>NC_083287.1:38717366-39017983 GCF_963506605.1 Zootoca vivipara | reverse complement strand
AGTCGGATCCCATAGGAATGCATTGGGAGAAAAAATTCATAAGTCCTATCTAAAAATTCGTAAGTAGAAAAAATCCTATCTAAACAGCATCCAAGATGGCGGACGGAGCTCCATTCGTAAGTAGAAACATTCGTAAGTCGAGTCATTCGTAAGTAGAGGTACCACTTTACTCAATGTTAAGAGGCTTCAGTGGATGAGCTACCCTCAGGAATCAGTACCCTGACTGAGATGCAGAAAGAATCCCCACTAGGGCCGTGGTAAGCTCACAAGTCCTGCAGCAAGGATGGGGAGCTGGTCCCCAGCCTGGCATTGCTGGGCTTGAGCTCCCATTAGCCCTGACCATTGACCCTGCTGGTTGGAACAGATAAGAATTGGAGTCCAGCAATAGTTGAAGAGTTGCAGTTTTCCCATCCCTGTTCTGCACTAAACATAAATTTCTTCCTTGTACACTCACATGTATAAGAATCTATATGTATCAGATGAAAAAAACGAAATCTATTTTGTAATGCAAGAATTCTTACTAAAGTAATATTGAATATACCTACAAAGAATCTTTAAAACATGCTGAGAGTCTTGTCCCCCCTTCAACAAAAATCTGAAATAACACACCCCTCTTTTTGTATTAAGAATAAACATTCCATTTAATTGCATAAAAGTACACCTGATTAAAAACAAGTACACCTTTATTAACTGATTAAAAACAATTTATTTTATTTGAACACAAAGAGTAATAATGGCTATTTTTGATGCAAAGTAGTAATAAAGCAAGATGACTTCATTATATAGCATAAAAATATAAAATATGCAATTACAAAGTAGTAATGTAGGTAAAAACGTATTCCACATTAAAAATCTGAAAAAAAATATGTACTTCACAATTTTAAACACAATGTGCAAAGTTAACTAATGTGGTATTAACCTCCAAAGTCTGCAAAATATATAGAAAGTGTAATGTTAATTACATTGCATACAGACCTGGGAATGAAGGCAGCCAATGGCAGTGAGGACTGAACTCCAAATACAGCCCTCTGCTCATTCCAATTTTTTTAAGACCCAGGAGAGGCAGAAGCAAAGCACTATGTTGTATCTCCCTTGGAAACTGAGAGATCACAATGAAAAATGCTATTTATGTAATGGTTATTTGAATTTCCTTGATCCGTTTTCAAAAGGGAGAAGATAAACATACAAAACATACTGTAATGTGGCAAATGACTTGTAGATTAAAAAATATATCAGAAACACATTTTACATTCATTTTAAAATCCTGCGTTTAATGTTCAAACTCAAGCTCAGCCTCTGCACGCTTTCATAAAGGGCGAGTGATCCCCATAAACCACTTTACTTGTATTAAGCATGCCAAAACATTAGGAAGGGCAAACAAAGAATGCCCCCAAAACGGTTCAGAGTAAGCTGTTTCAGGACCCTCTGGGATTATCAACCGTTCATCTGCTCTTTCCATACAGTACCGTACTTTAAAGCTCCATGTCGGAGCAGCCCTTATTTTTTTGCTGCGGAGTTTTCCCTATGAAAACCTGCATTTTAGCACTCAATCAAAGCAAACTTCAACCCACTGAAAGCCTGAATTGACATGTGCACCGATTGAGTGCTAAAGAGTGGAATTTTGCAGGGAAAGCTCCAGGGCAAAAACCACACATGCTTGGAGACAGAGTTTTAAAGCACAGCCTGTGTCTGGAAAGATAATCCCTCACATGAAAAGCTTAACTGTCAGCAGATTTGAATGATTACCGGTGTCTGTGGTGAAATAGCAGTTGGCACTAACTAATAATATAATTACCGATACATCTATTTAGTTCATCCAAATTATGGTTCTTGTTGAGGGTCACTATTAATAGAAAAATTAGATTTTTAAAAAATGACACAAATAAAATCAACACTGAAGCTAGGAAAAGATATTTCAGGTTTCAACTCACAGTTCATTTCCCCCTCAGGAATCACTCAGGTTTCCCAGGTTCCTTAGAACATTCATCTAAAAGCAGCGTTAAACTAAACACTGTGCTATGAGGATCAAGAACTTTCACAAGTGGTATATCAACCTTTTGTTCAAGATAAATTAGATTGTGCAGAGTCATGGCCAACATGGAATCTATGCCAAGGGACAAAAGGGGTGTATTCACTTCAATGTCACTTGGATCTGTACTAGTGAGCTGACTCACCAATGATATGATATAGTCTTCAGATTTTAGTGCAGCCAAATCCTTGGGCATGGCTTGTTCAAAAAGCTCAGCCTGACTGCCAAATTGTTCTATCATAATAGTATGCATGCGACTTCTGATTGCTGGAATTTGACGATAGTAATGGTTGAGCATTGTTTTGAAGTTCAGCTTCACCACAGCTTGCTGAGGGTGGTTCAGGGTTAAGCTTGTTTTAAGATTCTCATAGATCTCATCCACTTGTAGAATTGATATACCCTTTGATTCCACCAATTTTTGAAGTTGATTTTGATCTTCTAGTAGTCCCAGATTCAAGGCACCCCAGTTGATGGATTGTCCTGACAGTCCAGAGTTTCTTCTGAATTGGCAGAAAAGGTCCAGGAAGGAATTGGCAGCAGCATAGTTTGCTTGCAATGAACTTCCAAGAAAGGAAGCAACAGATGAATAACATACAAAATAATCAAGAGCCTGTCCCTGAGTGGCATGGTGCAGATTGATGGCACCAGCAACCTTTGGGCTTAAAACTTTCTCAAAGCTAGATAGGGTCATATTTTCAATGCGCCCATCATGCAAAACCACAGCACTGTGGAAAACACCTTTGATTGGACACTTTGGAAAGATTTTGCTGATTGAACTGATTGCTTTCTCAACCTCAGGCCAAAAAGTCACATTGCACTGCAGACTGATGATATTGCTCCACTTGTTCTGAATCTGCAAATCACTTATTTCCTTCTGCTTTTCAATGCTGGGCTTTCTCCTTGAAAGGATCGCGATGCATCCTCCTCCATTTTGAGCAATAAATCTAACAGTTTCATAGCCAAGCCCAGTGAGTCCTCCTGCGACTATGTAAACAGCATTCTGCTTAAACATCTTCCGCTTTGCTTCATGCACTGGTATGTCAGAAATATGCCTGTTCTGCCCATTGCTTTTCAGCACAGCAAATGAGACAGCCTTACAGGTAAAGTAGGATGTTATTGTGTCTATGCTCTCACTGTTTTCTGTCTGCTGAAAAACGGAAAAAGGCAAGTCCTTGAATTGCCTGAGTGGCATTGATTTCAACCAGTTACTGAAAGGCTTGTGGAAATGTTTCAGCGATGATTTCTGAAAAATGGCTGCAAGACTGAGAATACGAATTTGAAAGTTTTCATGACCACTTCCAATTAGAGTTCGCAAGTGTTCAGAATGGTGGTTCCCATCGATTACCACAACATCCTGAAGATGTGAAAGACGGACTAAGACATCTTTGGGTAATCTTTCTAGGAAGGGCAGAAAGACAAGGGCATTGCATTGAGCTACTCTTTTTTCCAGGCTGCTGTCAAGTGCTGTACATAAGGTGTTCCAGCCCAATTCCCGAGCTGACAAAGCAAGCACTTTACACAAAACCGACTGTGGTTCATCAGAAATAATGCCTAAACATCTATTCCGTTTCATCTTTGGTAACATCTGGTGCAAAATTTCCCATCCTATCCTGAAGAAGGAGACACAGGGTACAGTTTGAAAGCATGGAAATTTCTGGGTTTTGAAACACACTGCTTCTGGAATCCTGATTCTTGAAGATGCAGCCACTGGGTAGCATGAAACAATATGATCTCCCACTTTGATCTTTTTTACATCACTGCCTGTTGCAACCACCGTCCCACTGTAGTCCAGAGCCAAGAACTTGTATTTATCAATGGTCTGTGAATTCCAGTATAATGTGTTTCCAAAGTTACAGCTGGAAACACTAACAGGATAATAGTCTTCAGAATGGATACATATTTTCTCAACTTGCACTTCAACGTTGTGATTATCAAGAGAAATATCAATGTGGTCAGCTGGCTCGGCAATTAGATGTCTTACTTCATGAGGCTCAGAAGTGTAAAAAGTTGACAGCTCAGACTCTTGAAGAGACTGGGAAGGATCATTATAGGACATATCATTAACCTGTGTGCATCTAATTTCAGAAGTGTAAATTCTCCCCTGATTAATCCAGACTTCAGCATATTTATCTGCTTCATATTCTACTAAAACATCTGCTAAAATTGCTATGTCCCTTGTACTTGTTGAACCGATATCAATAATCTGAAATGTGATTTCAGTAGCTTCAAGAATGCAGGATCTTACCATGCCATACAAAGCCAAGCCAGGGTTAATGTGGTCTACATTCCTGCCTGTTGCTCTATACGTAATTATCTTGATGGAACCACGACTGTTCTTCTCCCTCAATGCAATGACAAGTTGCCGGAAAGCTTCACAACATTTGGATAAGCTTGCAACAACACTCTCAGGATTTTCTCCATTTAATCTTTGAATTCCCCACATAAACAAAACATCACTGTAGTCTTGTACATCTAGCCTAATTTTGTCCTGAGCAGCTGAATTTGAGCTTCCTAGCACCAGTAATCGCTCCCAGTCTTCATACATCAAAAACCTAGAATCTTTATGTAAATATTTTTTTAGCTGTTGAGAAACACCAGTTTTGTCAGCAAACACTGCAGCTCTGGGCACATCTCCTGAGGTTTGGATAATCCAGGAAGGGGTTACCTCTTCCCACTGATTTTCAAAAAGGAAATCACCACCACTATTGGACGTTCTCTTCAGAAGAGTGATCCCAACACGTTTAATCTCAACCAAAACAGAGCCTTGTTTATCTGTGAAGCATCCACAAAACTCTACATAGTTCTCAGTAGACTTACTTGTTTTCAGATATATCATCATTTCCTCTTCCAAAGGTCGGACAATTACAAGGCTGCCTATGTTGGAAGGAAACCCTGTACAGTTGTTCCTGGTTTTTGTGGTCATCACAGCAGTCATTTGCAGAAAGCAGTCTAATATCACTGGGTGAATAAAATACTTGTGCAGTTCTTCCCTGGTTTGTTCGTTCACCTTAATGGTGGTTATGGCTTCCTTCAGTTCTTCACAATAAAACAAATCACATAGCTGCTTGAATACTGAATCATACTGAAATCCAAAACGAGATAATGCTTCGTATATTTCATCCTTTCTGACAATTGATTTACACCGCTGAGAAACATGTCTATATGAAATGTGATTTTCTTCAAGAAAGGTTTCTTGGTTCCATGTGGTCTGTCCAGATGCATATACCGCGCCAGATGAGGACAGTATTTTGAAATATTTTGTTTCCTTTTGTGATACCACTTTTAGCTTCAAATCATGAGAATTTTCACTTAAAACACAAGGCGATTCAAACTTCACGCTCATCTGAGACAAACTTAAGGGCTCCTTCCTTCCTGAGCTAGCCATCACAGCTGACAAAGCAAGTTCAACAAAAAAGGCACCAGGAACCAGAGCAACACCATTGAGCTTGTGCTCGTACAGATATGGAGTCACTGTTTGAGATATGGAATACTTGAATTCTGAACTGTCATTGCTGACATTATGAATTGACAGGTGGTTTGTGTTCGGCTTGGTTTGAGTTGGCTGCTGGAGCACGTTTAAAAATGACATGAGCTTCTTGTGATCAAATTGATACCTGGGATAGGCTGCTGGTACACTCTGATATCCTGCATAGATGTGCTCCCAATCTGGATTGACTCCCAATTCAAAAAGGCCTTTAACAAGTGTGAGAAGTGTCATATACTCTTTGTCAAGGTGCAAGGAAGGAAAAACTTTAGCTTGTGTCCCTAATGCTTCAATTATATATCTTTTCAGTGCACTCTGGGGACCAATTTCCACAAATACAGGATCATCTCTGCTTTTTGCTGCAGTTGTTATAGCCTCTGCAAAAAAAACAGGATCCCGAAGCTGTCTGGCCCAGTAGGTACCTGTAACAAAATCACCATCTGAAACGGCCTTCCCTGTTGCTGTGGAAATTAGGTCAATCTCTGGCTTCCCTTTCTTCAATTCTGATAGATTTTCTACTACCTCAGTTAGTACTGGATCCATCATTTGGCTGTGATATGCAGCTGGCACATTTAAAACATGAAGAAAGATGTTTCTTTTACTGAAGTGCTCAGCCAGATCTTTCTGAATGGCGTGGACAGACGCTTCATCTCCTGATAATGTGCAAGACAAAGGACTGTTAAACGCTGCAACGCAGACTTTCCCGGAATATTCACCAAGGGCTGCTGACAACTCCGCAACGGGAATGTTGCCAACCACCAGCATTCTCCCTCCAGTGACTTTAGCCTGCAGCCTGCTCCTGTGGTAGATGACTTTGATAGCATCTTTCAGGGAAATCAGTCCAGCACAATGGGCAGCAGCTACTTCGCCAACTGAATGGCCAACAGCAGCAATTGGCTTAATGCCCCAGTGTCGCAGGAGTGTAACCAAGGCCACCTGCAGTGTAAAGAGCAAGGGCTGGGCAACTTCAGGCCTGGACAAATCTTTGTATTCATTTTCTTTTGATTTTAGGATTCCTGTGGGAAGGTATTCTAGAAACAGCCTTTCTATTTCTTTGCATTTGTCTCTAAACACTGGCTCAGACTGTAGCAATATCTCAGGTATCCCTTTCAGACCCAGACCGTTACCACAGAATACAAAAATTAACTCTGGCGGTTTCTTCAGCGGAGCTGTTTCCAATTCAGCCGCAGGGGAAAGCTGTTGCTCTAGTTTCTGTAGTGAAGATGCCACAAAGGCTTTTCTGTACTTATAGTTTATATGGCTTCTTCTACAAGCTGATGTATAGGCCAGATTTGGGAGTGTTACAGAATCACTTGTGCTGATGTGTCTAGTTGTGTCTTCTATCGCCTGTTTGAGAGAATTTCCTGAAGCTGCCGAAATGACAAATAATTCGAGAGGCCTTCGGACTGGAGAAATGACCTGGGTTTGTTTAAACTGTCTGACAACCACATGGGCATTGGTGCCCCCAAATCCAAAACAGTTGATCCCAGCAACTCTGCCGAAATCACTGGACTCCTCCCACTTCTCCACTGTTGTTGGGATGGAGAGATTCAATTTCTCTGTATTTATGCTGCTGGTGCTCTCTGAAAAGTGCAAGGATGGGACTATCTTCCCATGGTGCATCATGAGAAGAACTTTGATTAAGCTTGCTGCCCCAGCAGCTGACTCTGTGTGCCCAATGTTCCCTTTAACGGAGCCAATCTTGAGAGGGGGCAGATTAGGAGACCTATTTTTACCAATGACATTACTTAAGCTCTCTGCCTCAACAGGATCTCCTGCAGGTGTCCCTGTGCCATGTGCTTCAATATATTGCACAACAGATGGATCAACACGATCTGGGTAGATGCTGAGCAGCAACTTCTCCTGTTCCTCTTGAGATGGTCTGGTGATCGGTGTGACAGATCTTCCATTCTGGTTGACTGCACTCATGCTGATGACACCCCATATTTTGTTGAAGTCTTCCTGCGCCTATTTTAAAGAAGATGAAAAGAGGTAAAGAAGAAGAAGAAGAGTTTGGATTTGATATCCCGCTTTATCACTGCCCGAAGGAGTCTCAAAGCGGCTAACATTCTCCTTTCCCTTCCTCCCCTACAACAAACACTCTGTGAGGTGGGTGGGGCTGAGAGACTTCAGAGAAGTGTGACTAGCCCAAGGTCACCCAGCAGCTGCATGTGGAGGAGCGGAGACGTGAACCCGGTTCCCCAGATTACGAGTCTACCGCTCTTAGCCGCACACCACACTGGCTCTTCTTAAAGTTGGGATGACAAACACAGCCAGTCCCGTTTCTATACTCATACCTTCTTTAACGATTTCAGCAAAATAACTCCACAACCTTCTCCCCGTCCATAGCCATCGGCTTTTATAGAAAAGGGTTTGCTGACTCCTTCAGGGGATAGCATCTTTGCTTTACTAAGAGCTACGAAGACCTGTGGTTCCATTATGCAGCTCACTCCTCCACAAAGAGCAGCTTCGCAGTCTCCTGTAGGGTAAAATAATGAATGCATTTCTGTTCAGCATGAGGCTCAGTATTTAGTCTTCTGAAAAGATTACATTGGTATACAAACACACACATCTACCTGCCCCTCCAAACTTAAGGGTATTCTGTTAAAGGGATCCGGGGGTGTGGATCTTGTCTGAAGCCCAGGGCAGGGCTTGGGCCATGGTTGACTCTTTCCGGACTCCCTGCGTGAGGGGCAGGAGTCAGATAAAGTCGGGTCAATCCAATGCATAAGCGAATACCGCTCACATTCTGTAACCAATAAAGTTGTGGCCTAAACTCGCCCAATAACATTTAACCTAATATCTGTGTCCTTGTGCCTCATTCATCAATGAGGAGGTGGTCTCGACACACAACAGTAAGTCTCTCATTGTTTCTGGGGGCAAATCTGTTGTTCTCTTTAAAATGTTCTAGTGTGAGTAAAGCAAATGTCTACATCTTGTCACTAAATTAATATAAAATTATTTCCCTAACTTATGGTTAGCTATATCATTCCTATAAGCTCTTTTCTCTCTCACTTCCATTCAATGCTTGCCTATTGGAGTTTATGGTCTGTGAGGCAACATCCCTAAATTACAAAATGCACCCTGTGTGACATGACATAATATAACTGGTCCGCAATAAGCATAGTGTAAGGAATAAATCCCAGAATTATACTTTGAAATATGTCAGTCTTATTTGTGAGTGCCTGTGCCTGTGGCCTTCAGAAGGCTGGGGGGTTGGGGGGGGGAGGCTTTCACAACATACTAACTTCAGACCTTTCCAGAAACATATCCCAATATTTTACTGTGCCTTGCAACTCATGCTGCTAGTTGGGGAATAAAATATGAGAGCCAATATCGCATGGAGTGGGGACTTGTTTGCCACTTTGAGGTCCTTAGAGGAAAGGAAAAATATGAACGAATGAAAAACTATTAGATCTAATTACCTTGTTTAATTGCATGCAAAGCAAAGTGCAAAGCATAATTAAATGAGGAGCAAGCCGTGTCGATAGCAACCGATGGCCCAGTCAGGTTAAATGTATATGAAATCCGGTTAGCAGCTATGCTCATTGCTGTCCCAGTGCCATCATAGTGGCTTGCTTCAGTGACGTTTCTGCCACTCATTAGCCTGTAGTCTTGATTCATCATACCTGTGAATACCAAAGATGTACTGTGTTACCAGCATAGTACATTGAGAATACAGTACTCCTTCTGAACAACTTGATTGCATTTATTGCTCTAGATCTGCCACACACAACATGCTTCAATCTACACCACAAAATTAGGCTTTCCATTGAGTCATCTACGTAAGGGAATGCTACACAGGTATTCAGATTTGTGAGTTCTGATCAGCTAAGTGGATAGACTTTGAGTTGTGAGACCAGGGTTTTAAAAAAAATCCACCATAAATTGCATTTTCTAGCTCTCTGCTAATCTCTCCGCAGGTCTCCAGTGTATAAAATCTGAATGCAGTTCACCTACCTAACAGGGTTGCAGTACAAATGATCATGTTTTACAAGTGTGTTTTACATATATCACTAATAATATGAAAACCATATGATTCCTCAAATCTGAATATTGGAAATACTGCATAAAAGTTCCTTTATAGCATAGGATTATTTATGTTTTATTTACTATAAAATCCATATTTACATGTTCTATTCAAAGCATCTGATAGTCACAGATTTTCTTTTAATGATCATAAAGTCCACCAGCTCTCTTAATACACTAGACTTTATTTTTAAAACTGCAAATAATGTAACTGATTAATCACCATCATGTTTCTTTCTTGAGTTATATCTAGTTTGTTTCTTGAGTTATATCAGTTTAAACTTTCTGTAGCTTGTAATGCTTTTAAGCACAGTTATATTTACTGTCTAGACAACTTCACATTTTCTTCAAAAATTTTGTGAAGTGGGCGGTAGATACTCTCGGTTGTCTTTAACAGTGGGCTGAATTACATTAACATGTGTTACCTGTTGACATCAATTAAAGTTCATTTGT
This sequence comes from Zootoca vivipara, assembly GCF_963506605.1. Taxonomy (NCBI): domain Eukaryota; kingdom Metazoa; phylum Chordata; class Lepidosauria; order Squamata; family Lacertidae; genus Zootoca; species Zootoca vivipara. The sequence goes on along the minus strand of NC_083287.1, from coordinate 39,007,988 downwards.
TCAATAAATATTGATATGTTGAACCCATTTTTCAAATGTTCTGATGTATATTTGGGTGCTACCTTTCCCTTACCAATCACTTTTTGGGGTTTTTTAAGAGATCTGCAAATGAACCTTAAGTGTTCATAAGACTTCATTAACACACCACCACAATAGGAAAACTCTATTCAGAACTGAGTTGGATCTAAGCTAATGGGATTTACTCCCAAGTAAGTGTGTATAGGATTGCATCCTAAGCGAGTTGTATAGACCAGCCCTATATGTTCCAGTCTATGCTCCTAAATTAGTACAACTGCTTTAAGCTTCAAATTATCATCTCACCAACAAAAACTCCTGTTTTTGAACCGCTTATGTTTTCTCTAGGGACTCCTGCATCTTCCAGTGCTCTATATGTGCATTCCAGGAGTAATTTCTGCTGGGGATCCATACGCTCAGCTTCCACATCATTAATTCCAAAAAGCCTGTTGTCAAATGCATTAAACCTACAAAACAGAAGCCAGATATTAACATTGTAAGTAGGAGAAAATAATATGCAACCAACTCATGGCACATTCATTACTAAGACAATCAAGTATTTTCACTTCTAAAATATTATTTCCATTAATCATTTTAAAATAAAGGGCTTTACTAATTTGGGCATTTGTTCTTCGGGAAGGTAAAATGAAAACGGAAGAAAATTTAGAGCCACTACTTAATACTTATTGCGGCAGCTAGACTGGTGACTGGGAGCGGCCGCCGAGACCACATAACACCAGTCTTGAAAGACCTACATTGGCTCCCAGTATGTTTCCGAGCACAATTCAAAGTGTTGGTGCTGACCTTTAAAGCCCTGAATGGCCTTAGTCCAGTATACCTGAAGGAGCGTCTCCACCCCCATCATTCTGCCCAGACACTGAGGTCCAGCGCCGAGGGCCTTCTGGCGGTTCTCTCATTGCGAGAAGCCAAGTTACAGGGAACCAGGCAGAGGGCCTTCTCGGTAGTGGCGCCCACCCTGTGGACGCCCTCCCATCAGATGTCAAAGAGAACAACAACTACCAGACTTTTAGAAGACATCTGAAGGCAGCCCTGTTTAGGGAGACTTTTAATGTTTAATAGATTATTGTATTGTATTTTTCTGTTGGAAGCCGCCCAGAGTGGCTGGGGAGGCCCAGCCAGATGGGCGGGGTATAAATAACAAATTGTTGTTGTTGCGGTTGCTGTTGTTATAGGATAGTGGACATAAATATTTGTACAAATGGATCCAAAGTGCCATGAGTAGAGGGTGAAAATGTAGGGGTGCTGTTAACTGAACCTTTATTCTAGCAAAAGGCTATATTAAACACATGGTAAATAAAGTTACAAGCTTTATCATTCAGAGAAGCGCTCAAAGGTTTTGAAAGGCGCTAGTGGAAAGTCTTGTGCAAGAGTTCTTGCAAATGAAAGGACTTATTTAGAGTTACGACTACACTCTTCTGTTGAATCAGAAACAGACCTTCCATAAAGGAAAGAGGACTTTCTACTAGAGCAGGGTAGGAAGGCAAAAGTCCTCTTCTGCTACCTCACAAATGGCATTCAAGTGTTCACTGCTTAAAACGCCTGTTCCACTTAGTTATCCTGAGTAATAGTCACTGATGGACAAATTTCTATGATCTGATTCTTTTTCAAAGCTGGTTTTAAGCCAGTGTCCACCATCTCACCCACCCATGTGCTGTAACCACGAATTCCACAAATAATTTACACACTGTGTAATCAAGTACTCTCTTTGGTCTTCCAACCTTAAGATTAAGAAACAATTTGCAGTAAATTCTATTTCCATATAAACTGACTTAAATAGTTACGTAGTTCAGGCTGCAATCCTATACCCAGTTAACCTGGGAGCAATGCCCAGGAACTATACCATCCAGGGGACAATCATATTAGGCTAAAACAAAACTGCTTCAGACCTGTAGCACCAAAACCATTTTTGCTTCCTACCAATGACTGGTATCACACACAGAAATGTGTCTTTGGAATGTATTATCTATTTTTCTATTTTCCTTAACATACACCAAATGTGTATTTTTCGGCAAATTACTTTACAATAAAAAATATTTAAAACAGTTTAGTTTTCTGCTTTTTTGGAGCTGATTCACAGTTTATTTTCCACCATCCTGTGATTAAGCGTTAATACTTACTCATCGGTAAAAGCGGCATGTCTTGTGTTCGTCTTTCCTGGTTTGTGACTGTCCGGATCATACCAGCTTTTGGTTTCAAATCTTTCTGGAGGTATTTCTATAACACAGTTTCTGCCTTCTACTAGAACTCGCCAGAAATTATCAATTCCTTCACCTGTTGCAAAATATTATTTTAGATAACTGGAATTTACTTCCCAATAGTTTAATTATTAAAATAGAAACTTAAATTATTTTGGTGTGATCCGTTTGACAGAAATTACAGTGGAACCTCGGTTGTCAAACGTAATCCATTCTGGAAGACCGTTTGACTTCCAAAACGTTTGACCATCAAGGCGCAATGGGCAGCCAGCAAAGTCCATTGAGAAAATGGAGAATCGCGCCTCGATGGTTGAACATTTTGGAAGTTGAATGTTCGAAAATGGAAGCATTCACTTCCGGGTTATTGGTGTTCGGGTTCCAAATCGTTTGGCTACTGAGATGCTCAAAAATTGAAGTTCCACTGTATAAGGCAATTAAAAAAATTCTAAGTAAATAACACAACATGATAGCTCAGCCAGTAGAGCATGAGACTCTTAATCTTAGGGTCATGGCTTTGAGCCCCATGTTTGGCAAAATGATTCCTGCATTGCAGGGGCTTAAACTAGACGACCCTCTTGGTCCCTTCCAGTTCTATGATATTATGATTCTATACAGGGGCGTCTTAGCCATAGAGGCTACTGGCGCAAGGCGCCACGATGGCAAGTTCTGGAGGGCGCCTCCACCATGCTGCCAGAGGAGCCGCCTCAAGCCCTGCCAGCAGCATTGCCCTCAGCCGCCTCTTCTCAGGCTGTGGGCGCTGTTGCGGGGAAGCTGGCCGTGAGCCTCTCGTCGGCGTGGCAGCCAGGGCTCCCTGGACGGCAGCGCCGCACAGCTGCTTCTGCCGAGCAGGCAGAGCACAGCTGGCAGCGTCCCTGCCTATCAGGCTGCCCCCTCCGGTGACCCGCCGCGCCTGGCCCTGCCCGGCGGAGCGCGAGTCCGGCCTCGGTCCTGCCGGCAGTGGGCAAGAAGCAGAAGGCACACCATGGCGGTGTGTGTGGGGAGTGAGGTGGGCTGCAGAGGGGCCCGAGGGAGAGGTGCTGTCCGCCCGGAGGGAAACATGGGGGTAGGGGGCGCCTGAGGAATCCCTGCACCATGGTGCCAGATAACCTTAAGACGCCTGTGATTCTATATTATTTTATCATAGAACTGTATATCAGAAGTGTGCATCCATGATTCAGCTGTACCACGTGAGACAATACTGATTATGATCATTAAAAGACTGCTGTATGACTGCTGCGGTATCATTGCACTAGAAGTATAATCATATTCCCTGTTAGTTCTGATATAAAGATCTCTGGTAGCACCCACTACACGTTGACCTAAACTTAATACTGTATGTAATTCAAATGAGCAGTGCTCACCTCCAGGAAAATTGCATCCGATCCCCACAATGGCAATTTCATCCTCAGTTTCCATCAGTTCTTACTTTTATTCTGAAAAGTATAAAATAATTAGTTCCATGAATCCACATCTAAAATTAAAATATGTTTCCCCAGCAGGGTGAGCGCTGCACTGCAGGGGGGTTGGACTAGATGGCCCTTGGGGTTCCTTCCAACTCTACAATGATCTGATTCTATGATTTCTGTGTGGTCATTTGGGGATAATCCTTAGGGAGCATAATGTCAACGACTAATCATTATTGGCTTAATTAATGGCAAGCACCTACCAGAAAGTGGGCATTTAGATGTGTTTTGCAAAGGATAGAATAGAGGAAGGTGTGCTGCTATTAGAATATAAAGGATTTCAAATTTCTACCCAGCATGCCCACAGCAAATAAACTATTTGGGTCCCAGATACTTGTAAACTGCAAATATTAAAATAAAAATGCAAAAAAATTGAAGAAACAGGCAATATTCTTATGTAAAGTAAACATGTACAACAATCAAAGTCATCAATACATACAGCAGTATGTTATTCAAACTCACCTCCAGTTGTTTTAATGTACCCAGCTTTTTGAAGTTTGCTGGTGAAATCTGTGCTGTGTATACACTGAAGTTTGCTAAGTAGCTATTTATTAGTGCTAGAACTGCTGAGATTTCCTTTCTGCTTTCATTTATAAAGGTTTCGAATTGACTTGCCCATTTTTTTTCATGGCAACCTTTCCATTACAGCATGCTTGGGAAGTTCCCATCACAGTGCAACTTTCAGATTTTGCTTTCCAATTGAATTCAGACTTCTGCTTCTCCAAAATGATGTCATCTGACCAAACCAAATTATTTTTCCCACATTGCATTGATGAATTCTTAGCTGTAAGTCCAATGTACTATGTACATACAGCATAATAATACATACTATCTTTCTCTCTCCATACATTCAGATCTCTCTCTCTCTCTCTCTCTCTCTCTCTCTCTCTCTCTCTCTCTCTCTCTCTCTCTCTCTCTCTCTGTGTGTGTGTGTGTGTGTGTGTGTGTGTGTGTGTGTGTGTGAGAGAGAGAGAGAGAGAGAGAGAGAGAGAGAGAGAGAGAGAGATGTGTGTGTATACACACATATATCTACACACACACACAAACACAAACACACAATTACAGCATTTACCTAAGATGAACAATGAAGTATTTCACTCAAATAATACATAGGGCAAAACAGAATAAACTCAGCTTCTGGGAGTCATAGTTTATAATTCCTGTGATAATACCTTCTAATGTGATTAACTGCAAAAAAGTATGAGGCTAAATCATTGTATCCATTAGGATTTACAGAGTTTAAAGTGAAAATCCAGTAAGCCTTACACTTACATAATACTAAGTGTGGAACTTGTTCTTTGAAATGAGACATATGATGCTGTCCTAGGACAAAACATTCAGCTGTTTGGGAGTATGTTTGGACAATATATGTAGTTAACAGAGCTTTTATGGTATTAATGTGAATCTTGCTCTTCTGCTCACTAATCTGACTTATTACTGCTCTACTGGTTTGTTCTGCATATGGTTTTTTGGAGTGCCAACACCTGTTTTGTGGCTGCCTATATGTCCTTTTGGTTCTGGCACTCACAACACTCTTATCAATATATGAGACTCTAATCACATTTTTTAAAATAAAAAAAGGATTGCCTACATATATTAACAATCAACGCCACAAAAATAGCAGATGGATAATAGGTGTAACATATTCAGGCAGGTTTCCTACCCAGCTGCTTGATCACTCACATTTGGAAGATTTCACCTTGAGGTATTTGCCGTATAAGCAGCTTTTTGCATGCAGTGCAACTATTCTCTCCTTGTGGACGGTTGTGGTCTTGGTAGTAAGAGTTGGCCTGCCTTGTGGTAAGGGAAAAGGCTTGGACTAGTCAAGTGATACAGTTCTTTCCTGCTCCCTGTTCTAAATCCTTGTTCTAGTATGATAAAATGCTGTAGTTTAAAGCCATCTTTCCCAACCTGGTGCTCTTCAGATGTTTTTGGCTACAACTCCCATAAACCCCACTGCCATCTTAGCTGGGACTGATGGGAGTTGTAGCCCAAAAATCTGGAAGGCACCAGGTTTGGGAAGACTCATCTCAAGTACTGCATCATGGGATTTATTCTAAGGTTACCAGATTTTTTTTTTCAATGAATCTGCCCCCCCCCCTTTTTTTTTGAAGCTGAGTAGCAACAGGGAGTCAGTAGTGGGGATGGTGCGGCAAAAGACCCTGGGCCCAAGCACACATGCATATTGTATAAAGGTGCAAAGCCCTTTCGCACCCTGTGAAACATAAATGTGTAGAGTTTTTTTAAAAAAAACTGGCCAATGGCGCACTGCCCACCTGTAACTCCTGAGCCTTCCCCAATCTTCTTCCCCCTTCCCCCTTTGTTTTGACAGATTGGGGGGGAGGCTCGGGAGTCGAAGGCGGGTGGCTGTTGCCCAGGAGGGGCGCAAGGCGCATGGTTTCTCTCCCAGGCAATGTCCAAAGCCCTTCTTTTGCACCCTGTGAAACATAAATGCCCGTAGTTTTTAAAAATTGAGTATCAGTACATTAAGGCGTGAGACGATTATTGTAACCAACTTGCAGAAACAGCTACCAACAGTTTAGGAATGCAGCAGTTCTGCTGTGGCAAGAGCAGAGGTTGGAGGCATCCTCCCTTTGAGATGGAGTCTCTTCCTTTAACTGATGATTAACAATGTAGTCACAGCGTAATGAACCTGAGGATCCTCCCAGCTCCCACACAAATAAGATGTTTTCAGAAGAGCATAGAAGCTCTCCTGTTTGCACACCAGCATTTTGCTTCCGACAGTGGCTAACCAGATGCCTCTGGAAAGTTTGTAAGCTCCCGTTGCTCGGTCCCTGCTCCTGCCAACCTAGCAGTTCGAAACTATGTCAAAGTGCAAATACATAAATAGGTACCGCTCCGGCGGGAAAGTAAACAGCGTTTCCATGCACTGCTCTGGTTCACCAGAAGCACCTTAGTCATGCTGGTCACATGAACCGGAAGCTGTATGACGGCTCCCTCGGCCAATAATGCGAGATGAGCGAGACAACCCCAGAGTCGTTCACGACTGGACCTAACAGTCAGGGGTCCCTTTACCTTTACCTCTTTTCGTCCATGGATCACAGGGCAGTTTACAATATAAAAACACAAAAGTACATAATGTAATAAGAAACACAGCAATATCCCCGTGCCCCTCACCTTCTCCGGAGGATTGAGGGAGCCCTCTGAACATTGGGGGGGGGCTGGTTCCTTAAAAAAAAGTTCAGGGGGCCCCCAGGAGCTGGTGCTCTTGCCCCACACAGTTCAAAAGGCCTGGGTGAAGAGGAATGTTTTCACCTGGCACCTATAAATATGTAATTTTGAAGGCGCCAGGCTTTGAAATTCCTGCAGTATCATGCTTCAGCTAAAGGGCAATTCCGCTTGCTCTACTCATGTTCTCTGGGACACATATGCCTGCAAATATGCATCTTTATCCTAAGTATATCATATAGCATTAAGATCAGTGCATTTGTTAAAGAAAAAAAAGGTGCCAGTACTCAGTTTGGCTGGATCATGCCCAATATCCTTATGGAAATTATGAAACAATTGTTATGCCGCCCTATAAAACGAAAAGAAGATCTTATTATGGAAAAAAATGTTACTGAGCCATCTTCAATAAAAGCATCCTGGGCACATTGAAAAAAAGCAGCTGAATAACTTTGTAGGTGTAAATAAAGCATATTATGTAAGTTTCTAGCAAGCAACACACAAGTAAAATATTATATGCTCAACGACTTTATGATTTCAGATAACTTCTGATGTGCATACACACACACACACACACACACACACACACACACACACACACACACACACCATCTATGTGTGATGGGAGCAAACTGGTCCTGGGTGCCCTTTTCTCCAAAATATTGTCAATAAAAGTCATGTTCAAATTAATCAGAGTGTAACTGTATAGCTACAGAACAGAATGTTATCTTTTCCAAGTAGAAAAGACTGGATTGTTCAATCTACATTACACACACACACACACACCAAACATTCTTAGCAGATACTCATATAAACAGAAAGCTTGCAAGACATACACATAATGTACAATAGTAGTATAGAGAACAGCTTGTAGCATTCTGTTTACATGTTTAAGATATACCATACAACAAACACAAGCACACATATATAAAGTCCATGCTTTTTTTAATGCACATCTCCATTTTGTTTGTTTCTGCAACAAATACTTCCTCTGTTTCAATAACACCTACCTTAGGCATGGATTTCCCAGGTTCCATGTGCTCTTTATAAGAATCGATTACTGTATCAGTAACAGTACATTGTCAACGAATCCCCAGTCCTTACTCTCTGTACAAAATCCGATGGCTTCCTTAGTTGTCCTTCAGATTTTCTAGACGCATTCAGGCTAGGCTGTCTGGTTATACCAGATCAGGTATAATGCTTAATTGGCAAGTAAAGAGCACGTGGTTTTGTACACTGCCGTAAAACTGTCTTTCAACATTCAGAGATCACAGAAGCTAATGAAACATGAATAGGATTTAGAAAGATAAGATTGTTGCGGCAGAAGCAACAGCCTCAGACCACCCAATGAATAATGAGATCCTAGGCAATATAAATAAATCTTACTTTTTTAGCACAGTGCATAACACTATCATAATTATAAGTGTCCCATATTGTAATAGGCAGAGATTGTTTTTACTGGTCAGTTGCTGCAACTCATATATGTTAAGGAAAGAGAGCCAGTTGTCAGTATATGCCATCTCCACCCTGACCAGCCCCCTAAATGCTAAATGTATAATTGCCAGTCATGTCCCTCTGTGTTTTTAAAATAAGAAGTAATCAACTTTTTGTGGGTTGAGGGCTGCAGCCCTTGGGGGAAAGTGGAGGTAGGCAGAGCTGTAACTACAGGGGGGGGATTATTCAGGTTGCTTGCCCCGGGCGAAGTCTCCAGAGGGGGCACATTTGAGGCTCCCAGCCTGTGTGTGTGTACATAAAAGTGCATGGGGTGTACCTAACTGGGTCTTTGACCTGGGTGAAATAAAGCCTAGTTTCACCCCTGGTGGTGGGAGTCACATAGCAGTCAGCAGCTATCCATTTCTATTTCCCTCCTCATGCTTGCTCTCAGCGGCGGAGGAAGCTGATCAGGTGACTGGGGCAGCACGCGTGACCTGTGCCCGCACACAAGACACATCATATGGGGACTTCCGGAGAAGAAAAATGGCGGGTGACACGGCAGTGAGCAGCGAGCAGCTCCTGAAGCCAGCCAGAGTCAACTGCGCTACCAGACTGGCTCTGGGCTGCTGAGGCTGCGGCTGCCACGTTTCCCGGGAAAAGATATGCAAATCTGGGGGCAGTCCCTGGGAACCTGGGAACCCTAATTTATTCTCACACATTTACTTCCTATGTCTTATATTTTTAGCCTACTTCTCCATTTTAAACATTTGTTGCAAAATAATAAAATGCCCCTTTTGTTCTTCAAAAAATAAAGGTTCCTCATCCAGCAGCGGACCAAGCCGCACCTGGGGCGGCTGTGTGCCCTACACCTGGGGGCGGGGCCAGCCAGAGCAGGACGCTCTGAGGGGCCTCTGAGGGGTGGGGCCAGTCACCCGCGGGGCCTCCAAGGAGTCTGCCTGCCTCCTCCCACTCAGGCGCCCAGTGGTGGAGGAAGCTGCTGTGTCACCCGGGGCGGCAAATTGCCATGCCCGGGGGGGGGGGGGCGTGTTGCTACATAATGATGCATGTGTCGCTACATAATGACGCATATGTACAACATATGCAACTTCTAAACGGAGCCTAAATGGAGCCTCCAGCCGCACAGAGTGAGACTTTCTACCTGGAGGCTCCGTTTATGCTCCGTTTTGAAGTCGCGGCGGAGGTCGCAGGGGAAGCCGCTTCTGGTGAACCATTTTAAGGCTTTGGCTTTTATTTTTCTTCTTCTGGGTTTTGGCAAAAAAAACACCAAACCCCCTTTTTTTTCTTTGCAGCTTTAGTGAGACCTGCAGGTTTTTCCATATGTGTTGAAGGTACATCATCTTAGAGAGTCCTAAAAATTGGTTTTTATTTTAAAAAAACTAGCACACAGAGAATTATAGTTGCTATTTAATTATTTTATCAATCAAACAACCAACCCCCTTTGTTGCAAACATTGCCACGAATCAAAAACAGAGCAACACATGACATGCAATGTATAATATCAACTCTTTATGATGTCAAAACAGTACATGAAGCTTAACACATATAAACAATGTAAACAATTCTTAGGGGATTCTCTTCAAAACATAAACAATAAAGCAAAAATCTATTAGGTCTCTGAAAGTCTCTGCTGGTCATAAATCGAAACGCTATAGCAGAAAGTCATCCAATGAAGAACAAGCTGAAACGCTTTGTTTTATAAAGTTCCAACATTGCTGAAGTGGTCAACAAACTGTCGTTGTTTACAGTGTTTCCGGATATTGTCCACTGTTTCGTAAGACTACAAGCTTCAAACAACATATAAAGCCGACTCCAGGTGGTGCTGATAACAAGAGGAAAGTATTTAAAGGTACAGAACTAAAAGCGCCTAAAACTAAGGCCTCAAATAACGCAATTCAGATCCAATTCAGAATTGAGTCCCCCTGGATGTATGGTTTTGAACATTAAGATGAATCAGGACTCTTGCTGCCGTAACTGTTTCTCATAATCTTTCCTAATACTGATGGCCTTCTGATTCACCCACAGTACTTGTGAATAACAAGTCTGTATCTGAATAGTTATGAGAGACAAAATGTACTGAAATGCCGGATAATGAAGCTGAACTTGGTCATCTCATCATAAATTTCCTTAGTACTTGTCATACTAAAAACGTTGTTTATCTGATTCGTTGCCCTTGTAATTTATTGTACGTTGGCTCTGCCACTCGAGCGGTTGGAGTCCGCATGGGGGAACATCGTTCTTGCATCCGTAATGCTAATAGGGAGGCGCCCCTTGTAGAACATTTTGTCTCTCATAACCATTCAGATACTGTACAGACTTGATATTCATGGTACTGTGAGTGAATCAGAAGGCCATCAGTATTAGGAAAGATTATGAGAAATGAATTTATAGCATGAAAGGCATATGATTTTAGTATGTCAAGCTGGGTCAGAGTCTGATGCATAATAAGGAAATTTCCGTGGGTACATTTTCCAGCTGTGTCCCTACTTGCTTTCTTTAGCACATGAGAGAAAGATAATGCAGCGCCAGTTAAAATACAGATTTATATATTTACTTAGGTGATTTATACAACTCTTAATAAGTTTCTGGGTGGTGCTCCTGGATCACTCACATTTGTTCATCATTGTGCTGTAGCCATGATTCTTTGTAATATTTTAGGGGAAGCAGGGACGTATGGATGTATTTTAGGGGAAGCAGGGACGTATGGGATGTATGGATCACACAATCTTACTTCTGTTTCCAAGTACCATTCTTGTCTTTATTTCTAGATGGGGGAAATAAGCAATTAAACCTTATCAGAAGAAAAAATGTCACCTTGATGTTCTAAATCCTTGTTCTAGTATGATAAAATGCTGTAGTTTAAAGCCATCTTTCCCAACCTGGTTCTGTTCCGATGTTATGGGCTACAACTCCCATAAGCCCCACTGCCCCACGTATCATAACCATGCTGGCTGGGGCTGATGGGAGTTGTAGTCCTAAACATCTGAAAGGCACCAGGTTTGGAAAGGCTGGTCTAAAGTGCTGTTGCATTTCCTAATTAAGTAAACTTACTTCATAGGGGCATAGAAAAGGGAATGTGTTACATGCAAAATCATCCAAGCTTTGTAATATGCCACATGTAATTTCGTTTTGTTTCCTAAGAAAAGATCCTTGCTTGTTTCATCAATATATAGCAAACTGACAATCACGGAAAATATAACCAAACGCAAAACAAAAAACAGAAAGCCATGACAATCGACAGTGAAAAATATTAAATATAGCAACAGTGTAAATAATAATACAGTAATAAGAAAATATCTATGCAAATGTAATCGCCTGATGCATACATTCAATGGTGTACAAACATTACTAATCTCTGTCAGTCTAAAGTGCAATAGTTCACTTGGGAATCATAAATGTTCCAGATAAGTATAAAGTTGATATTCATTGGTGTTATTTTTCCAGCAAAATTCCTTGACTATCCTCGTCTATCCTGATGGGTTGCTAGCTGAAAATCCTCCCGTTTCACTGGTGAAACTCCAGTTTCCTCAAAGGAACAATGATAAAATACAATCAATCAACATTCTGGCCACAGTGATCCATGCGACGATCACCTCCAGGCTTGACTATTGTAACTCGCTCTACGCAGGGTTGCCCTTAAAGCTGACCCAGAAACTCCAGCGGGTGCAGAATGCCGCGGCGAGGCTCCTTACAGGGTCCCGGCCGCGGGATCACATTCATCCAGTGCTTTACCAGCTGCACTGGCTCCCGGTGGAGTACAGGATCAGGTTTAAGGTGCTGGTTTTGACCTTTAAAGCCCTATGCGACTTGGGACCCTCGTACCTACAGGACTGCCTCTCCTGGTATGCCCCGCGGAGGACCTTAAGGTCCACAAATAATAATATTCTGGAGATCCCGAGTCATAAGTTGGCTAGATTGGCCTCTACTAGAGCCAGGGCCTTTTCAGTACGGGCCCCAACCTGGTGGAACGCTCTTTCCCAGGAGACCAGGGCCCTGCGGGATTTGTCATCTTTCCGCAGGGCCTGCAAGACAGAGCTGTTCCGCCTGGCCTTTGGGTTAGACTCAGCCTGACCCCTGTGTTTTTCTCCCTCATGGCTTGGATTTATGGCCTACTTGAAATGAGGCTGCACTTTAAATTTTAATACTGTATTTTAATCTGTATTTTAATTAATTGTTTTTATGTTTTATTGTGGTTCTGTTGGTGTCAGCCACTTATGGCCTACTTGAAATGAGGCTGCACTTTAAATTTTAATACTGTATTTTAATCTGTTTTTTAATTAATTGTTTTTATGTTTTATTGTGGTTCTGTTGGTGTCAGCCGCCCTGAGCCCGGTTTTTGACTGGGGAGGGCGGGGTATAAATAAAAATTTATTATTATTATTATTATTATTATTATTATTCCATATAACAATCTAAAAATTTTAGACAAAGCAATTCCTTATACTCACCAATGGGAACAATAATGGCTAAAAAGCTCTAGCATTACATACAATCCTCAAGGTCGGCAAAAGCTGATACAAACTGTAAATTTCTCTGAGTTAAATACATGGAGGCTAAAAACCATTTAAAGGGGCAGAACAATATAGCATGACCAGAGGATTCATACCATAAGATATACATTCATAAAACTGAATTACAAAAAGGAACTGTAATCAACAGAAGGATTAAGGCCTGAAGGAGCTAGAGAACCAAATCTATAAATCCAATAAGACTCTTTTTGATATAACTTCTTTTTTAAAACATCTCCATTTATCTCTGGGGTGTTATGTTTGTAAATTACAAACCATTTAAAATCAGTGGCTTTATGATTCACTTCAATAAAATGAGAAGAAAGTAAAATGAGAAGTAAAGTGCTGTTTCATTTCCTAATTAGGTAAATTTACTTCATAGGGGCATAGAAAAGGGAATATGTAACATGCAAAATCATCCAAGCTTTGTAATATGCCACATCTAATTTTGTTTCGTTTCCTAAAAAAGATCCTTGCTTGTTTAATCAATATAGCAGTAGTGTGGATTTTATCACTTCCTATGTATTATATTTTTATCCTACTTCTCCATTTTAACCATTTGTTGCAAAATAATAAAATGCCCCTTTTGATTTGGTTTTTAGCAACTTTCTTGTGGGGGAGCGGTGGTGAGTGACGCAGAACTGACCGTACTGACGGCAGAGGACGAGTTCGCCAAGCGCATCTTACGAGCCCTGAGGGAGGGGAAGGGGACAGACATGGGCTTTATGGAAAAAGGGGGGTTGCTCTTTTACCAGGGGGCCCTGTACCTACCCACCACATCTCTGAGAGGTAAGGTCCTCCGACAGATGCACGACAATCTGACAGCGGGACACTTTGGGAGGGACAAAACCACACAATTAATCATGAGACACTTCTGGTGGCCAGGGGTGCAGGAGGACGTTCGAGACTACGTCAGAGGCTGCGACACCTGACAGAGGGCAAAAGGGGACAGGGCAGCGCCGGCAGGACTGCTGGAGCCGTTGCCCACGGCAAATAGGCCCTGGGAGGTGGTGTCTGTAGACTTCGTCACCAATTTGCCCTCTTCAAGGGGCAAGACAGCAGTGCTGGTGGTGGTGGACCTCCTAACCAAGATGTGTCACTTTGTACCGTGCGCAAGGGCTGTCTCAGCGGAGGAAACGGCAAAGCTGTTTGTAGACCACATATTCAGACTGCACGGCTTACCATTGAGGGTGATATCAGATAGGGGGAGGCAGTTTACCTCCAGGTTCTGGCGCAAGCTCATGAGCATGTTGCACGTGGAGGTCAGCCTCTCCACGGCCCGACACCCCCAGACCAATGGCCAGGCAGAGAGAGCCAACGCTATACTGCAGCAGTACTTGAGGTGTTACGTCAGCCAGAGGCAGACGGACTGGGTAGATCGTCTGCCACTGGCAGAGTTCGCCTACAACAACGCAGTGCATGTCTCCACAGGGGTATCGCCCTTTAAGGCCAATTACGGGCGAGACCTCAGAGCATTCCCGGGGAGGGAATGGGAAGAGGAGGAGGGACCCGCAGCAGAGGATTGGGCGGAGGAGATGGAGACAGTGCACCAGCAACTCAGGGAGCATTTGGAAAGGGCCAAGGAAGCCTACAAGAAGGGAGCGGACCGACACCGGCCACCGGGAGAGGTCATCAGGGTGTGGGACAAGGTGTGGCTATCCTCGGAAGGGCTACCAGCAATGGGGAGGTTCAAGAAGTTGGCACCCAGATGCTTGGGGCCGTTCACAGTCACACATCAAATCAATCCAGTGCCGTTCAGGTTGGAACTCCCAGACTCCATGAGAATACACCCGGTGTTTCACAGGTCGTTGCTATCCCCCTACAGGGAAAGCACCAGGTTCAGGGAAAGCACCACACCACAGACAGACATTCAGAGGGACAGGGAGCCGCAGAATCTGAATGTAGCCACTGAAATCCTGGACTCACGATGGGGGGAGGGGGGTCTGGAGTACCTCATGGCCTGGGAGGACACTCCGGCCACCCAAAATGCCTGGGTGCCGGCTCATGTGGTGCAGGAGGAATACTTAGTGGAGGAATTCCATGGCTGTTTCCGCAGAGACCAAAACCATGGCACATCGGGAGGGAAGCCTTAGAGGCACCTGCAGGGGAGGGGGGGAGACACCTCAGGGGAAGAAGAGCTGCAAGGATCGCTGTGGGAATGGGAAGCAAGGTTTCAGGATCGGGGAGAGGAGTACGAGTTCGGCGCTCCCTCCAGCACAGAAACCCTGCTCATGGACTGGGAACAGGTGTTCACTCCCACGGGATCAGACGAGACGGACTTCCTAGGGTTTCAGTCGTCACCTCCAGTATCCTCACAGGGCCCCGGCTGGGAGCACGTTTTCACCCCCACCAGCTCGGATGCCACGGAGTTTTTGGGCTTCCAATCCTCTCCACAGCTGCCCATCTCCTCGGGGGAGGGGGGCCTGGATGGGGGTGGATGTAAGGGGGAGGGATTATAGAGAACCCCCCCTCTCATCAGGAGCAGTCCACCCCCAAGCAGCCATGAAAGCGCGAGGTCTGAAGGGGCTAGTCAGGAAACGGAGAGGGAGTGCCAGGTCTCTGGCAGCATGGGAGAGCCCCTACTCCTCAGGCGGGAAGAGAGAGAGGCGGGAAGGGTGGACAGGGAAAAAACGGATCGTAGACCCTTTCCCCCGGCACTGGAATTAAGGAGGAGGAGAAAGGGGAGGAGATTCACTGTCCCAAGGCTTTTATGTTGGTCAAAGTCACGTAAAGGGGCAATGCCGGATTCTGAAACAGAATGAGAAGACATGAAACCGACAGCTCACTACACTGTAACATAGCTGCCAAGTTATCCCTTTTTTACAGGGATTTTCCCTTATGCTGAATAGGCTTCCTCGCGAGAAAAGTGAAAACTTGGCAGCTATGCACTGTAAATAACATGCACCAATAAAGACTTTTGAAAGACAAGTATGTGGAAGGTCCTTACTCAGGAGTAGTCATAACAACCTCTGACAGATAGCTCCCTCCAATTTTCTAATTCTAAAAGCATCCACCCAAGAGCAAAGAATTTCACAGGTCTTGTGCCCACTTTTTCATTACATCTTTTATTTCTTCATCTTTTAAATTTCAATTTAAGAGTAGCCTATACATTTTTGAAAGTTTTTTTTTTAAAAAAAATGTAATAATTCTTTCTCTAAATTTGAGGTTTTGTCATCAAATCCTTTCTTTTTTTGTCTTTTCCTAGGACTGCACATAGCTGGTGGGATTTGAGCCAGGTTATTCCTAACCTTTTTAACTCTTCTTGTTTCTTCAATTTAGGGCAGTTGTATTGTCCCTATAAACTGGCTAGTTATTCCTTGTGTGTTTTTTTTGTGTGTATTGCTGTTGCTTCAATAGGTGAGAACCACCATGGGGTTCTCGGTTTCAGTAGTGGTTTATATCTTTCCCATACAGCGTACAGGGCTTTCCTCACTATATGAGGATCCTCTGTGGTTCCTAACTTTGTCATGCCCTAAATAACCATGCCAACCATAGACATTGTCCCAGCCATCTATGTCCAATATTTCCATATTTTTAAAATAATATCCAATATTTGATCCAGGTCAGACTTGACACTTCGTAATATAATTTAAAATCCGGGACTGTGAAGCCTCCTCTATCCCTAGTCTCCGTTAATGGTTTGAATTTTATTCGCGGCTTTTCCCCCTTCCAGATGAATTTTGCAAGGTCTTTCTTTCTGCCAGTCTCCAAAACATTTAACCCCCACTAATGATTGGTATAGTTTGAAATAAAAATAACATATTTGGAAGTATTGTCATTTTGATTATTGACATCCTTCCCCACTAAGACAAATTTAGCCTCCCCCAGGTCTCCAAATCTTTTACTATTTCTATTTTTAAATTAAATTAAAAAATTCCTTCAGTAGCACCTTAAAGACCAACTAAGTTTTTATTTTGGTATGAGCTGTCATGTGCATGCACACTTCATCAGATTTTAAATTGTCTTTCTATAAGTTTATATTTTTGTTTGTAATCCAAACACCCAAATAGTTCACTTTGTTTGTTATTTTTAATCCTGTTGCTCATTCTAGTTCTTTCTCCTCTTTTTTGTTCATATTTTTCACTAATAATTTGGATTCATCTTTATTTAGTTTGAACCCTGAGACTTTCCCAAATTTATTCATTTTTAAAATGGTTTCCTGTATACTCTCAGCCGGATTTTCGGTGGTTATGATGACATTGTCTGCGAAGGCTTTAAGCTTGTAATACCTATTTCCTAAATTGTTAACTGTTATTTTTGGTTCATTCCTTATGGCTGTTAATAAAATTTCTTGTATAGTAATAAACAAAAGCAGTGACAGAGGGCATCAGGGTGCATGCTCTAGTTATCTCCCGCTTGGACTACTGCAATGCGCTCTATGTGGCTACCTTTGAAGGTGACCCGGAAACTACAGTTAACCCAGAATGCAGCAGCTAGATTGGTGACTGGGAGCGGCCGCCGAGACCACATAACACCGGTCCTGAAAGACCTACATTGGCTCCCAGTACGTTTCCGAGCACAATTCAAAGTGTTGGTGCTGACCTTTAAAGCCCTAAATGGCCTTGGTCCAGTATACCTGAAGGCGTGTCTCCTCCCCCATCGTTCTGCCCGGACACTGAGGTCCAGCGCCGAGGGCCTTTTGGCGGTTCCCTCGCTACGAGAAGCTAAGTTACAGGGAACCAGGCAGAGGGCCTTCTTGGTAGTGGCACCCACCCTGTGGAATGCCCTCCCACCAGAGGTCAAAGAGAACAACAATTACCAGACATCTTAAGGCAGCCCTGTTTAGGGAAGCTTTTAATGTTTGATGGATTTCTGTATTTTGGTGTTTTGTTGGAAGCCGCCCAGAGTGGCTGGGGGGACCTGGCCAGATGGGCGGGGTATAAATAAATTATTATTATTATTATTATTACTATTATTATTATTATTATTATCCTTGTCTTGTTCCTTTTTCAATGTTGAACTCTTCCGTAATTTCATTATTTATAATTAATTTTGCTTTCTGATTGGTATATATAGCTTTGATTCCGTTAATTATCTTGTTTCCTAGTCTCATTCCTTCAATAGTTTTCAATAGGAAATCCCATGAAACACTATTGAAGGCCTTTTCAGCATCCACTAATAACATTAGTACTTTTTTACTAGGTTTTATCCCTACGTATTTTAGTAATTCAATTATTGTTCTTGTGTTATTGTTTATTTGCCTTCCCGGCAAAAAACCAGCTTGGTCTTTATTGATTATTCTATTCAACAAATTGTTAAGTCTGTTTGCTTATATTCCTGGGCAAGGTGGTCGGCCATTAGGGAATTCCCAGGCTGGCTGCCGGGGATATGTGGGCTTTCCCACCAGCTGTTTATTTGAATTTCATTTTATTCTGTGTTTTGATTACAGCTGAAACTAGTGAGGAATCCGAAATATTCAGGCATGTGAAATGTTATGACTTGGATCCAAAATCTAATGAAAGTTCTCTTTCCTTTATGGAAGGTCTGTTTCTGATTCAACGGAAGAGTGTAGTCCTAACTCTAAATAAGTCCTTTCATTGCAAGTGCTCTTGCACAAAACCTTCCACTAGCGACTTTCAAAATCTTTGAGTGCTTCTCTGAATTATAAAGCTTGTAACTTTATTTATCATGTGTTTAATATAGCCTTTTCCTAGTATAAAGGTTCAGTTAACAGCACCCCTACATTTTCTCCCTCTACTCATGGTACTTTGGATCCATTTGTACAAATATTTATGTCCACTATCCTATAACAACAGCAGCAGCAGCAGCAACAACAACAACAACAACAAACAACAACAATTTGTTATTTATACCCCGCCCATCTGGCTGGGCCTCCCCAGCCACTCTGGGCGGCTTCCAACAGAAAAATACAATACAATAATCTATTAAACATTAAAAGCCTCCCTAAACAGGGCTGCCTTCAGATGTCTTCTAAAAGTCTGGTAGTTGTTGTTCTCTTTGACATCTGATGGGAGGGCGTTCCACAGGGCGGGCGCCACTACCGAGAAGGCCCTCTGCCTGGTTCCCTGTAACTTGGCTTTTCGCAACGAGGGAACCGCCAGAAGGCCCTCGACGCTGGACCTCAGTGTCTGGGCAGAATGATGGGGGTGGAGAAGCTCCTTCAGGTATACTGGACCAAGGCCATTTAAGGCTTTAAAGGTCAGCACCAACACTTTGAATTGTGCTCGGAAACATACTGGGAGCCAATGTAGGTCTTTCAAGACCGGTGGTCTCAGCAGCCACTCGCAGTCACCAGTCTAGCTGCCGCATTCTGGATTAGTTGCAGTTTCCGGGTCACCTTCAGAGGTAGCCCCATGTAAAGCACATTGCAGTAGTCCAAGCGGGAGATAACTAGAGCATGCACCACTCTGGCGAGACAGTCTGCAGGCAGGTAGGGTCTCAGCCTGCATACCAGATGGTGCTGATAGACTGCTGCCCTGGACACAGAATTGACCTGCGCCTCCATGGACAGCTGTGAGTCCAGAATGACTCCCAGGCTGCGCACCTGGTCCTTCAGGGGCACAGTTACCCCATATGATATTGGCTCTCATATTTTATTTCCTATCTAGCAGCATGAGTTGCAAGGCACAGTAAAATATTGGGATATGTTTCTGGAAAGGTCTAAAGTTAGTATGTTGTGAAAGCCTCCCCCCCCCAACCCCCCAGCCTTCTGAAGGCCACAGGCACTCACAAATAAGACTGACAAATAAGACTGACATATTTCAAAGTATAATTCTGGGATTAATCTTGGTCTTCCTTACACTATGCTTATTGCGGACCAGTTATATTATGTCATGTCACACAGGGTGCATTTTGTAATTTAGGGATGTTGCCTCACAGACCATAAACTTCAGTAGGCAAGCATTGAATGGAAGTGAGAGAGAAAAGAGCTTATAGGAATGATATAGCTAACCATAAGTTAGGGAAATAATTTTATATTAATTTAGTGACAAGATGTAGACATTTGCTTTACTCACACTAGAACATTTTAAATAGAACAACAGATTTCCCCCCAGAAACAGTGAGAGACTTACTGTTGTGTGTCAAGACCCCGAAACCACCCCCTCATTGATGAATGAGGCACAAGGTCGCAGATATTAGGTTAAATGTTATTGGGCGAGTTTAGGCCACAACTTTATTGGTTACAGAATGTGAGCGGTATTCGCTTATGCATTGGATTGACCCGACTTTATCTGACTCCTGCCCCTCACGCAGGGAGTTCGGAAAGGGTCAACCATGGCCCTAGCCCTGCCCTGGGCTTCAGACAAGATCCACCCCCCACCCCCGATTCCTTTAACAGAATACCCTTAAGTTTGGAGGGGCAGGTAGATGTGTGTGTTTGTATACCAATGTAATCTTTTCAGAAGACTAAATACTGAGCCTTATGCTGAACAGAAATGCATTCATTATTTTACCCTACCCTCCTCCTCTCCGGAGGCGCTGCGCCCCGTGGGGGACCCTGCGCGCAGGTAAGGGCAAGGGTCCTGATGATCGGGTGCCGCGGCGGCCGTGGGGCGGGGAGAGTGGCAGTGTCCTGCCTCGCCCACCGGGGATGCTGCTGCTACCGGGCAGGCGGGCGGGCGACGGGGCAGGCGCCTTGCGCAGGATCAAAATGAGACAGCGCGCCAGGCAGCCTCTCTGCGGGGGGAAGGCAGGCGGCCGGGCAGCAGCCAGCAGGTCGGGCCGGGCAGCGCTCTGCACGCAGGGGCGGGCCAACCCCGGACGGGAGGCTCTCGCTGGCTCTCCGCGCCCCTTGCGCGCCTGCCTGCGCCCAGGCGTCTTCAAAAGTTTCTTCTCTCCTGCGCTCCGCTCTGAGCTTGGCGTGTGTGCCCCCGCCTGCGCGCAGCGGGACGCGAGGAAGAACGGAGGCGTCCGAGCTCTTGCGCGCTAGGAGGCACCATCCCAGGAAGGGCTCCTGTGCTGCGCAACTGGTGGCGCCGCGGGGCTGCTCGGTCGCTTGCCTTGGGTCGCGAGAGAGGGCGCCGCACCTGCCCGGCAGAAGCAGGCGGCTCAGGTCAGAAGGACTCGCTGCTCCCAGCAGGGACAGCTGTATAGATTTGCATCCTTGGAACCAGGGGCACCTGTGACAGGCAGCCTTATTCTTGAGAGTAAGAGCAGCATGAATCATACTACTGGGCAGAGGCATTATGTTGCTACTTCTGCTTGTGTGACGGCCAATCAGAGAAGGATGTGCTGCAATGCAAGGTTGTTGTTTTTTTCGTGGGGGGAGCAAGTCTGACATTCCCAAGGAATACTTTGGTGCTGCACACATGCCAAAGTTTCTGGATATTTCAGAATATTGAAACACAGCAACACAGAACTTTCATCTAAACTTGTCACACTGGATTTCTGTTTGGGCAAGTGAACTATGAGTTCTGGTGGCATGCGTTGACCTAACCCTCATTTTAATTTGTTACCTATTAGTTTCAGCATATATTGAATGGCTGTGCCTACTCACAGAAATGTTTATGATCAGGGTAGAACAAGCACATTTTCTTTTACATGCATATCAACATATAGGTCTCTATGAAATAACTCGATGATATAACTTATTAATTCCAATTAGTTCCAGTTTGCTAAATTTAATGACAGAGGGTGCTCCATTGGACACTGCATGGAATTTTAAATTATGGATGACAAATTGTAACCCTGCTGGTAATGTTTGGATCCACGAGATAACGCTTTGCCAGGGACACACTTGAACCTGGCGCCAGTCTTGCATGATTCCCATTTTAAGGATCCAATCAAGTCTCCAGTGATTTTATTGGTACTTGTCTGAAATGTGAACATGTTTCTTGTTGCAATGAATGTCATTTGTTCCTCAAGAGACCCAGGGCTAAACTATCGGTGATGTTAGTTATTTGGATGTGATTTAATGTGCACATTATTGCTCTGTCTTGGAGCCCTGAGGAGCCCTGTGAGCATGGGTATGAGGAAGAGGTGTTTAGCTCATTCTCTCCCTGCCATGTTTGCAACATGGATTGTCTCCCAGAAGATGCTCTTTGCATTTCAAGTGACATTTCTATTGATTCTAGGGAGAGCTTCCCTTGAAAAGCAAACAGCTGCTTTGGAATGGATTTTTTGTGGGGACCCCAAGCACCTTGGGATGACTGGCATCAGTTTCCCCTTATACTGCTTATGTCTTTGTTGGGAAATCAGTTTTTCTATTCTTCTTGCCTTCAGCAGTTTCCTCTGGTCTTGTTCATCTTTATTTTTAACTTTATTTATGTATGGAGATTGCTTCTGTTCTGCTTAGAAGACACTTGACATAGTCTGCAGGTGAAACTGAGTTAGGCTCAGGTTTTTGACTTCACTCCTAAGATGAAAATGACAAGCTGAGCAATCCATTCATCTTGCTAAAAAGTAAAGTTTTGACTCAGCAGGGCTTAAATGTTTAACTTTGTTGTTTTGCTCACAATACAACTTGCACAACCCTTATTTAAGCAAAGTGTGTCATTACACATGTGCAGAGTGCCATTGTTCCTATCTCACATACCCTATCTTACATCCTTCCATTTGAACTTAGAGACATTTCTGTCAATCAGCTCTCTGTGCTTTTTAGCCAATCCCTATCCAATCCCTTTCAGGATGTAAGCCTTGGCTGCCCACAAAATATTGTCTTTGTTACGGAAGCTAAAGGCAATGCTGCTTAAATACAGATTTGCATGTGTGTTTGGCATCTTATGATTTTATAAAATAAAATACATCTTCATTGAGGGGTTTATGAACCCAGATGTGGATTGGCCCTACAGAGGAGAGAGAGGAAAAGACAGAGCAAAACAAACATGTGAAATCAGTAAATTTGCAGCAAAGTGATATTTGGTAGGAGAAAGACATTAAGGTTCACAGAATAGCAAAGGAAGTCTCTGACAAGCAAAAAAAATGAATCCAGATCTCTTAGGAACCTCACTTGAGTGCCTGAAACATTAATATCCTTCTTTCTTTAGAAAAACATAGTTTTGCATATTTTGGCTCTAGACATCGCTAGACATGTATTTAAGACATTTCCAGTCTACTTGATTCTCTTCTGCCGGGAATACAAGCTTTTTTATATAAAAAGCAGTAATTGCTGCAAAAGAGGCCCAAACCAAGTACTGAGTACATATGCATGCTTCTACTTTTCAGAGGTTCTCAGAAATTTGTTCTATTTGCAATCCTTGTTTTATTGATTTCATTTAATATTCTAATTTTCTGACACTGTGATTTTGGGGTTTTCTTCAGCTGTACGCCATTATCATCACAATTACAACAAATAAAGGCTTGACATATCTCGCTATGCATGTCATGAGTCTATCTCCTATATTGGTTTCAGCTTTTAAGTTGAATTACTGAAATAAATGAACTTTTTGACGAAATTCTAATTTTTCGAGTTTCACCTGTAGTATATATGGATCTGTGTTTCTAAACACAACTTACATTAACTGTGGGGAACCAGTGGCCCTCCAGATGTTAGGACTCCCTCTCCAGAACGGCCAGTCATCAAGCACATCTGGAGAGCCGCAGGTCTCCCACCCTTTGGGGGGGGGGGGAGAGACTGTGGAGAAGAAGGAAATTCCCAGTTAAAAGGGTTACTTTCACTTTCATTGCATCTTGGAAAAAGGCACTGCGCCCCCTCGTTCTCGGGAATTTCCCTCAGGCATAGCAGCCAGATTGCAGCCTTCGCTGAACGGGGGTTTCCCCAGCACCGCCTCGCTCCCCCCCCCTTCTGTGGCGGTTAACGGATGAGCGTTTCCCGAAGGATGAACCTCCGCCCAGCGGCCATTTTAATCATCTTTTCCCGCTCATTTCCCCCTTTTCGAGGTGTTTTCGAAACTCTGCCCAGCACACTCGTGCTAAGTGGGGCAGGGCTTATTCGGAGAACGGTCTTAACTCCTCTCTTCGCCGCTGGGCAGGAGGAGAAGTAGAAAAATCACCAAGGAAAAATAAGGCGATGGCGCCCCTCAACTGCCACACAGACTGCATTGAGAGGCGCCTGTCGCGCGCGCTGCAGGCCCTGGGCGCCCTGGTGGGCGCGCACCCGTGGCCCTTCCTGCTCGTGCCCGTGGCGCTCTCGGCCGCTTTGGGCACCGGCTTCGGGTTCCTCAGCAGCCTGGAGGACAACGACATCGAGCGCCAGTTCACGCCGCTCAAGGGCCCCGCCAAGAGCGAGCGGCGCTTCGTGCAGGCGCACTTCCCCACCGATGACGCGCAGCGCTTCTCCGCCGAGAGGCTGAGCACCGAGGGCTCCTTCGTCGCCTTCATCGCCGTGGCCCGCGGCGGAGGCTCGCTCCTCACCCGGGAGGCCTTCGCCGAGCTGCTGGCGCTGGACAAGGCGGTGTGGGAGCTCCGCAGCCCCGGCGGCGCCGCGCTCCCCTTCGCCCAGCTCTGCGCGCGAGGCATCCCCGGCGACAACTGCAGCAGCCCCAACCCGCTACTGAGCGCCGTGAGAGGCGACCCAGCCGGGATAGAGGCGCTGCTGCCCGACCTCACCTTCCCGCTCTACATACCTCCGAGCTTTCCCAATCCCGTTTTCTTGGGCCACCTTCTGGGAGGCCTCGACTTGGCCCCCGGGGATGGGCCGTCGCGCCCCGTCCGGGCAGCCAAAGCGCTGCGCCTCTTCTACTACTTGCAGGAGGATGAGGCTTCTCGGAGAAACGGCAGCGAGCTCTGGCTCCGGACGTTTCTGGAGCGCATCCCGGGCGTGGTGAAATCCTTGAACCTCGCAACCATCCAGGTAAGCGTCTCCTGGTATGATGGAGCCGCTTCACACGTTACGGAATGAGACCGATATGAATCTCTGTGTCTGCCTGATGCATGCTGCCACGCTTACTGGAGCTAACAGGATCAGAAGTCAAACCACTAGGGTCAGAGGTTCCCCATGCCTCACCCACCTGCATCAACAAGTGGAGGCATTCAGTGGCGGCCAAACATTTAATTTTAGCAAGTAATTAGAAAACAAGCTATTGCAGCATCTCTGGCAAAGCAAGAATGCCAAGGAGTGCCTCTTTCAAAATGATGCACATTACTATGCCTTGTGTCAATCTCTAGGTTTTAAAAATGCATTTTAAGCCTTTATGCTGTTTCCTGAATTACAGTGGTATCTCGGGTTACAGGTGCTTCAGGTTACAGACGCTTCAGGTTACAGACTCTGCTAACCCAGAAATAGTACCTCAGTTTTAGAACTTTGCTTCAGGATGAGAACCGAAATTGTGGGGCGGCGGCAGCGGGAGGCCCCATTAGCTAAAGTGGCACCTCAGGTTAAGAACAGTTTCAGATTAAGAACAGACCTCCAGAACGGATTATGTTCTTAACCCGAGGTACCACTGTACTTCTTTTGCACAGCTTGGACATGCTTGGATGTAAATCAGGGGCAGATAACCTTGAGCCCATGGGCAAAATTTGGCCTGCCAAGCTTCACCATTTGGCCCATAAGGCCATTTTACCCAAATCATACCCACCTGTCCTACATCTGATGTCACATGGGATGTCAGGCACATGGCAGGTAGAGCTAGGGCTAGATCAGCTGCACATACAACCAATCCCAACAGAAAGGACCACCCATCAGCTGATGCATTGGGACTTCAGTTCAACTTGGGCACCATCTTCCCCCATTCCCATGGGCCAACTTTGACAGGACCACCTTATCTGTCAATTGCCTCTACGCACGTAGAGATGGGATCGTAGGATGGGGAGAATCAGGATCTGACCTCCCAAGTCAAAAAGGTTTCCTGCCCTTGAAATAAAATGATTAATAACTTCTGTAGATAAATTGATGAATACTTAAATGATCCAGGGCCTAGGCCTAGCATACAATTTTCATATAATCTGCATATGTAATTAATGTGCATGGATGCTTCTAGAAAACCAATATGGTGGCTGACTGGGTTCTTCAGAATAATGTTTGTTGCAGGACTAACAACTGCACTATCAATAAAGCTTTCAAAATATGTTTAAAGGGGGGAGCAAGAGGAATGAGATTTGGGGCCCACTATAAAAAGCTTGGGGCTTGGGGCCCTGAATTAACCTTTAGCAACACCTCCGCCAGTTTATGTCAGTGTGATGGGCTGATTTGTTCTAAATGCCTATCATCCGACCCACAGCTCCTCACCCATAGAAACCCCTCCACCTTCTTTGCGAAAGTGAAAACAAAAAAGGACTTGCTCACCTAGCCTTTGGAGAACAGAAAGCAGAACCTCACTGGCTACTAAAACTGAGGGCTAGCTAACAAGCCCAAGCAAAAATTTTTACTGTATCTGCTTTCTCAGCTAGGGTTGTTATTAGTGCAACTAGTTTTGCTTCTCTGTGCTACCCAGGCCTGAATAGTTTCTCCCTTGCTTTTTGTCTCTCTCTCTCTCTCTCTTTTTTTACCTTTCTCTCCCTTAAAAATATATTTTTAAATTAAGTGGTTTGACTACTGGAGCCAGTAACACTGTTCAATGTAAGGCTATTAATATGCCCCTTTGCATCCAGAAGGAAAGCAAAGGAACTGCTCCAGACAGGTAAGTCTTACTCCATTTGGGTTAGTCTTTTGCAGCTTTTCATTCATTAGCATGTGTTTTCCCTCTCACCCTATTAAACAGAACTCATTGTTTTGATTGTTGGTAGCATCCAACCAGACATCAATGCCTGACATTTTATTAAAAGGCTATCTTTGTTTTAAATTATCCTGCCTCCTTAGGGCAATTATTTATTATAAATATCAGGTGGGGCATAATATGCACATTTAAACAATATATGGAAGATGTATATTTCAGCAGAAATGGTATTTTCTCCCTCCCAGTCCTCAACATTTGGTTAGTTTTACTGACATGCAGGTGGTGCTGTGGTCTAAACCACAGAGCCTATGGCTTGCCGATCAGAAGGTCAGTGGTTCGAATCCCCAGGACGGGGTGAGCTCCCGTTGCTCGGTCCCAGCTCCTGCCAGCCTAGCAGATCGAAAGTACGTCAAAGTGCAAGTAGATAAATAGGTACCGCTCCAGTGGGAAGGTAAACGGCATTTCCGTGTGCTGCTCTGGTTCACCAGAAGCGGCTTAGTCATGCTGGCCACATGACCCGGAAGCTGCACACCGGCTCCTTTGGCCAGTAAAATGAGATGAGTGTCGTAACCCCAGAGTCGTTCGCGACTGGACCTAATGGTCAGGGGTCCCTTACCCTTTACCTTACTGACAGGCCTACCAGGAAGACTAACAGCTTCTGTTCCCTGCCCTGCCCACCCCCAGATAAAGGGGAAAATAAATAATTGTTCAGTTCCATGCTATTTCCCTCAGAAATCTGTTTTCCTCTTCCTGTTCCAATAAACTTGACAGAGAAGTGGGGAACACCAACTTGAAAGTTCAGTTTTTAGTGCTACTAGTTTCTGTACAACTCGAGACTAGTCCTAAAATAAGTGGATTCAAGGCCCTCAGTTGGTGAGCATAATAATTTAAAATTAGACCATCCTTTTCACCCATAATGGTCAAGCAGCAGATGCTTATGGGAAACCCACAAGCAAGACATTAGGACTGTATTCCTCTTTTGCTCTTGTTTCTCAGCAGTTAGTACTCTGGTACTTAGAGGCATACTGCTTCTGAAGCTGGAGACATGGAATAGCATCATGACTGGTTGCCATTGGTATTATTATCCTCTATGGATTTGTCTAATGCCATTTTAAAAGTTATGTAAACTAATGGCTGTCTCTAAAAGTCAGAAGCCAGACAGTGGTGCTAAGCTGAAGCTTCTACCAGTCATAGGCTGTGCATTAGTGACTTGAGGCATTAGAGACTTTGTTCAGCCAACCCAACCAAGCAGCTTAATGAAGACTGAGAATTGCTGGGTGGCCTCAGAATGTTGAGTGTCCAATGGGATGTGAGGTGAAATGAATTATCCTGAAAGAGGGCATGGCTGGCTAACTTGAACCCTTGGTGTATAAAATCCTGCACCGTTTGGGACGGGCTATCCGAAAGACCACCTTATATGACAAGTCAAGTCATTGAGTGCCTCCAGCAGATACCATCTGATCAGGAGGTCGGTTCCTCACAATGTAGGACTTGGGCCTTTAGTGCTGTGACACCTGTCCTTTGGAATTACTCCCCCTGCTTGAATATTACACAGACGCTGTATCGGCTGTCTTTTAAGTGCCTACTGAAGAACCTTCCTCTTAGCAAGCCTTTTAAAGTAGAGATCTTTCTCAGTCTACATCTGTAGACTGGGAAATATCTCTACTTTTTATTGTTTGCTATCCTGGGCCCCTGTACAGGAGCACTCCATGTTGCAAAATTTATTTCAGGTCCCACTTATATTCTGCTAATTGCACCATGTTTTTATACTCTTGTGAGCATTTAGATTTATATATTAAGAGAGAAAATATATTTAACAGGTGATCTTCTCTTCTCTCTCTCTCTCCCCCCCCCCGCTCCTCATGGCAGGTGGCTTATTTTACTTCAATCTCCAGACAGGAAGAGTTTGAAAAAAATACTAAGGAAGTGGTGCCTTTGTTTTCCATCACGTATACCTTAACAATCACCTTCTCAATTATGTCATGCTCAAGGTAATTGCTGGGTGGGAAAAGGGAAATAAGTTTTATCTTTTCATTTTGTGATAGTGTATCCCCCCCCCAGCAATTACTTAAATTTGCAAGAAGAAACCCACGTAATAATAATCATTATAAGAATGATTTATAAAAATCATTTATGTATAAGGCTGCATCAGAAAATAATTTTATTACAGTACATTTAATATTTATTGTTATAATTTTGTATAACAAATTCCTTGTTGTTTGTAATCCACCTTTCCTCCAAAGACCTCAGCGCTCCCACTCCTCATTTTTTCATCACAACCCAGTGACCTTCATGGCTGAGTGGAGAGTTGAACCCCAGTTTCTCTGGTCCCAGTCCAACTGTTACACTATATTGGCCTCCCCCATATGTAGCTCAAGTTGCAATGTTTTCACCGCCTACAGTGGCAGGATCAGTTTCTGGGCAGGAAGTTGAAGCAATTAAATGCACAGATTGTCATCTCATCTGTCCTCCCAGTTGAACGACATGGCTCAGGGAGAGAGAGAAAAATAGGGGGAGTGAACAACTGGCTTCGCAAATGGTGCAAACATGAACGGTTTGGTTTCTTAGATCACGGTCTGCAGTTTCTTGAAGATGGACTTCTGGCAAGTGATGAGCTGCAACTCACAAAAGTTATGAGGAATGATTTGCCATGAAACTTAAAAACCTCATCAGGAGGGCTTTAAACTGACTTATGTGGGGGAGGGAGACAGTAGTCCTGAAGATAGGAGTCTATCAAGTTCTGAAGATGATCATCCAAATGTCAAGGACCAAATGGAGCAAAAAGCATGTAGACCTAGTGGTGGGAGGAAGATATCCTTAAATAAGAGACATGGGGGAATGATCAATGGTCTTCAATGTCTGTATACTAATGCACAGAGCATGGGAAATAAACAAGATGAACTTGAGCTCTTGGTACAGCAAACTAAATACGACATAATAGGCATCACTGAAACCTGGTGGGATGAGTCTCATGACTGGAATGTAATAATAGAGGGATACAATCTATTTCAGAGAAATAGACCAAACAGAAAAGGAGGAGGAGTAGCGTTATATGTCAGGGATGTGTATACCTGTGAAGAGATCTGGGATTTAAAACTTCAAAGCCAAGTTGAGAGTATCTGGGTCAAAATTAAGGGAGAGAAAAATAACAGTGATCTCATTGTGGGAGTTTACTATAGACCCCCAAGCCAAACAGAGGACACAGATGATGCCTTCCTGGAACAGATGACCAGGCATTCAAAAGGAGGTGAGATAGTAGTAATGGGGGATTTCAACTATCCTGATATTTGTTGGATGTCAAACTCAGCCAAGAGCATAAGGTCGAACAGATTCCTCACTGGCCTTGCAGACAATTTCATTGTCCAGAAAGTGGGAGAACCAACAAGAGGATCAGCCATTTTAGATCTGGTCCTAACCAATAGTGATGACCTGGTTAGTGGGGTAGAAGTGGCAGGATCATTAGGTGGGAGTGATCATGCTCTTCTGGAGTTTATTGTTCAGCGGAAAGGAGCAACCAAGCATAGTAAGACTCAAATCCTAGACTTTAAGAAAGCCGACTTCAGAAAACTTAGGGAAACGCTGGGTGAGATCCCATGGACAGACTTACTAAAAGGGAAGGGAGTTCATGATGGTTGGGAGTTTGTTAAAGGGGAGATATTAAAAGCACAACTTCAGGCAATACCAATGAGATGGAAACATGGAAGGTGCCTAAAGAAGCCAGGGTGGCTATCTAAAGAACTTTTAACTGAGTTAAGATTTAAAAGGGATATGTACAAAAAATGGAAAAGGGGAGAAATCACCAGAGAGGAATTCAAACATATAGCCAGCACATGTAGAGACAAAGTCAGAAAAGCTAAAGCACAGAATGAACTCAGGCTCGCCAGAGAGGTTAAAAGCAACAAAAAGGGCTTTTATGGGTATGTCCGTAGCAAAAGGAAGAACAAGGAAACAGTGGGGTCACTTAGAGGAGAAGATGGTGAAATGCAAACAGGGGACAGAGAAAGGGCAGAACTCCTCAATACCTTCTTTGCCTCAGTCTTCTCCAAAAAAGAAAACAACGCCCGACCTGAAGAACATGGAGCAGATGATTCAGCAGGGGAAACACAGCCCAGAATAAGTAAGGAGGTAGTACAAGAATACTTGGCTAGTTTAGATGTATTCAAGTCTCCAGGGCCAGATGAACTACATGACATGCTCAAGGTAATTGCTGGGGAAAGGGAAATAATTTTTATCTTTTCATTTTGTCAGAGTGTACCTCCCCCCACCATTACCGTACTTAAATTTGCAAGAAGAAACCCACATCTGACTTTTTGTTTATAAAAATGATTTATGCATAAGGCATTTAGATGCATCAGAAAAAATGTTATTACATTTAATATTTATTGTTATAAATTTGTATAACAATTTCCTTGTTGTTTGTAATCCACCTTTCTTCCAAAGACGTCAGTGCTCCCACTCATTTTTTCATCACAACCCAGTGACCTTCATGGCTGAGTGGGGAGTTGAACCCGTGTTTCTCTGGTCCCAGTCCAACTGTTACACCATATTGGCCTCCCCCATATGTAGCTCAAGTTGCAGTGTTTTCACCGCCTACAGTGGCAGGATCAGTTTCTAACAGCTTGTTTCTAAAAAAATTATGGCTGCTTACCTGGTACTGAGGTGGGTGGCGATTGCGACCTGGCAGGGCGCTTCCCCCTCCTTCTGAAGCCATGCCCTATTGGCCCCGACTGTTGGCTCCTCCCCCCTGGCTGCCGTAGTAGTGGCTGCTGGGTTCCCACCAAACCCAGTTTGATATTTCTGGCCAATCCACGGCAGCTTTGGAAGCAGGGCACTCAGCGGACATCAGAAGGGGCCGGCGCTGCTTTCCAACAGCTCAGTCGGCCCCAGATCATCACCCACCCAGCCCTCTCTCTAATATTGTTTTCTTGCAGACTAACCTCTCCCCCCCCCCCCAGTATGCGCACGTTGCTATGGCCATATGATGGTTTATGTTTTTGCAGGGCCGGGAAGGCATTTTCCCATCTCTGCAGGTTTCACCTTCCCCATAGCAATTTTCACAACTTTGGCGGTTTTGGCCTTGGGCGGAATCTTTTAGTCAAACACCTGAAGAAGGGGTGAAGTGGTGACTCTCCCGCTTCATGTGGCGACGACAACAGGGTACCACGTTAGAGGGGTAATGAGGGTAGTCTCTGTTCCCAAGCGCTTGGCAGAGGGGCCATAGAGCTACCCTCACCGATTTTGGGAGGGACCAGCTGCGTAAACTCATGTATTGTGTTGGTCCCATCTTTTCCCTAACTGACGCTGTCATGCCTCAGACCCCCAGCAAGGGGCTGAGAGGGATACATGCCCAATGCCTATACCAAGGTTTACCTACCTTTGAAGTTGTGGCCATTTTAATCCCAAATATATGTTGCCGTGTCTTCTCCTTTCACTGTGAGGCCTGACTCCTGTGGGAGGGGATGCTGCGTCTGGGTACGCTACTGTCATTCTCTTTCTGATGAAGTGTGCATGCACACGAAAGCTCATACCAATATAAAAACTTAGTTGGTCTTTAAGGTGCTACTGAAGGAATTTTTTTATTTTGTTTCGACTCAGACCAACACGGCTACCTACCTGTAACTACTCTCTTTCTCTTTATTGTGGATACCCAGCCCTTAACATAAAAAGTATAGGTAGCCATGTTGACCCATAATAGATATTCCAAAATGTTACAAAATCGTGTTCTAACTTACTCGTCCTCTTCGTCAGCTAGATTGTAAAGTAAAGGGAAGCAGTAAAAAAAAATGTTGGCTGGTGGCAAAGCCATTAAGTCTGCATCTTTGTAAGAAAGATTGAATATGTTGACTGTGTTACCTTTGAAGCACATTTCCTCCTCTCAAGGAATTCTGGGCAAGTAGTTTTTTTTAAAAAAACAAACTTTATTTTATGTCACAGCAAACACAATCAATCAAAATCAATAACAAAATTAAAACAAATTACAACCATAACCATGTTGCAATTGTCTTGTTTTTCCCCCTCACCATCCCCCCCAACCCCCCAACCCCCTCCCCTGCGACTTCACAGCCTGGTCTGAACTAATCCCATTTATCTTCCTTTTCATTCTTTATGTACATACCTTATTTCAATATTTACAATAAATTAATATCATTCTTCTCATCTATCAAATTTCCTAGCTCAATCTCTCTTATCCTACTACCATTAATACATTATATTTCTGAACAGAAAAAGAAAAAGAGAGAACCTTTAAACATTGGAGATAAGGCTTGGTTTCTCTACCTTGATTTGCATATAATCTATAAATGCTTTCCAATTATTTTTTGAATCATCCTCTTTTATTCCTTTAATTTCTTCATATTTTATGGCCAGATTGTAATAATTATAAAGTTTCTTTTGCCAATCTTCTTTTGTTGGGACAGAAGTGGTTTTCCAATTTTTTGCAATTAACACTCTTGCGGCGGTTACGGCGTAGCTTATACAGCATCTATCTCTGGGGTTGACATCTTCAGGCACCATTCCTAAAAGGAGCATTTTGGGGCACTTCTTAATTGGATATCTCAGGATTTTCTTTAATTCCTTATAATTATTTCCCAGAACACCTTAATTTGTTTACAATTCCACCACATATGTATGTGGGTTCCAATTTCCTGGTTACATCTCCAAGAGACGTTGCTCGATTCTGGATATATTTTTGCCAATTTGGCTGGTGTTAAGTGCCATCTATTTTGCATTTTCATTATATTTTCTTTTATATCATAGTTTGGCGTAAAATTTAAATCTTTCCTCCACAGGTTTTCCCACTCTTTCATTGAGATGGGCTTGCCTAAATCTTGACTCCATTTAATCATATAATCTTTTGTTAATTCTTCTTCAGTTTTCCATTGTATGATTTGGTACAAATTTTTTATGTATTTATCTTTGTTTACCAATAAAATTTCCTCTAATTTGGATGCTTCTTTATCAAAGCCAATTTTTTTATCGATTTGAAATCTTTGATTCACTTGAAAATATTGTAGCCATGTATTAAAATATCCTTTTACTGCCGTATATTCTTTTAATTGCCAAATTCCCATTTTATTTTCTAATAAATGTTTATATGTTGGCCAATTTACTTCCATGTTTTTCCTTTTCACCGCAACTATCTCTAGGGGAGAGATCCACCAGGGTGTTTTGGGCTCAAAATATCTTTTATATTTTTGCCAAACTGCATGTAAGGATTTCCGAATAATATTTAACAAAAAAGTGATTCTTTTTTCTATTTCATCAAGTAATGGTGCCACCCAAATGCCATCCCGTATCCCTCTAGATCTAATACATCAGTGTCTTTCAAAGCCATCCATTCTTTTATCCACCAGAGTGCTGCCGCATCGTGATAGGCTTCAAGATCAGGCATCCCAAATCCTCCCCTTTGTCTCAGGTCTATCATAACCTTGTATTTGACTCTTGGTCTCTTTCCATTCCGAATGAATTTGGCAAGGTCTTTTTTCCATTCTTTGAAGATTTTTTCTTGCCCTAATAGAGGTAGATTTTGGAATAGGTGGTTCATCCTCGAGACTATGCACATTTTCACTAATGAGATTCTCCCCAATATTGATAATTTTAATTTGTCCCACATTTCAAAATCTTTTTTAATATTTTTCCAGGTTGTCTTATAATTTTCTTGTATTAGGTCAATCCCCTTTATAGTGGTTTGAATGCCCAGGTATTTAATTTTTTTAACAATTTTCAAGCCTGTATTTTCCTGGAGGGCTATTCTCTCGTCCATTTCTAAATTTTTTGCTAGCATGTTAGTCTTCTCATAATTGATTTTCAAGCCTGCTAGACGTCCATATTCTTTTATCTTTTCAATTGCGACCGGAATGCCTTCGACAGGGTCCTCTGTCATTATTATTATATCATCCGCGAATGCTTTAATTTTGAATTTTTTATTACCAATTATTATTCCTTTAATGTTTTCTTCTTCCCTAATATTTTTTGATAATATTTCTAAAGTGATTATAAAGAGGATGGGGGATAGAGGGCACCCTTGTCTGGTGCCTCTCGTAATATCTATTTTATTTGATATTTTCCCATTTATTAAAATTCTTGCTTCTTGGATATTATAAATTGCTTTAATTGCATTCGCCAATTTGCCGCCTAAATTTAAATTTCCAATGTTGTTATCATAAAGGGCCACGAGACCCTGTCGAAGGCCTTCTCTGCGTCGATGGAGAGAAGAGCTGCTCGCTTATCTCTTCGACTCTCGAGGCATTCCAGGATATTTACAATGGTCCTTATATTGTCCTTTGCATATCTCCCTTTTATAAATCCCGCCTGGTCTCTATGAATTATGTCCTCTAGGATGTTACTTAATCTTTTGGCCAAGATTTTTGCAAAAATTTTGTAGTCTCTATTTAATAGCGAGATTGGCCTATAATTGCCTGGATTGTCTGTATCCGCTTGTGATTTAGGAATTAATATTATCTGGGCTTCATTCCATGTTTGGGGTGTCCTTCCCTTTCTTAATATTGTGTTCATTAGGTCATTAAGGGGGGCTAAAAGTTCCTCCTGTAATTCTCTATAGAATTCTATTGGTAACCCATCAGGGCCCGGGGCCTTCCCTTTCTTCATATTATTAATTGCATCTAGTATTTCTGAGGTCGTTATTTCTTTATTCAATAATTTTAATTTTTCCATTGGTATTTTTGGTAAATGATATTTTAATAAAAAATTCATCAATTTGTTCGGTGGGTATTTCTTCCTTTTGGTATAATTTTCCATAGAACTTTTGGAAAACTTTCATAATTTCCTCCGTTTTGTAATAATATCTTCCTTCCGATTGTATTCTATTGATTATTTTTTCATTTTTTCTTATTTTAATTTGCCATGTTAGCAATTTACTAGGTTTATTAGCCCATTCAAAATTTTTGTATTTCCAGAATTGTATCTGTTGCTCCATTTCTTGATCAATTAATTTTTCAAATTCCATTCTCAATATTTTAAGATCTTGTTCCACTAGCTTGTTATAATTTTTATAAAGCATTTTTTCTTTATATTTTATCTCCTGCAGGAGTTTTTCTTTCCTTTGTTCTCTGTCTTTCCTTACTTTTGCGTTTAATGAGATGAAGTAGCCGCGTATCACGGCTTTACCTGCGTCCCATACCGTTAGGGGATCCACCTCACCCTTATAGTTTAACTCAAAATAATCCTTTAGGACTTTCTTGGCCCCCTGGATGTTCTTATTATTATTTAACAGGAAGACATTAAGCCTCCAGTTTTTTTGTATTTGTTCATTTTTTAATGAGAGGGTCACTGGATTATGATCCGAGAGGGTCTGAGGTCTTATTTCAATTTTATGTATTCTTAATGCCAATTCTTTAGGAATCCATATAGTATCTATTCTACTAGCAGTTTGGTGACGCGCCGAGATATGTGTATATTCTTTTTTAATGGGATTCTTATGCCTCCATGCGTCTAGTAGATTTAAATTTTCCATAATATCCATAAATTTTTTTGGTAATTTTGTCTTATTTCCTTTGTGTTTTCCATTTTTATCTAATTCTACATCGATAACTCCATTCATATCTCCCATTACTATTATTTTTTCGCCCATGTAATTCATTAACTGGGTCTCCAAATTTTTCAGGAAGGCCGTTTTGCTCCCATTGGGGGCGTAAATCCCCACCCAAAACCATTGTTCTCCTTCAATCGTTGTTCTAACCACAACACTTCTTCCCTCTCTATCTGTCCATATTAATTCCGGATTCCATTTATTTTTAATATAAATCACGACTCCTCTTTTCTTTTTTGTATCTGCCGCAACAAATTCTGATCCTAATTTCTCATTTTTCAAAATTCTCACATGTTTTTTGTTAATGTGCGTCTCTTGGAGACAAACCACATCCCAATTCTGTTTTTTTAAGATATGTCCCACCCTGTTCCGTTTTTTTTATTATTCAGGCCATTTACATTCCATGAAATTGTTCTTAAATTCATATTTATTAAATATTATAGATCAATTTATAATTTAGATAAGAAGAAATAAAAAGGGGAGGAAAAAAAGGGGGGAGAGGGGGGAAAGAAAGGGAGGGGGGAGGAAGAGAAGGGGGAAGAAGAGAGAAAGAAAAAAAAACCGAGAAGAAGAAAAAAAAAGAAAAAGAAAAAAAATCGAATGTTTAGACTAAGCAGGCTCAAGGAAATTCATTAATCAATAGTTCTTATGAAGTGACTTATCTAGTCAGGCTCTCAGTTACAGTTTACAACATTGACATTTTGGGTCAGATTTTATTTACAATTTATCAATCATTCTTCCAGTTGGTTTTCTTCTCTTTCTTCATCTACCTCTCGATCTTCTACTTCACCATCAAGTTCGTCTGCGCTGGAATCTTCCAAACTTTCTTCATTTATAGGGGTCTTAGCTTTAATTGTCCTTGCTTTATCTCCTCCCAGTTCTTGAGAATAAGTTCTATAGAATCTGTCCGCTGCTTCTTGTGTGTCGAATCTTCTCCACCTTCCTTTGAAGGAAAACGCTATTCCTTCTGGATATTCCCATTTGAAGGATATTTTCTTAGCTTTTAGTGGCTTGGCTAGAAACTGATATTTTTTCCTCTTATGAATCAGCCGAGGTGGAATTTCTTTCATGATGAATATCTCAGTTTCTTCCATAATTAATTTCTTTTTTCCCTTCATTTTTAAAATTTTATTTCTCAGCCACATATTTGTAAAAGTCACAAGACAGTCTCCCGGCCAATTTTTTGCTTTCTCTTTTTTCGAATTAACTCTAAACGCTTCCTCTATTCGCGTTTCAACATCCAATTCTTCAAGATCTAACCATTTTGCTAGCGCACTTACAATTCGTTTTTCGATTTCTTCGTTAGGTGTTTCTGGGATATTTCTAAATCTGAGAGTCTTCTCCTTCATTTTCATTTGCATCATTGCGAGAGCATCTTGTGACGCCTCCAATGCTGCTCTTTGATCGTCCAGATCTTTCTTTAATTTTTCAATCTCTTTCTTCCCCTCTCTCCTTTCTTTTGATATATTTTTCAATGATGATTCCAACGTTTGGTTCTTGTGCCTCCTGGATCGATTCCATTGCCTTCTTAGTATTTTCTTCTGTCCTGTTTATTTGTTCTTTAATCTCTTGTTTGTCCTTTTCATTAATTTCCATTTTTCCTTCCAAGTTTTCCATTTTGTCTTCCATATTCTTGATCCTTTCATTCATTTCCTTTTTTATTTCTGTTAAGTCTTGTTTAATCTTCCCTATGTCATTTTTGAAATCTTGTTTAATTTCTCCTATGTCATTTTTGAGACTTAAAATTAATTCTTTAAGATCCAACTCGTGGTCTGCTGTTGAGGTCCTTCTCTGGTTTGAGTTTCCTGTATTTGTCCTCTTTTGCTTATCCATTTTATTATGTTGTCCTACTATATTATCCATTTTATTGTAATGTCCTGCTATTTTTCTCTTGTCCACACGGTGTTGCCCTCTACTTGATGTCTATTTTAGGTGGGTATTTTACCGGTTAGATTTTATGTAGCCACTGGAGGTCACTATATTGTAGTCTATTGTAAATTTTCCCCAGGTCAGCGTGTTCTTTAAATTCCTCTCACTCAGGTTTCGTCACTTCTAGTTTCTTTGTGACCTTGTCTGCTTAGTCATAGTCTTATTTAGAGGATCGTCGCCATTTTATTTCAAGTTTCTTTAGTGTAGAAAATTGCAACTGTTTCTAAAAAGTAGCTTATAAAAGAGTTTCCAAGGGACAGTCACTCAGAGGAGAGTCAAAATAAATCTTTCTTTCACCCTCTCCAAACTCAATTCTTACAGCAATAAAAACTCACGTTCTATCTGTGTTGTATGTACTTCAAAGTAAATCAAAGTTCAGCCGGCTCCTTACTTCTTTTTAATTTAGTTTGTCCCCAGCTTGGCATTTATTAATTAAAGCCCCGTCGGTGTCTCTTGCATTGCGCTCTGCGTCTTATCACAGTCCTTCCCACACCCCACTTTTCGCTTTGATTTCTCCGGTTTTTAAGTCCAATTCAGTGGGGGGGATTCTTCTCAAATTTCTTTAGATCTCCAAATTCTCTCTCTCACGCCCAGGGTATGTCTTTTTAAAAGGGTTTAATTAAAAGGAATTTTACCGTGCACGATCGCGTCGGGTTTCGGCTCTTGCTGGTTATGGTTTCTGGTCTCACGCTGTCGCAGTGCCCAGCTTCTCCCCCTCCTTCTGCGGTCTGCGAAGGTTTTCGGGAGAAACTTTAGGGAACCACCGATGCCTCAGACGGGAATCACCTTCCAGTCCTTCTTTGGGGGGCTGCTTAGCCTTGCAGACCCCCCCGCTTCTCCAGCGAAAGATTCGGGGCTGCAGAGCTCCCATTTTTAGCCCGATCGCGATCCGCGGTCAAAACCGGAAGTCCTGGGCAAGTAGTTTGTTAAGGGTTGTTAGGAATTGTAACTCTGAGAGGTAAACTACCATGCCCAGTATCCTTTGAAGGAAAGAATGTGCTTCAAATATGCTTTGGTGCAATTCGACTTCTCTGCAACCCTTCCCCTCTGCAGGGAGGAGGGACCAATTCAGATGGTCCGCCCCCACCATTTAATGGATCCAAATGGTTTCCAAAGAGTGGTAGGGGATGCTTTATCCCATGTTGATGGCCTTTCAGCCAATTCCCTGGTGGCCCTCTAGAATGCGGAGTTAACCAGGGCTATCAACTGTCTGGCGGTTCCCTCTTTGCGAGAAGCAAATTTACAGGGAACCAGGCAAAGGGCCTTCTCAGTAGTGGCGCCCGCCCTGTGGAACGCCCTCCCATCAGATGTCAAAGAAATAAACAACTATTTGACATTTAGAAGACATCAGAAGGCAGCCCTGTTTAGGGATGTTTTTGATGACTGATGTTTTAATGTATTTTTAACTTTCTGTTGGAAGCCAAGAGTGGCTGGGCAAACCCAGCCACATGGGCAGGGTAGAAATTTTATTTATTTATTTAAAGGCATCATGTGTATGCAGGCTTAAGAGGAAGTAGTAGATCTCCCAAGCTTCATCTGGATGTCTGCTATCTTCCTCACATTCCATCTTAAGAATGCAGACTCAATGGCCTTACCAACAGCCAACTTTGTTCTCACCCCCTCAGTTTGTTTACTGTCTAGCTGATGGAGCATTCTGGGGAGCTTGGAAGCTTACATTCTTTTTTGAGATATTTTATGCAACTAGGGCTTCAAAACAAAGCTTAACCCAGCTTCAATGCATGCACAGACTATCCTTTTGGTGCCAATGGGTTTAGCTTGGTTCAGTGGAAGGGGGGATTAGCAAATGTACCATGATACTCTGAATCGAATTAGAATCTTCTTAATCTGTTTTCCAGGCTGGACTGTGTACGGACAAAAGTGTGGGTTGCAGCTTTTGGGGTGCTTTCAGCAGGCTTATCTGTCGTCAGCAGCTTTGGATTACTGCTCTTTTGTGGGGTGCCGTTTGTTGTCACAGTGGCAAATTCGCCATTTCTTATCCTTGGTAAGTGAGCAAATGTACACATTCCTCCTGACTTCTCCATTGGGCTTTTCATTAATATGTTTAAGAATGATGATGGGTGAAAATTCTCTTACATATCTATGGGTTTGCGGTGTTCGGGAGCCGGTTTTTTCGGGAGCCAAGCCATTCGAGTACCAAGATACCACTGTATTTCTCTTCTCACATGACATATAGGAACTAATATGTTAAATATTTGCCGTTCTTCAGGGGTTGGTGTTGATGACATGTTCATCCTGGTGTCTTGGTGGCAGCAGACTAAAGTGAAGGACAGTGTCAGAGATCGAATGGCTGACACCTACGGAAAAGCAGCCGTGTCCATTACCATCACAACTCTCACAGACGTTTTAGCCTTCTACATTGGAATTGCAACTCCATTCCAGTCCATTCAGGCATTTTGCATCTATACAGGAACATCCTTTGTGTTCTGCTACTTATATAACCTGACATTCTTGGGGGCCGTTCTTGCTTTAAATGGGAGGCGAGAAGAAAGCAACAGACACTGGCTCACATTCATGAAAGTGAACAATGAGCCTCAGGATTCTCAGGGCAGCATTTATAACATGTGCTGTGTAGGAGGGTCTTTTGATGAGTCCACTGGAGCAGAGACTGAACACCCCATGAATGGATTATTTAGAAAGTATTATGGTCCCTTCCTTATGCAC
This sequence comes from Zootoca vivipara, assembly GCF_963506605.1. Lineage (NCBI taxonomy): Eukaryota > Metazoa > Chordata > Lepidosauria > Squamata > Lacertidae > Zootoca > Zootoca vivipara. The sequence goes on along the minus strand of NC_083287.1, from coordinate 38,967,476 downwards.
ACCTGGACCAAGGTGCTTGTGGTAGTCCTTTATCTCATGTATTTGGGTATTAGTATTTTTGGCTGCACTCAAATCCAAGAAGGTATAGATCTTCGAAATCTAGCTAGTGATAATTCTTACGTCATCCAGTATTATGAATGGGAAAAGGAATATTTTTCAGAATATGGCCCAAGGGTTATGGTTGTTGTTACTGAAAGCAAAGCTTATTGGGATTCATCTGTCCGTGCAGATATTGAAAACTGCATGAATGCACTAGAAAGATCATCCTACATCAACAAGAATTTATCAGTGTCCTGGTTGAGAACTTACGAAGATATCGCTAAACGTATGTCTTTCAGTATAGATGGCCGTAGGCTTTTCATTGACAATTTATCCACCCTCCATAGAATTAATCCAGACTTCAAGTGGGATGTTAATGTTATTGGTACAGAAATATTAGCGTCACGTTTTTTCATACAGACAGTCAATGTTACTACTGCAGTGGATGAGAAGAGTCTGTTAAATGAGCTGAGAGGCCTTGCTGAGGGCTGCAAGGTACCATTAATGGTTTATCATCCAGCTTTTATATACTTTGATCAATATATTGTAATCGTTCAGGACACGGTTCAAAGTGTTGTGATTGCTGCTGGAGCCATGCTACTCATTTCCTTACTACTCATTCCCAATCCTCTTTGTTCTTTGTGGGTAACCTTTGCTATTGCCTCTGTTATTGTCGGTGTAGCTGGTTTCATGACCTTCTGGAATGTTAATCTCGATTCCATATCCATGATCAACCTTGTAATTTGCATAGGGTTTTCAGTAGACTTCTCTGCTCATATTTCTTACATTTTTGTTGCCAGTGAGAAACACAACGTGAATGACAAGGCTGTGGATGCTCTGTACAGCCTTGGCTACCCTGTTGCGCAGGGAGCTATTTCCACTATCTTGGGAGTTATTGTACTCTCCATGGCATCCTCTTACATCTTCAGAACCTTTTTTAAGATAATGTTTCTGGTGATCTTTTTTGGGGCTGTTCACGGTCTCATTTTTATTCCTGTGTTCTTAACTTTCTTCGGCTTTTGTAGTCAAATGCCAAATAGACAGTTTCCAGTCAGTGCCCAGAGCTCCAGTGCTGGAGGAGTTCCTTTGTAAGATACAAATACTGCATTATGAAACCGCCTAATGTAAACATGACAATATTGCAATGAGAGCAGTTCGATAATGGAACTAATTACCTAGAGGACGGGTGTGGGCTCTTCCTGGTGAGCATTAAAGGTCCCCATCCCTACTTTGCGGGCTGCCGTCTGATTGGATTTTACTTTGATTCTGACTTGATTTTAAGATGTAGGATGTATTTTGATTGCTTGATTTTATGGTAATATGTGATATACTTGATGTTAGCCACTCGGAGTCCGGTTTTGCCTCAGATAATAAATAAAATGTATTATTATTATTATTATTTCTCATTGTTATCTCTCCCACCACTTGCAAGCCAACTTTGGAAAGTGAGCGGGACCACTGACATCATGATTACATCAGGTGGCCCTTTTGCCCACATGGGTCTTGCAAAGCACTTTTCATAGGGCTTCGTAAGACCCAATGATTAGCTGGTTTTCAGGTGTTGCAAAGCCCTGCACACAGCAGTTTGCTTAGGATATTTCAGGCACCAACATTCCACTGATTGACAGTGCCTCAAAACCCCTTTCACTTGAGCCATGTTTTTACCTGGTCAACACTTGATGTAGGGCAGGCAGGCATGGCTTGGTTGAAATAGGCCTCACAGACCTAATTATTCATTTCATAAAAATTCTATACTGATTGATTGGAGCAAACAAACAAACACCTCAAAGTGGTTTACCAAAATGCACACCTGCTAATTATGCTTACTGACTAGAAATTCCCCACCCCTTCTGTAAACTATGGGCCTCAATTTGGGTTGGGTTAGAAGACTGGTGATGTACTGGAAGAAATGTTGAGAATTTTCAACCTGTGCTGCTACAACATTATTGTCACCCATGGTGCCTTTGGAGTTTTTAACTAATCTAGTGCAGTGTTTCTCAACCTTTTTTGGGCCAAGGCACACTTGTTCCATGAAAAAAATCACGAGGCACACCTGGAAGAAAGTTCCCCTCTGCCGCTCATTCCGGCGCCCCTAGAAGCAGCGGCTGCGGCTCCAGCGCGCTCGTCTCCGCTAGCCTGAAAGGGAGAGGGGCTTCGGAGGATCCACCACTTACGGAGCTTCCGGACGAACGGCGACAAGGACAGCTCCGTCAGAGGAGACGACGAGGCAGCGGAGCGCACTGCCATCGCCGCCACCGCCCCACATTCAACCACCGCGCCGCAAGCGAGCGCGAACTTGCGAGAGGTGGGGTTGGGGAACAGAGCGGCGCCGGGCCATCTCGCAAGAGCAAGCGGCGAGAACAGTTGCCCGAAAGGAGCCCCTGGGAACTGTAGTCCTTTCTCTGGCTCCCTTTCCCTCAACAGCGTGCGGGGGTGGCGGAAGTGGAGCTTTCTCTCGTCAGCCAGGTTTGCGCTCTCGCGAGCCTTGAGCCGAGGCTTCCGGCTGGTGAGGGTTTGCCGTTGCCCGGGAAACAAGCCGCACGTCGCGGCACACCAGCCAGCGTCTCGCGGCACAGTAGTGTGCCGCGGAACAGCGGTTGATCTAGTGTCCTTCAGATGTTGGTCTACAACTCCTATCATCCCAGACCATTGACCATGCCAGCAGAGGCTGATGGGGGAGGTTGCTTTAGAGTAAGGAATACATAATCAGTGTCTTTTTAAAAATAAATTCAGTGAGGTGAGCATTTAGGTGAGGTTCCTGGGCATATTATTGCTAATTTCCTTGGTGTTAGGTACCACCTGTAGGTGAGTTTCAGAGTGAGTTTTCCTTTTCGTTGATATGGATTTAAAGGGGATGGGGTTTAGATCACATTCTCGTCCACTGAGAGGGGTTAATCTCATAGCCTATGTCATCCTCATTGTTTTTTGATTAAGTCTAGGGGGTTCGTGGGATGTTGTAGCAGTATGTATTTACCTACCTACAGTTCCACATCTTATTTCAAAACTTTGAAGTATTGTGGAATTTGTTTTTGGAGGAATCAGACATGGAGGAAGGGGATAATTTCCTCAATGAGCTCAAATCATCTCATGTATGAGGATAAGGCAATAGGGTCAGAGTCGGGAAGGAAGGAGGTGGGTGTTGGGAAGCAGGAGAAGTGTGGAAACAGCAGAGCTGGTTTAAAAAATATTGGTGGAAGTTCTGGGCCACTCATCCTGTTAGCTAGGGATGATGGGAGTTGTAGTCCCAAAACATCTGGAGGGCCGAGTTTGGTGATGCCCGATATAGGTGATAGAGGCATCTGTCTTGTCCTGTGTCTTGTCCTGAGAGTCAGTCAGTGAGTGCTGTCGGAATCTGTATTATGTCTTGAATTGCTGGAGCAACAGAAATACTTTCTACTTGTAGATATATTTATCTGCAAAGCCTACAAAGTGTATGAATATATCAAGAACTGTATTACTGAAGCCTGATCTTCTGCAGCAGTCACTCTTTGGACCTTAAGCTGTCTCTCTGTTGTGACTGGACTTCCGCTGTGTGGGTATCTCACCTCAGAATCCCAGCATTTGTATGGAATAGTATTAAATCTGGATAATCAGTAAGAACTATTGCTAATATTTTTATATATATTATTAGCACATATGGTAGCTAGGTGTGCAGATGCTGTTCTTTAAATTTATAGCATGAAAGGCATGAGATATTAATATGCTGAGATGGAGCAGAGTCTGTTGTGTAATAGGAAACTTTCCATGGGTACATTTTCCAGCTGATGGGAAGCCAGGGAATGTTGCCAATTTTAAGTCTGGTGGTTGTATTATTGTGGGTGAGGAGTTGTTTTAAGATTGGGTGGCTGTCTGTAGGTAATGAAAGGTCTTCCTCCCAGAGCTTGAGAAACCACCAGACTTAACATGGACACTGGTACCAGAGCCTGCAATAAACCCAGATGCCAACTTTGCTGCCACATACACCCAGACAACACCATTACTGGCCCCAACAACATCCAACATACCATCTCAGGACTATTTAATTGCTCATCTTCTAACATTGTGTATGCCATCAAATGCCAACAGTGCCCTTCAGCTCTCTATATTCGACAAACAGGCCAAACCCTACGCCAAAGGATAAATGGACATAAATCTGACATCAGGAATCACAAGACAGAGAAACCAGTAGGAGAACACTTCAATCTCCCAGGACATTCTATACAAGATCTCAAAGCAGCTGTTTTATTACAGAAAAAATTCAGAAACAGACTGGAAAGAGAAGTTGCTGAATTGCAACTCATTAGCAAGCTTAAAACCATGGAGCCACCTGGAATGAACAGAGACATAGGATTCTTATCTCATTATACATGATCAAGCTTTCCTTAGTACCTCAGCCCTTGCTTCCCCCCCACACACCAATTGCAGTCATTAACAGTCGTTAACAGTCATCAACAGGTTTACCACTCCTATCAGCCCATCACCCATTCCCATCACCCCCACCCCCACCCTCTGAATATACATAAGGGTCTGGTTACTTCTGTTTCAGTGTATCTGATGAAGTGTGCATGCACACAAAAGCTCATACCAAAATAAAAAATTAGTTGGTCTTTAAGGTGCTACTGAAGGAATTTTTTTATTTTGTTTTGACTCAGACCAACACGGCTACCTACCTGTATTTGGAAATCAAATTCACTAAAAAAATTCCACATTTCGGTTAACTCTCAAATTTATTTACAGGTTTAAGATATGTTTTGTACACCTCAATTTACATAAAAGGGAAACCAGAGATAAAGCAATTTACAATGAGGAAAAGTTTTCTGCATAATTAAAACAAACCTTTAATTTCTTTTAAAAAGGTGCCAAGCATGCTGTTTTTGCACATCTTTCACTGTAAGTCACTACAAAGTGTATATTTGTAATGTGTCAGCATAGCAGCTTGGTATTCTGCTTTAAGACAGGGTCTTGAGGTCCCTCCATGTGTTACTAGATTAGCTGAATGGGAAAAGCAAAAAAAGAAAGTTGCACTGGAGTACTGGATTTGCTGAATGAAAGAATTCTTAAACCAATTCAAAAATAAGTACACTGTCAAGTTGTATTCACAGCAATGTGTCATGTTAGCACTAGTTTGAAAGTTCACTGCCAACTTTCTTTCATTCCCCCCACTGACTGGCACAAAACCTTTTCTCTTTTAAATACAGTTGTACCTCAGGTTACGAACACCTCAGGTTATGTACACTTCGGGTTACGAACTCCGCAAACCCGGAAGTATTTTCGCCATGCGCGTGTTCGCATGCGCAGAAGTGGTGTGCGCGCTTTGCGCATGCGCAAAATGGCGCTTCGGGTTACGACCATTTCAGGTTACGAACTGCGTCCTGGAACGGATCGTGTTCATAACCCGAGGTACCACTGTACCTATTTTGAATGGGGAAGTGTAAGGGTTAAAGTTGTGAGAATAACCCACCCATTGCCCATCCTCCCACAAAACAGTAGTATTACTAGCAATTGTTTCCCACTCCACCCTAGCCCAACTCTTAACATTTCAGAAGATCACTGAACACATTTTCTGTTTGGGTACTATGTGCTCATAACATGGGTTGAAGGATTTGAAGATTTCAAATAAAAAATTTGTATTTTTATTGGGGAAATGGATTGATTTAAAAGGAACAAAAAGAGGAATTTAAAATACTCTGACTGATTCAATACGGCCTTCTAAGAAAACTGATGGAGCTCTCAAAAGAGCCATACACTATCTCATTTTTAAAAATCCAACAGGATAGCACCTTTCAGAGCAATGCAGTTACACCCCCATACCACTTAAACAAAACTGGAAAGGTCTTCAACTGACTCTGAAGAGGCAGTGCAATTTTTCATAGCCATTAAAATTCCACTCCCCACCCCCAGTGAAATCTAAAGGCATCCAAACAGAAAACCCTATTATTTCTCTGCCCAGTTATTATGCTCCAGGATTCCAACACCCTGGCATTTATAAGACGACCAGTGGGGGGCAGGGAGTGAGTGGCTCTGTTACAGCAATGCCAGTTCCCAGCTTCCTGTAGCCTTATGTGACCTGCTAAATAAAATCTGTGGGTTTTTTTCTAAATGAGGAGTGATGGTTTTACAAACTGCCCATGGAATTAAACTATATGGAAATGTCATCCCCTCTGCAACCTGTAGATCCTGCAGCATTTTAAGGGATCTCAAGCCGCACGATTGAACAGCTACACGTCCAAGTCCACATGGAGCAATTAGCTAGGGAAGATTATGTTAAGGACATACTATTCAGCGTCAGTATTTGAGGTTTCCAAAGAAGCGGGATTCAACCCTGAGATCGTATTGTCTATACTTGTGGGAACTTCTTTTGCTCCTGGCATCTCTTTCTAAGGAAATACAAAAAGTTAGGTAAAATGTAACAAAAGCACACAAGACAAATTGCTTATCCTTAAGAAATGTGATTATTACCACGCACGCATCAGGGGGGGGGGGAGCTACACTGCATAAGGAGACTACTGCATTCTTGCAAGTAATCCATTAGAACGCTTAACAATGAAGTTATCATCTCACTTCTAGTTTTTTCCCCTCTAAAACAATTTGAATTTCTTTGGCATCCAAAGTCTCATAGGTCAGCAATGCTTCCGCTAAATTCTTGTGCTCTTTTGTGCGGTTCTTCAATATATTCTTTGCTCGTTCGTATGATTCCTATCACAGAATAAAATAAAATAAACACATTAAGGATCATTTGCAACAAAACTGGAAATCGAAGACATGTATTCTAAAAACTGTTTTAAGACTGACCCCTGATCTAATATTTTCAATAAAGCCACAAATATTCACGTTTCAATTTTATTCATGTACAGTCGTACCTTGGGTTACGAACACCTCGGGTTACAAACTGCGCAAAACCGGAAGTATTTTCGCTGCGTGTGTGCAGAAGCGGCGTGCACGCTTTGCGCATGCGCAAAATGGCGCTTCGGGAATTTTTCGGGTTACGAACTTTTCGGGTTACGAACTGCGACCCGGAATGGATCGTGTTCGTAACCCGAGGTATTACTGTATACTCATTGCAGAAACCAAGACTCCATAAATGTTTTAGTTTAAAACAAGTAAGAAACACAATGGATGGAAGGAAAAATAAGGTAGAAAAATAACGGAATATGAGAAAGGAATCTATTGGCAACAAGGAGCTTGAAGAATGTTCTATTGATAATAATTTGTAAAGGAAGTTCCTAAGCTTTTAACAGGGTCATGAACTGAATTAGGAGTTAGGCCATTTTTATGGTTTACTAGATATATACATGAAACCCAAGGGAAGCAAAACTTTATTCACCCAATATTTATTCCAGTTATTCCATGATGGGAGAATCACACTTTTTCTTACCTTTAAAAGCATTCTTATTTCTTGTTCAATTGCAGACTGGGTTTCGGGACTGAGTTTCCCTGTATCTGTGTAGGTCATGACACCAAGCTTATAGAAAGCAAAAGAAAGAGACAAAAGGAACTTATATATATAGGACTTTTCAAGGGTACAAAATTACATTCAATTGTTGTGCAATTTAACATCTCAGCATCCTGCAAATAATATCTACTGTGCTGCAACAGGCCCCCAAGGTGTCTGATATTTAAACAGCTGAAGCTGTACACAGAAGTATCCCACCACTAGGTAGAGCCCCGGTGGTGTGGTGCGCCGGGCCGGTAGGCAGGGCGCTGCGCGGCAAAGCCACGCGGAAACCATGCTGCGCCCTGCGAGGGCGCCAGAGCGATCTCTGCCCCTCAGCGCCAGGGCGCCCGACCTGCTCGAGACTGCCCTGCCCACCATATCACAACCTTCTTGTTAAATCTGGATGGGAGGGAGCTTGTCAGCATAAATCTAGTAATGTCTACTCGAAAGTTAGTCCCACAATTAAAAAGAAAAAGAACGTTAGTCCCACTGTTCACAACTGGACTTTCTCCCTGTAAGTGTATACGACTGCAGCCTTTGTCATCGATCACACATTTTGGTGGATAATCCTATTAAATTATTCACACTTAATATTAATTTTTAATCATTGTCTTAACTTGTTGCTTTTTAAGATTACAAAAAAAAACATGCATCTAAGAGAAATTTCACTATCCACGATGACTGAAAGGAAGGGGCATACCAGGAGGAAACAAAACATATAAGGGAATACAGGCAGAAGGAGTAAATGCTTTCTGGTGCTTGATTGAGCTCTCCCTGTGGTACTATAGAGCAAAAATGTGCAGACCCCAACCCCCCCCCAATGTGCTGTGAAATGAACATGGCAGTGTAACATATACAGTAGTGGCTGGCGAGGTGCACAGCTGCTTTGCTGACTTCCAACACAGAGGGACAGAGAGGTGGGATAAAGCTGGGGGAGATTGGCTCCTTTGTTCTGCACCAATCTAATACTCCCATGCTTCACCCCACCCTTCTTGGTAAGTGCCAGTAACCCTGCATTGGGAGGCCAGCAGTGTCTCACTTATCACTACTATTTTGTCAAGTCCACACTTTAAATTGCTTTGTATAATCTCCAAGGAAAAATGACAAAACGTGTTTCTTATTCACCCACGCTGTTCACATCTTTGATAATCCGTAAGGCTGAGTTGATCACATATACATTTCACTTTATAATACACTACGGTCTAAAGATCCAGATAGGGATAACAGCAATTTAATACAAGGGTCTGATACCACGTCCTGAAGGACTCATCAATGCGGAGATAAGAGGGCAGCATCCAAAACTCAAACAGGAGATATTTAGATCTTACCTTCTCACTCATTCCAAACTTAGTCACCATGAGCCTTGCTATTTTAGTAGCATTGTCAAAATCACTAGAAGCACCTAAATGAACAACAACAACAACAACAACAACAAGAAATTATACAAAAGCAATTCAGATTTTGAAGTTAAAACAAACATTTTGAATACTAATCTTGTTTCGGGTTTTTCCTGACCTGTTGTGACGTAATCACCCCCAAATATAAGTTCTTCTGCAACTCTTCCTCCCATGCTAACATCCATCTGCGCAAGCAGCTGGGACCTAGTTTCACTCCACCTGTCATTTTCTGGCAGCAAAGACACCTTTAATACAAAATTGTGTGAGCAGAGATTAAAGTTCATGAAAATAGCAAATTACACTTTGTAGTTGCTTTGATTGGCTAGTTGCTTTAACAATCTTGAAACAGAGGCGAGTTAGAGGATACTAAATGCCTTGATACCCTTCTGAGACATTTGTTGGTTTCTCTACCCCAAACTAAAACCTGCTTCCCGAAGAGTAGACACCTGCACTGTTGCCGGCTCTGTCTGGACCTGTCATGGTCATGCAGTATCTTAGCGAGAAATAAATCAAAAGCAACTTTTTGCTGATGGCCAATCTGGGCTTATGGTACTCTAAAGGTAACAGCCCTTCTACACTCAGCCCCTGCAGCTGGAGTGGGGAATCTCCAACTCTGCTATGAAACAATTTTGTGCATGTGTTTGGGCAATAGTCCCAAAGTTCAAAATGCAGCAGAGCCAGATGAATGAATGTTTTCATCCACAAGTGGATGTCTTTTTTGAACCAATAGCACTGCAGGGTGTATATAAAACATTTCTAAAATGGCAATAATAATAATTATTTATTAAATTTGTATACCACCCTTCATCTGAAGATCACAGGGTGGTTCAGATAATAAAAATACAAAATGAAAACATAAAATACATAGTAAAACAAAAACAAACTAGTAAATCTTCCCCTTAAACACATTTAAAAGGCCACAGGATATTAATCAGCCAAAGTCTTGGTTATAGAGAAACATTTTCGCCTGGTGCCTATGTAATGAAGGTGAACCTCCATAACGAATGCCACGGCAACCAACCGGGTTCTCATTTCAATTACATTTTACTATGGAAATATATTGCCAGGTGTTTGATATCAGCTCTGTTGAAAAAGTAAAGCAGTAAAGTGGTCAAAAGTGGGTATTCTCTACAAAATCAAAATCCTCACATGTCCAAGTGTTGGTCCTCGTGGCATAATTGTTGCTTTGTTGATTGGCATTGCATCTTTAGTATAGTATGCAATAATGGCATGCCCAGATTCATGATAGGCTGTAATTGTTTTATTCTTATCATCAATTTCTACACTTCTACGCTCAGGGCCTGAAAGCAAAGAAAGGAAATCACGGAAGCTGAAAAGTGACCAAATGCAAGCAGATGCTCCATTCTACTCGTAACACACACTCACACCCACAACCCATTTGCTTTTCTCACCATCATGCAGACACTGAAGTGGAGACTTAGTAGGCTCAGTCCTCACTCAACTGTTCTGAAGGGTTTTTTGTCCCGTTATAGTCATACCTTGGGTTAAGTACGCTTCAGGTTGAGTACTTTCAATTTAAGACCGTCTGGAACGGATTAATCCACTTTCCATTACTTCAAGTTAAGTACGCTTCAGGTTAAGTATGGACTTCCAGAACCAATTAAGTATTTAACCTGAGGTACCTCTGTATTTGTTTCCTCCCTAAATATTTTTTTTACTTTTTCAAACCTTGAGATTCCCCTGCGCATGCTCAGAAGTCGCATCTGGGCTCCATAGCCATAACTCAGCACTAAATTTTGCTACTAGTATATCCAAGGGGGAGAACAAGCAAAACACTGCATTGGAGAATGCTCTTCTTAAGGTTCCAGCCAGCCAGTCAGGATACTCCATTCCACTATACTCCATTCCATTCACCCTGCCCCACCGTTTGCTATTGTTTATTCTCAACAGTCAACCACCAATCAGAGCTCCATGGCTATTGAGCATGTTCTATCTTCACTGGGCTATTTGGGGGTTCCCCCAAGTCTGCTGGTTCCTCCCACCTGACCATGGGTGGCATGGACACCATAAGGATCCACACTCTAAAGAAGAGTTAGGTATTTGTATACAGCAGGGGTTGGCAAACTATGGCCCATGGGCTGGATCCAGCCCAATTGCCCTCTGGATCTGGCCCGCGAAGGGTTCTGGAATCACTGTCACCATTTTTTCCAGCCACAATTTTTTCACGACCCCCCCCCACACACACACACCACGGTGGCGCCTCCTCCCTCCCACTTCCTGGCTTCTCCCCACCCTGCAGAGGAAGCGGGCTGGGCTTTGAGAGGAAGTCTTGCTGCTCACTGGCCGGCCCCCATGGCCATGCTGTGGGCTGGAGCTTGGCCTCCTCCGCCACGCGCGCAGTCCAACCCGCCACTAGGTCTTGGGGGTGGTGAACCGGCCCCCTCCCAAAAAAGTTTGCTGACCCCGGTATACAGGATGGACCAGAGCAGGCATAGGCAAATTCCGGCCCTCCAGATGTTTGGGACTACAATTACCATCATCCTTAGCTAACAGGACCAGTGGTCAGCGATGATGGGAATTGTAGTCCCAAACATATTGAGGGCCAGAGTTTGCCTGGGTCAGAGGATTCAAGGTTACAGAAACCAAATAAACATTTTACCCTGTTTCCAGGAGATTTTAGGCACACATTCAGGTTCTGAAACACATTTCCTCAAAGGCAAGCTATGTTTAGGTTCTTTATGTTTCCATGTCACAAGTAGGGTTCCTTACCTCTGATAATTCTTTGTTAGAAATAATGGCAAGAACCCAAAAACCCTCAGTGTAGCATATAAGTGCTGTATTTGTTACTTAACTCCCATGAAGTGCCCAAGGTCAAAATACTTACCTCTCTGAATTCAGAAATTCAAATTTAGAAATAGCCTACCCATAAGAATTTTGTCCTTTGAGAATTCTAGCTCCTTCATAGTAACCATATCCTTTCCATCAACCGCAGCTTTCAATGCAGCTTGATTCACTAGGTTTTCTAGCTCAGCTCCAGAAAATCCTACTGTTCCTCTTGCAATGATTTCTGCATCAATAGCTGCAGTAAAACACACACACACAAAGTCCTATATCAACCTAATCTGAGAAATTAATATTATTTCACATTAAAGCGAACTTTAATTTTATTGCCACTATAATCACAATATAGATGAAGAACAGAGCACTGATTTATTCAAGCAATACCGTAAGCAAAATCAAAGACTCTGGCTCCCACTGGTGACAAGATTCTGAATTTCAATCACAAGCATGTAATAACTAGGGGTTTCATGTGTGGGCCAAAAACTGGAGTGAATTGGGGTTTTCCCTCCCCTCCCCACATCAAAGAACAATGTCAATAAACTGCCAGATCAGGTCCTCTACAAAGTCTTGTGTCGCTGCGTTTCTATACTTTTCTTTACCTTATAGCTCCATATTTTCTTATGTTTGTAGACATTGAAAATAGTGAGGCTGCCCAAAAGGTTGCCTGTGGAGTATTGAAGAGCTCTTTGCTAAAGCACATCAACAGAGTTATGCTTTCTTTATTAAGAAGGTATTCCCTATCCACCACCACCCAATTAGATTGGGGGGGGGGTGATTCTGTTTTACTCTCCGCACCTCTCAAAAAGCCCCTGGACGTATTTGTTTGCAATTTAGCATGCTTTAATCCACTGGAATAGCTCATGTGCCCTAAATTTCATCCACTTTGGCCAAAAGGGGAAACAAGCTATAGCCATTTCAGATTCCTCAGTATAGTGAAAGGGGAACAGAGATTTTTTTAAAAAAAAAATCAAGGTGATTCGGAACTTAGAACACATATCTAAATTAGAGGTCACAGAGCGACTTCAATATACTTTATTCGACCGATAGTCAGAACAAAAACATTTCTCAGTACAAAGATAAACATATAAAACTTAAGGCATCAGGGGGATACATAAAATATAAAAATATAAAACTGAAGACATCAGCGGGATACATAAAAATATAAAAATATAAAACTGAGGGCATCAGCGGGATACATAAATGGGGTATGACCGCACTACTAAACCTCCTACAGGTAACCCGCATCAAGACATTCGATTATACGTTTCCGACACTTGAGCGCCAGGAAAAGGAATTTAGCCACTGAGAAGGTTATTTTCCCAGTGGGCTTGTTTAGCAAATATGCTGCCTGCCGTTCTCTTAGTCGGGAACTAAACTGAGATAAATACGGGGCTATAAGACATTGCCTTAGATCATTATAAAAGGGACAACTCAGTAGAATGTGTTCTGTAGATTCTACCTCACTCAAGGCACAATGGCACATTCTCTGACCGTATGGGACTCCTCCAAATCTTCCCCTCAAAACCGCCGAATCAAGGACATTCAGTCTAGCCGCAGTAAGTAGTCTGCGGTATTCCACGTAGTGGATATCCGCCAGGTAACGGGCTGGTGCAGACCGATACACCTGCTCCCCTAAAAACATCCCAGATTTCATGCGGGCTATGTCCTCCTGTCTGGCGATATCCCCCAATCTCTGAGCGATCATCGCTTTAGCGCGACTGAACGTCATGGACTCAATATAAAGGGAGGACAGACCGCACTTTTGCACTTCCTCTACCACTTCCCTTTCCCATGGAGATTTAAAATTATCCCTCAGAATCAGGGGGGCCAAACCTATCGGTCTGAAACATAGTTTGGGCCATAGCCATAATTTCGCTTTCACAGAGCGACTTAGAAACAGATTAAAATTTACAGCCACTCTACAACTTTCTGTATTGCCTGCTCCCAAGATAACAGTTGCATATTTATACTTACATTCATCATACTTTATTTTATTCAGGTACCATTTCAGAATCTCTGTTCGGCCCCTGACATCTGGCCTGGGGACTGTAACTTGCATGTCAAAGCGGCCAGGACGTATCAAAGCACTAATTGGGGAGGAAAAACAATTCTGTGAATGATTCAATATATTTAAGATCCTTGCTAACCAGATGACTGATTTTTAATTTTTTAAGAGTTAAGAACATGATAGGGTAAAGTGAGCAGCTAATATATTTCTGACTTACTAAAAATTGTTTCACACAAGCAAATGGCCTCCACACAACCCTCCCAACCCTCCTTGGATTACAGGAACCCCAAGGCAAAAGGTACTTTATGAACCAACACTTCATATATACATCCCGGCTGCCACTGCTGTCATTTTTGCTGTTCCTGATAATGATAGCTAGAAGGGGCTAGTCCTTCTGAGTGCTGCTTTCAAAGATAAAAATACAGACATGATGCAAGAATAGTACCTTGTAAGTTTTAATAGCTATTACTGACCTACGCTTTCAAAGTCATATATGCACAAAATCAAGCCATGCAAAGTTACGTTTTATGCATATATACGCACACACACATACTTATCTAATGCTTCAGGGAAGTTTGTTGCACCAATGATAATGACGCCTTCGTTGGGTTTAAAGCTTAAAAAAGAGAGAGAAGAGAGCTTTTGTTAATGTACTTAGGTGTGAAGAGTTTCTCTGTTCTTACAATGAGTACAGCAATATCCATGCAACTGCAAGCCCTTTATTAGGCATGACTCAAAGCACTCTAAGGCTCCAGAGTGGGGGTCATCCATTTGTTTGGAAATCTGCAGGCATGCCAGAAGAATACTAGTAAGAATGTAAGAGCAGACTTGCTGGACCAGACCAAAGGTCCAGTGAATCAAAATCCTGTTTCCAACAACAGCTAGCTGGATGCTGCGAGGAAGCCTCGCAGCAGGGCATGCCCTCCCCTGTTTTTTGCCCCTCAGCAACAGGTATTCAGAGAACTCTGCCTCAGAATCTATCCTCTTTTCACGGCCATCTTATGGCTGCAAATTTGAAAGCTTAGTTATGAGTGACATGCCCTAAAATCTGGATTAGCAGTGATCAAGGCAAATGGCTCAATGAAACAGGCTTGTAGGTAGGCTGTAATTAGTGACACCAGCCCAAAGCATGATCAGTAGACCTGCTACTCTAGTGTAACCACCATCCCTCCTAACTAAACTATGCTATGTTGTGCGCCTAGACAATCCTTGCCTGCATACCAACCACTTTGTGCCCTGGTCAAAGAAAAAGAGGGTGCTGCAGGCTTATCAACTAGTTGGAATAGCAGCATCCGTATAAAATATGGCTGCTGGGCAGTATAGTAATCTGGGGTTTCCCAGGGCTTGGCTACCCTGCTATGTAGGGTGATACCAGGCATTTGAACATGCCTTAAATGGTATGATATTCTTTCCAAGTGACATATCAGATTTCAAATTATTTTACTGCTTGGGGGGCCACACACCTCTCCCTATGAACCCCACACTCATTCTCCTTATTCTGATGTTCCAATATAACAGATAATCCCTTGGCTCAGAAAGAAAATTAGTATTTACCCATCCATTTCAGCAAGGAGCTGATTTATAGTCTGTCTTGAGTAGGGATGCATTGGAGACTCTATCCTTTTGCCACCAACAGAATCTAGCTCATCAATGAATATAACACATGGTGCATTTGCTTTGGCTTCCCCTAAGAAAGCAACATGTCAAAATTTATTTCTTCATACTACAAACACCATTTTGTATTCTTCACACATTTCTAATATGAGATTCACAAGTTTATTCTGGCCACCCTCATAAATTGCACTTTTCTAGAAAAATAGCTTTTCGGTGCCTATACAGTATTGCTATTTTAGCTAGAAAGCAGTCAAAAGGAAAAACAACTGTTCTTTGAATTAGGGATAAAACAATGGGTCCATGATAAAGGTCCAGACTGGAATGAATATATACATACGTATATTGGGTTAAAACCGTTCAGACAGAATTCAGACTTTTGATATAATTTTGATGATGATGATGATGATAATAATAATAATAGAATGTTTTTGAATTTTCCTGATGCCTGCTACAGCCTTCTTTATTTTAATAGAGAGCTTAGACTTAAGAGCATGTATTCAATAAGAAACTGCTAGATTTCAAAATGTGTTCATCCACACTCCTGAAATTAATAATAATAATAATAATAATAATAATAATAATAATAATAATAATAGTTTGTTTATTTATACCCCATCCATCTGGCTGGGTTTCCCCAGTCACTTTGAGCGGCTTCCAACAAAATATTAAAAATACAATAAAACGTCAGACATTAAAAACTTCCCTAAACAAGGGTGCCTTCAGGTGTCTTCTAAAAGTCAGATAGTTGTTTACAGTCATACTTCATGTTGCGTCCGCTGCTAGTTGCGTCTTTTCAAGATAAGAACACGGCAAACCCGGAAGTGTTTACTTCCGGGTTTCGCTGCACGTGCATAAGTGCTCTATCGCGCATGCGCAAAAGCGCCGCTCTGGTTACGGCCTTTTCGGGGTGCGAACCCGGAACGGATCAAGTCCGTAACTAGAGGTACCACTGTATTTCCTTGAGATCTGATGGGAGGGCGTTCCACAGGGCAGGCACCAGTACCAAGAAGGCCCTCTGCCTGGTTCCCTGTAACTTGGCTTCTCACAGTGAGGAAAACGCCTGAAGGCCCTTGGAGCTGGACCTCAGTGTCTGGGTTGAATGATGGGGGTGGAGCCGCTCCTTCAGGTATACATGTCTTCATGAAAGCAGCCCATTTTCAAGGTAAAACTAAGTTGTACTCACTAAACAGGTTTCTGATACGACTGGCTCCAACGCCAACAAACATCTCATCAAATTCCGATCCAGAGGCATAATAGAATGGAACATCAGCTTCTCCTGCCACAGCTCTAGCAAGAAGAGTTTTGCCAGTTCCAGGTGGTCCGACCAACAGAATACCTGGGGAAAGAATGACATGGAAATAAAATTATGACAAAGCATATGTAGAACTGATTATCGCCCATGTTTACCCCAATTTTTATAATTTCTCAACAAGTGATTCTAGTCACTGCAAATTTCAGCCCAGCTAGGAGGAGGACAACTATGAAGGCTAGGGATGTGGATCTGGATCTGACAGTTATTTAATATAAGGGCGGGCCACCCATCTATCACCTAACATCACAATGTCAGGTGACACTGCGCTTTCAACCCCAACAATTGGCTGACTGTCAGGATTTCAAAGCGTCACCCAAGGCTTGCAAAGAACCCTGTGCTGGTCTTTGTAAACTTCAGAAGTCCTTTTTGGAAGAGCCCAGCTACCTTTGTACCTGCCCACGCCTGGTCTGATAACATACGTGATGTCAGGTCATTAGCCCGTTGGGCCAAATGACAAAGCTTAATTAGGCCCAAAGGCTCCCCACCCAATACAGAGAGTATACAAAAAGAAAATCTGGACAACAAACACACTCCCCTGAGTGAAAAAGGATCAATCACAAGAGTTACAAAAGGGGAGGGGTGAACTAAATACAAATTTAAAAGACACAAAGGGCAGAGCAATTCAAAAAGAGCAGGAGTAGCAAAGGTAGAGAAACTGCCTTTTTCTGTGCTTGCTTTGGATATATTTTTCCTTTCCCTTTGCAGTTTTTTTTAGTTTCCTTCTCAGTATGTCAGGACTGGTATAATTCATCCCACAATCCAGGGGTGTGTTGGGGGAGTGAGGGGACCCTGTGGAATGCCTCTGACGGTAGAGGAATACCTGCTGTAGGATGTTCATGAAAGAGGCACATGAGGTTATTACCTGCCTCACATAAATAGGATTGCAATGTAACAAGTGGTATGAACACCCCCATGAAAGCACCTGTCAACAATCAAAAGCTCACACTTACCTTTAGGAAGTTTACCTCCCAGTACAGTAAATTTCTGAGGATTTTTCAAGAATTCTACCACCTCTTGCAACTCTTGCTTTGCTTCTTCAACCTTCATTCAATTAAAATTTTAAAATGAATATCTTATGCCACCATTTTTTAAAGACTTGTTTTATAACTTGGCCAAATTAGCTTTAGGTAGACTTGTGCTCACAATCCTGAGCTATTTTTAAGCACAAAGGCTCATGAGCCCCCCCAGTATAACTTTTTTTGCTTTTAAAATACAGGGGCCCCTGCTGTATAGTCAGCTGCCTGGAAACTCCCATGCTTTCCAAAGCAGTTTGCCCTGTGGCAAGAGGAAGGCTGCTATTTTAAGAAAGTAAAGTCTGAAGTCCAACTGGACAACAGATATAGAACTACACTGGTCTCTGGCCTATGTTTATTTAACATAAAACATTTACTGAAAAACCAAGTCATACAGCTAATAACATATACTGTACTAGGTAAAGCCTCTAGAACTGTAAAGGGGGGGGGGGAGAACTAATTCCTACATAATATATCAGAGTACAGTGCTAGGGGGAAAAGCAATTAAACCTCAATTGTGATCACGTGTAAGATCATGATGGAACAATTTAAAAGAAAACACAATACTCAAAGATGCATGTAAGGAAGCAGCAGTTTGTCTGATTTTTAAAAAAGTATCAGGGATCCATCTGTAGAATTTGTTTGCCATGGATAATTCTGTTGTGAACTTTAGTCATTACAGGAGGCAAATGGAGAATGTAGCCACCTATGCTGGCAACGCTACACTGCATCATCATGGAACAGTTCCTGACAAAGCAAAGTTGCCAGAAGCTGAACAACAAGAGGCACATCATATATTGGCAAGTATTATAGGAAGAAAAGCTAGCGTGAGAGGCCACCATCCAACTATATTGGCAGACCCACACCAATATTCATCTCGGGTTTATTGCATGATCCATGGATGTGTGTGAGCTGCAGGGTGCATTCACAGGCAGTGGTTTCTGTATTTGTCCGTCACAAGCAGGAGGAAGGCTGAAGAAGGAAAGGATCCCGTACCCTTAAAATGTTTCAACATGTGCTGCTGTGCTTCTTTGTTCTTGGATTTTTTTATAGTGTTCTGTTGCAGTTTTCTTCAAATTTTGCATTGCATTACACTGTGGCCTCCGTGTGTCACTGTTTGCTGTTTTTTGTAAATTGCTTAGAAACTATTTTAAGTATTGTGTGGTATATCAATAAATTACATAGATAAATTTCAATTCAATCGTTGGTGGACATCAAGCATTTAAACTTACCCCTTTGACATGTTCAAAAGTAACATTTTTCATCTGAATAGGGTCCACAGCTGCATCAAGCCCAGAAGTTGTTCGAAAACGCACTAAAAGCAAAGGATAAAATAGATTAATTTACTGATAGGCCATTTAGTCAGTATCATTTGTCATAGCTATTTTTGCACCTACCAATGTTCAATTAAGCATTTCTTTAAAAAATAAATTCTTTAGTTCACTTGTATTGTATTCTTACGTGTGGCTCTCAGAACTGACTATGCCCTTATCTATTTAGCTGCAGTAGTGATTCAGCATCAAATACTATCAGGCCATTCACTACGTCCCAGCTAAACAGATATTTATACCTATAAAGCAGGCACCCCCAAACTGCGGCCCTCCAGATGTTTTGGCCTACAACTCCCACGATCCCTAGCTAAGAGGACCAGTGGTCAGGGATGATGGAAATTGTAGTCCAAAAATCTGGAGGGCCGAAGTTTGGGGATGCCTGCTATAAAGACTTGTGTAGTGTACCCCCATGCCCATCTCCAACATCTGAATCATATCACCCTGCACACCAAATCTTTACAATGAGGAACTCTCAACGACCCATTACTGAACTCACTGCCAAAGTTTTGCCAAAGCTTCTGGAAGAAATGCAAGAACTTACTTGGGTTGGAAGAATGTTAAAGAAATATCCATAGATGTAATTCTATGACACACCAGATCTATACAAATCTGTCTTTAAAAATAACGGTCTGATCTGAGAAACTAAATGATTCCATTCAAGAACCAAGGTATTGAAAATCAGTAGGAAACACAACTACTTAGGGTGCTAAAAGTATTCAACTGTCCTAAGAAAAGTGAGGTCTATGAAATGTTCTTGTTCAAATTTTACCAAGATATATTTTCCCAACTATTACTCATTTCAGAGAAAAGAACACTAGATGTTTTCACCTGGAGTAGCGTACACCACTTTGTGAATTCATTCAACTTGTGATTTTAATCTAGACTTAAAATAACAGACTAACCTCACAAAGCAAAGCAGGAAATGAAAGATTTAAAAAGAATGAAAAGTTAACAAACCAGTATCCATAAAGGGGCATTTACCAGATAAAAAAGGACTTTTTGACAAACCATAAAGGCCAAGCAGGATCAGAACAAGGACAAAGAAACGGTTTCGTCTTATGGAATCTAAAGAAGAAAAATATATATTAGGCAAGCAATTTTTTTACTGTATAAAATCCAAGGAAGCTGACAATCAGCTAGACCAGGGGTGGCCAACTCCCAAGAGGCTGCGATCTACTTTCTGAATTAAAATCTGGCAGTGATCTACCTCCGTTTTTTGGGGGGGGGGTCAGCTCAGAGTTGTTGAGCTTTTTTTTTAGGGAGAAGGAAAGTCCCGGTTTCTTAGGGTTTGGGCTCAAAGTTGTTGAGCTTCTGAGGGGAGAGCCAGTGATCTATCAGTGATCTACCACAGACATCCAGTGATCTACCGGTAGATCATGATCTACCTGTTGGATGTGCCTGAGCTAGACTAAGTGATAAGGGGATGACATTGTGGGACAATGACGATGAAGAACCTGCTGCTTAATTCTTATTTTTCTACCATATATGGATACGGCACAAAGGGGGTTCATTTACCATGTATTTTAAATGTGATCTGTAATACCGCACATACAAAACAGAACACTTTGAATAAGACAAACAAACCATTACGTTGATTGAGTGACTGTGCTTTCAAAAAGCCCTCAGCAAATCCAGTTTTAAAGGCATCTTGTTGAGCTTCAGGTATCTTTTTTGTTTTCATTAGTTTATCTACACTTTCAACATCAGGTCCTCTATCTCTCAGTAGGAGACCCTAAGGAGTTGATGGAGAAAACACTTGCATTAGTTTTTAAACCAGGGGTCAGATTTTTGGGCACATAATAATAGCCTGCTGGATCAGGCCACCTACTCCCACATCCTGTTCTCAGTGGCCAGCCAGATGCGTGTGGTAAACAGGGGACAGAACATGAGCCGAAGAGCACTCTCCTCTCTCTTAAAGTTCAGCATGCATTGACCTTTTAAATTTTTATATGAATGGATAATTATCAAGTAGCAATACTACCACTTGCAATGGAAAGGCTTGCAAGTGCATCATGCAGGGGTGAGAGCCAATCTTGTGGCAGTGGATGTGATGAGACTTCCCTTTTCTGTCCTTCACCTTGAAGTACCCCCTCCTGCTGGGGGGGGAGGGGGGACGACCCTCTAGAGCAGGAGGCCACAGTGGGGAGGAATGGAAAGTTGGTGTGAGCCAAAGTCTGTTGTACATGCATATTACTGTAACTGGACAGCACCCTAGAATTCTGGGCAGCAATTCAAATAATTACAGTGAAATATCACTATCCATCAGTCTCCAGGACATTCTTGCCCGTTGGATTTTACAGTGCTTGGATTACAGTACCATTCAGCTGAAATTGTTAACATTCTAGATGTGAAAAGGTATATAGTCATCTATTTTTAAGATGGATTCTGCTTGTATACCTATCAGCAATTATCCCTTTTACCTATCTTTTCCTACATCAGCTTTCTAACAACCTAACTACCATCATGATTCATAAATCCCTTATCTCTTCCTGATCCCTCCCTTTCAATCCACATTTACCTGTCCTCAATTACTTCAGTCTACAAACTCCTGAGAAGCGGGACTTGGCTTCCGATTTTTAATGGGTCAGGTATTTTTTAAAGACACTGTATAAAACAGGCATCAGAAGAGGTTATGATCAGAACACTCAAATCTTTAGACTTGCCTTTATAAATGAGGGCGCTACATTTTCTGTTTCTGTTAATCGTTCTGATGAAGACTGCAGCCGTCTTGCTCTTGATTTCAGCGTCTTAAAACCTCGTGTCTGAATAAAAACTTAAAACACACAACACATTGTTTCAACATAACATAAATTCTTTCCTTACTTAATTTTTTAGTGTAAATCCTGAAACACAGCCGATACAAAGAGCCAAACACCAGGTTCTGTGCTTTTGGGTGTGTGCATGTGTGTTTTGAGTAGTTTCCCCAAAACAGTACTCCTCTATGCTGTACAGTGGTACCTCATGTTGCGAACGAGATCCGTTCCGGCGGCCTGTTCGCAACATGAAATGGCCGCAACATTAAGTGCCGCATCTGCACACACATGTGACGCAATGCGGTGCTTCTGCGCATGCGCAAAGCACAATTTAGCGCTTGTGCGCAGGTTACAGACGCGCCGAACTCGGAAGTAACCCGTTCTGGGACTTCCGGGTTTGGCGCATCCGTAACCTGAAAAGACGCAACATGAAGCGGACGTATCATGAGGTATGACTGTATAGCAATCACATACAAAAATATCTGGAGTTTCAAAGCAGCTTAATACAGCATGGGAAAAAGAAGGGAAGGGGCAGTTGTTCAAATTTAAAAATCAGCCCCCCATTAAGCACCCTTCAGGCTGCTCTTTGGATCCTAGTTATGTTATTTAAAAGAATAGCAACACTCGCCATACTATAGCAACAGCAATTCACTCTATTCAAGCAAGCAATTTTTAAGGAGATCTTGCTAAATACAGAACATTCATATATACAGAGGCTCCTGTGGAGTCTCCAAACTTCGCAGATACGGCAAATAACAGACAAATAAGAGAACCTGCATCAGTTGCAAGTTAGGTAATTGGTAGTTAGGTAATACTAACTCCCTTCCCTTCAATGAAGTTCAGTCGAGAATTCAAAACTTGTGAGAAACAGAAATCTGAGAAGGCTTGAATGTCACTACAAGTGTTACATTAATCACTGCCATTGAAAGTAAAATTTCAAAAATACAACTAATTAATTTAAGTAATTTTAGAGAGCTGGATCCAGTTGTTCCATTCCCAGCCTCCAGGTCTACCTCATGTGAAGCAGGGATAAGTTCCAACCCTCTGGAACAGCTTTTCAGAGGCATGGGAATTAGTCAAGGAGAATAACCTCCTTCCTCTAACAAGCATCACATGAGCAGAGCTCCACTGATGGGAACTCAGGATTCATCCTGTAGTACCGTGTTTCTCATATTATAAGACACGTATTATATTTATTTTTTTCCTCAAAAAAACACACTATGGCTTATTTTCAAGGGATGTCTTATTTTTTTCCTCCTCCTGCCGCGGCCGGCATTGCTGCTGCGCCTATCGCTATGTCTTATTTTCGGGGTATGGCTTATATTCCTTGAATGCTTAAAAATCCTGCTATGGCTTATTTTATGGGTATGTCTTAAAATATGAGAAACAGGGTATATACTACGTTCTTCAGCCAGCTAAATCAATTTAATCAAAAAGAATCTTCTTACTTCATACCTGGCCAACGTTGAAGATCTGAACATACACTCTGGAGGGGGCTAGGATGCTGTCTGTACAGGTAAGATGAGCGCAAGACACTAAACACATCTGCGAAACCTAGGAAGTTACCATAAAAACATTATTATTATTATTGCAATCACTAAGCTAAACAATGGCTTTAGAAAAACTTTATAGGTTCAAAATATTTTACAGGATAAAATGAAAATATTTTACAGGATAAAATGAGTCTCCAAAATCTATTTCAAAACATATATAACTAAAATAACTTCACATTTTTAATTTCATTTGAGAGTTAATCAGTCCGATTCACTCTCAAATGAACATGTTGATCCTATCCACATTTATTTGTGAGTCCTGCTGTGGTTAACAGAGCTTCCTCTTGGGAACAAGATTGCTTTTTGTATTCTTAGGTTGCAAATTAGTTTTTTCAGTCACTGTAATATTATGAAAAGCAGCCCTGAAAAAAGGTCCACAAAAATGTTTACTAGCCCACACTTAACTATGTTGGTACTTAATACTATGTCCAAAGCCTGTAAAAGAATCACTTATTTAAGTACAGTATATAAAAACTTCAGTACTCAGTTGCCTTGAGAAAGTTCTTACTCTCCATATGAAATCAGGCAAGTGGTTATTTACATGTCTAAGTTAAGGTAGAGTCCCATATAGAATTATAGAACATTCTTTACATGTTTCTTATTGCTCTTAACTATTGCTGTGAGCAATATGTGTTTTATGTCTAATAACACAATTGTGCAACTACTTTGCAGTGCACAGCCTACTGCACAAAGGCAAAACTCATGTTTGTTGCTCTGCCCACTTTTGCCTCTGGCCTTGCTCAGCAGAGGCATGACACACACACCCCTACATCAAACCTGAAGGACGCATAGAAGGGAAAGACCATTCATGCTAAAAAGTCTTTGCCATCCCTGCATTACAGGGGCCTTATAGAAGAAATAAGCATGGAAACGAAGCAGAAAACAAGCATCTCACTGGAACCATATATTAAGGGGTGGGATGTGATGCTGCCTTGGCTTCAATTCAGTAAGCGATTCAACTTTTCGCTGCCATAATATCCTAAGACATACCATACTTATTTTCAAAGAAGGACTGTGCAGATATATACGATGTTTGCCAGTGTGAAGAGATTTTGTTTTCTACACGATAGCCAGGTAGTAGCCTGTCCACTAGTTCATCAAACTGGTTAGCTTTCAAGTCAGAAAGTCCTAGGTCTCGTATATTAAGTACTGGCTGTAAAAAGAACAGGTGAAGAATGGAAACGTTTAAGAACATCAGATTACTCAAAAAGGGGGAAAAAGAAAAGAAAAAGAAATGTCCAACTAATATGATTCTAAAAACGGTCCCCAAAGTAGAAGCAGTCTAGAACACACACGCTTTCCCCATTTCATTCTGCAAGCCCCAATCGTTAAGGCTATTCAAAATATCGACTTATTTCCATCAATTGTTTAAAACGTAGTCATTATTTTCCAAAATACAATTTCTAAGTTGAAGTCACTGCTCTTTACTCAAAGCAAATGAAAGCAGTATCTATGTACAATAAAAGCCTTTATTTGGCGCAGTTTCAAACATCAAGAAATTATCAGTGACCATATTGCAAAATATACATCGTTAATTCAAATTGAAGGGCTGTAGCTCTAGAGCAGTTATACTCGTAAACTAACAATTTCAAAGAGTTATAATTTCTGCTGTAACTGGCAATACAATCCTATGCATGTTAACTCCGAACTTTATTCGGAGTTAACCCCAAATCTCTAGATTCAGGTCTGCCGTAGTCGAAATAAATAAATAAAATATTGAAAAGGATTATTTAAAAAAACTCCTCAAAAAAATTCCTTTAAAAGAATCAAGTCCTTAAAAATGTTTTTGTTCTAAAAAAGTCTGTAAAAGAATCCTTCCCAAAAAATTGTCCAGTAGCACCTTAGAGACCAAGTAAGTTGTCTTATTCTTCAAAAAGGCAACTTCAGCAGAACAGGGTAATAAATTTAATAACAATTGTCATTATGTTTGTAACTGCAGTGCACAAAAAATATTTAATCAGCTGTGCACAAATGAATACTTGCATATCAGGAAATTCTCTCTTTTCAAAACTAAGTGTGGAGCTTTGTATATAATAATAATACTCCATCTGGATTGTCCCAGGACAGTATAGAATACTAAAAGGAGTATCAAAATTCGCTTTATAATATTCCTTTTTATGCCACATATAAGGCACCAAGCAAATTTAAATCATGCTAAATGATACACGAACACAAATAAACCTATCACTGCTATCAGAGAATTCTTACCTCACTATTCTGCACCTCATGTTCGGGTGCAGCTTCCTTTTGCACACACTGGGTAGATGGTGTAGCAAATGATGGAGCTGGAGTTATGGGTGAATGGAAGGCATTGATGAGGTGACTCAATGGAACTGTGACCTAGAGTAAAAGAAAGTTTATGTGAAAGCACTATCTTTAAAATCACTACGTTTATTTAATCTGAATTTTTACAACAGAAATCTTTTTTCCTCTTTTTTTAAAAAAACAATGCTTTGAGCATGTTTTCTATAACACAAAGCAACAACTTTTTAAAAAGAATAAACGTATTATTGCAAGGAGTTAATTTCCTTCAGAACCAAGAAACCAGTGCCCTGCTTATTAGGTGAAACAGCCTCTCGCAAATTTCCTGATATTTACAAAAAGGCAGGATTCAATGTAATTTAGTATTCTTTCTGTCTAGCTGTGCATCCAGCAGTTCTCAGAGAGGAATCAATTTCTACTGTTTTTTGCTTCAGGGCTCATCTCTCCTTGGCTTTTCTTCTGATCACAAGAAATTACTTAAGTGCATAAGCTTCAACAAAACAGAACATACACCCCATTCCGGGGTGCCATTCGCACCCCAAAAAGTCCACAACTAGAGCGCCACTTCTGCGCATGCGGGAGGTGCGCAGAGCATTCTGCGCATGCAGCGAAACCCAGAAGTATATGAGTTCGTATCCTGAAAAAATGCAACTGGAGACTGACATAACAAGAGGTACGACTGTACTTTTAAAACAACATATTTCTTTACATACTACTCTAACTGGAAACTTGACAGGCCTGTTTTGTGCCCCATCTTGCTTTCATTAGTCCCCCAACTCAAGTGCATGATTTTGTGCCCCCCCAAAAGCATTCTACATAGGAATGCAATAAATGTCATCCATGGACAATGTTACACCATACAAAATTCTTCAAAAAGGCAACGGCAGCATTAGATAAGGAAGGGTGCAGCAGCTTTTCTGAGATGTTAGGGCATTAAACATGACAACGTAACATCAATGTAAACCATATGAAGCATTCACGGACTATTAGCCTACCAACAGTTGCTAGCCATGACAACTAAACAGAATCTTCTAAATTTTGTTAAATGAATAATAAAATTATTTCTTCCTTTACTGTACACCAACCCAACTGTCCTTTAAACCCAAGACCCATCTACCTATAACTTTTGTGTCTAACAATGCTATTAAGGAAAAGTTGAAGTGCTTGGGCTTTTTTTTTTTAGTTCAGAAAAAAAGACTTAAGCAGGTAGGGTCAAACAAAGATTCATAATTTTATCAGCACTTGATGAAGTTCAATAGTGTTTGTCGTCTACCTGTAAACAGACTGGAGGAACAGAGCCCCGCTATTCCCCCAAACCTGTTTCAGAGGGTTTATTTTTTGAGGGGAGGGGAGCCTCCAGTGCAGATGTGGAGGATTGTGTGGGGAAAGGGGTTGAGAGAAGTCCATTTGCATGACACTGAATGTCACTCAGTAAGGTGCATGGATATACCATATTTTTCCGTCTATAAGACGCTCCCATGTATAAGACGACCCCTATTTTTTGAGCCCAAAATTAAGAAATATTTTAAACATTCCGTGTTTAAGACGACCCCCAATTTTAAACTTAAAAAGTTTTTTGGGGGGGAATATAGTCTTACACACGGAAAAATACAGTAATCTGTCCCTTTTCTAATGGGGTCTAATGAAATTCACAAACACCAGCGCCCGAACTGGCAAATGGAAATAATACCTCACGTCTTAATTTCCAAAGACATGCTGCGCTGATTACTTTTTTTAAAGGGGAAGGTGATAACATTGAGAACGGCGCCGCGACCCACGGAGATTTTAAACACGGGTGGCTAAGTAGAACCTCCATATTCAGTAGCAGCATAGCCCTGGATATTCGATACTAGGCCAATTCACTGTCCTCCTAAGGCTGTTTGGGGGCATCGTGAGAGGAAGCTGTCTGTTCAGAAACAGGATCCAGCTGGGCTCTTCTTGTAGGGTCCTGAAACCTCGACTCGCTCCCGAGAAAGGCTGGCGCGAAACCCGCCTCTCTCTAAGACGTGGCCGGGCAGCCGGTGGCCAAGAGGCCGCTTCCCTTCTCCTTCCGCCCCAGATCTCTTTCCAGCCGCCGCCGGCGACATATTGGGCCCGGATCTCCCAGCAGCCCGAGTAGCTACGCAGAACAATAGCTGCTCCTCCCGGAGAGAGACTCCCCGCCCTCCCCCCGCGAGGCCTTTACCTGGGGCTGCACCGTGGTGGAGAAGGAAAACATCGTCGCCACGCCCGGCCCCGCAGACGGACCGGCCCGCTCTCCGCAGCCTCCGGTCGGGGCCTCGCTTCTCGGCCCTTCCGGGCTCTTTCTGGACAGAGGGAAAAGGGGAACTCGGAGACTACTCAGCTCTCATGGAAAATGGCCGCCTCCTGCCGCCGGCACAGCCCGCACCGAACCCGACGCGAACGCTCGTCCGCTAGCCCGGATGTGGGCGGCCCAGGAAGAACTGCTTCCGGGTCACCCGCAGGTCTCTTTTCTTAGCCGACGTAGAGCAGCACTTAAGAGTCAGCGCGGAGTAGTTTTGAGTGCGGGATGGGCCCCTAGAGCTAGATGCATTCATGTAGTGATTAGAGTGTCAGACTAGGGACCTGGGAGTCGACTCCAAGGTTCAAAACCTATGGGTCACTTACCCTCAGGCTAAACTACCTCACAGGGTTGTTGTGAGGATAACATGGGGAGGCACGGTGGGTTATAAACGAATAAATAAATATGAAGAGCCTTGCTGGATCAGGCCAGAGGTCCATCTAGTCCAGGTCCAGCAACCTGTTCTCACCGTGGCCCAGCCCTATGTGGAGGTGCTGCTGGGGATTGAACCTGGGGCCTGTATACAAGGTGTATACAAGCTATATACAAGATCTTAGCATTGAGCTATAGCTCTTCTCCCAAAACCACATTTGGCTCTGAACTCAGTATACAATTGATAAATGCTTATATTTATCTATCTATATATATATACACACATACAGTATAGACATATTATATATAAAATGGCACACACTGCAACAGATTTATTATGGTACAGTACAAGATTTCATTGACCACAGTTCACTGCATCAAATACAGTACGTAAAGTGTTATCTTCAACTGACAGGTAAAGGGTGGGGTTAAATGACAATGAAATGCAAAATGTACATTTTGCAACAACTACATCTGCTTTATTCAGTGCATTTTTCAAAAAAAAATGTTTTGGGGTACTCTCATTTTGATTCAAGAAAATCACCATTTTATAGTCCAAATCGGGGAAAATAAATGCAGGAAATGGACAAAAGTACAAAGATTCACAAAATGTTTAGGGGTATGCGTACCCCTAGAAAAAAAGCACTGGCTTTATTAATTTGAGTTGTCGCAAACTATTTTTTTACATTTTATTGACATTTAACCCTACTCTTTACACTTTGTTAAAACGTATACAATTAGAAGTTTCCAATAAACTCCGCCCGCCCCCACTCTGGGTTCCTTGACCTTTAACAGGTGCATGACATACAGCAATTGAACTGGTGATGCTAGATCCATTCCAATGGTGATATTAGACACCAATATCCATCTAATTTCTGCTTTTCGCGTACCCTTAAAGAGAAATGACTCCTGGACAATTCTATTCCCCGCCCCATCTCTACCCCGTTGTTTTGTTTGTTTAGCATGCAGCCTGATGAAGAGTTCAGGAGAACTTGAAAGCTTGCATGATATGATTGTGTGGTTGGTCTTATGTTGGTTCTCTCCGGACAGAGAGATGAAATGATGATGATGATTTTGCTATTTATATGCCCCAGCCACTCCAACAAAATATAAAAAACACCATAAAACATCAAACATCAAAAACACCCCTTCCTTCAGATGCCTTCCAAAAGCCATATACTGTACTGTAGTTGTTTATCTGTTTGACATCTGATGAAACGAACCCGCCCTATGGCGATGAAAAGCGACAATATCCTTCGCCTTTCGAAGTCCAACGGGAGGGCGAGAGAAGCCGATGCTCAGCCGGAAATGTTTATCGAAAACCTCTTAATTCGAGTCTACCTCTACGACTTGGCCGGGCGTCCCCCTTTTTTCAGTTGACGCCTGGCGTCATACGTACGCTGGGGGGCGGAGCTTAGCTTTGAATTTGTCGCGGGGCGAAGCTGGGGCTGGGGCCGCACCGGGTGGGGGGACGGGAGAGGAAGAGAGCGGGCGGAGAAGGAGGAGGGAGGCAAGGATGGGGTCGGTGGAGCCGGCGGCGCCCCCACAGGACAGCAGCCTGCGTGAGGAGACGGCGCCCGGCTCGTCCCGGGCGAGGCGCATTGCGGCGCCCCAGCCGCCCTCCATCGAGGACTTCGCCATCGTCAAGCCCATCAGCCGAGGCGCCTTTGGGAAGGTCTACCTGGGCCGCAAAGCGGGGAAGCTGTACGCTGTCAAGGTGAGCCTCCGCGCTGCAGTGCCCACCGGCTTCCTTATCCCATTCCATTTTTATTGTTGTTGTTGTTATTGCCGGATTTAGGTTTGATGAGGCCCTAAACTAGTGAAGGTAATGGGGCCCTTTCTATGTCCAGCTGTCCTTTGTCAACAACAAATTGTCGCTGTTTTTTGTGTTGAATATATGCTATATGGTAATTTATGGACCTAATAAGTATCTAAAGCCATTTGCACACAACAAATAGGAGCCTACACAACACAAATCACTTTTGCTGTATGTAGGTTTTATTTCATTTGTTTTCTGTCTTATATTTTGGAAATGTACATCCAGTTTTTTTTCCTTTAATTTTTTTTGGTGCCCCCAAGAGAGTGGGGCCCTAAGCTATAGCTTGTTTAGCTTATACCTTAATCCGGCACTTACTATTATTATTATTATTATTATTATCATCATTATTATTATTACTAGCTGGCCCTGCCATGCGTTGCTGTGGCTAATCCTTGTGACTGCCCCCACCCTGTGCCGATCCATGATGTATCCCACCCCTTCCTCCCCCCACCCCCGGCTCATCCCTGTGACTGGTCCCACCGTGTCCTGACATACCCCACCCCCTCTTCCCCCCCACCCCAGCGAGTCAGTACCTCCATTCGGCCTAGTCTGTAAAGGCTTCGGCCTTTACAGTATGTAAATGGGAGCCAAGATGCTGTTGAGAGGGAAGGTTTTATAGGTGTAGTACCAGTGTAGCCACCGCTAGAGGGTGCTGGTTTGCAACCTGGTTCTTTTCCCAGAATGCATTTTCATCTGAGTGGTGTGTTTTGAACACAGGGTTTTGGAGTTTTTACATGGCACAGGTGTGACATCTGTCTTTGAAAACGGTATGGGCTTGCTCTCATATTCGCATACAGCATTGTGTCAAAATTTGAACGCAATCGGTCAAGCGGTTTTGGTGAAACGTGGATACTAACAGACATGGCCAGTTTATATATATATATATATATATATATATATATATATATATATATATATATAATATTATTTTATATTTTTCATCTGTTTGCTATCTGACTGGTGCCTTCCCTCCTCCCCGAGGGTGGAGACGAGAGACAGAGACTTTTCTGTGGTGGCTCCTAGCCAAGGAGGCCCCGCCTGCAGGTGTCACATGCTGTCAATTATGCTCCAGGCCCCCTTCCCCTCCCACCACAACAATTTCCACAAGCTATTAATAACAGCAAAAATACACTTTCACTTTAGCTTAGTAATAGCATTTTCAGTTATTTTTTACTGCTTGGTTTGATATCTGTTGAAAGTGTGACATATTGGATAGATGAAAACATTTAAAAAAGCAAACAAACAATCCCTCCCTCCTCTGTTTATCAACCTATTCATGTATTGCTTTACAGGTAGTAAAAAAAGCTGAGCTGATCAATAAGAATATGGTTCATCAGCTGCAGGCAGAGAGAGATGCCCTGGCTCTCAGTAAAAGTCCTTTCATTGTGCACTTATACTACTCACTTCAGTCTGCCAATAACATCTACTTGGTGAGTAAATTACTTACAGTGCCTTAAGGTAGCTTCCAAAATATGCTTCCCCAACCAGTTTTAGAGAAGTCTTTCTTCTTTGAAAGAAACATTTCAAATTTGTTTTTTGTTTTCTGTTCTCTTCTTGACCAACCCTTTTCTTAAGATAGTCAACTTGGAAAAGAAACAAGCTGTAGAGACCCCAAGTATATCTCTGTATTAAGGCACCATTGATTTGGCCCTTTTAAATATCCCCATATTTAATTTCCTTTTCTGCCTATATCATGACTTCTGACATGGCCTCTCTAGAAACTGGCATGCATTCTAGAAAACAGTAATATAAGGAAATCAGGAACTTCACCCACACTCCAAGCATAGAATTATAATAGATGTTACCTCTAATCCAAGAGAACAATGAATGTCTTTTATAGTAACATTTTTCACTGACAGGTAATGGAGTATCTCATTGGTGGAGATGTTAAATCTCTTCTTCACATATACGGCTATTTTGATGAAGAAATGGCAGTGAAGTATATTTCTGAAGTAGCACTGGCTCTTGATTACCTTCACAGGCATGGGATAATCCACAGGTAAAATTGGTTTTTTATGCCTTTCTTGCTACA
Source organism: Zootoca vivipara (assembly GCF_963506605.1). Lineage (NCBI taxonomy): Eukaryota > Metazoa > Chordata > Lepidosauria > Squamata > Lacertidae > Zootoca > Zootoca vivipara. The sequence goes on along the minus strand of NC_083287.1, from coordinate 38,935,453 downwards.
TTTCATGCCACTTAGTTGAGACCAGGGAGACTGCGGGTGTTTAAACAAAGCAGAATTTAATTCCCCTCTTATTACAGGTAGGTAGCCGTGTTAGTCTGACGTAGTCAGAACAAAATAAAAAAAATCCTTCCAGCAGCACCTTAGAGACCAACTAAGTTTGTCATTGGTATGAGCTTTCTTGTGCATGCACACTTCTTCAGATCTGAAGTGTGCATGCTTGAAAGCTCATACCAATGACAAACTTAGCTGGTCTTTAAGGTGCTGCTGGAAGGATTTATATTTTGTTTCCCCTCTTATGTTACTTTTAATGTCAGTCTAGCTGTTGCCTTTGCAGTTCACCACAGTTCCTCAAGGAATCAAATGTCACTTAGCTTGACAAAGTACGCTTGTTCTCCTAATGGTATTTTGTTTCAGGTAAGTGATATGTATTAACATAAATGCAAAACCTCATCAAAGGAAGAAAAAATCTTATGCATCTGTTGAGGTGTCTTCCTGGAGTTTACACTACCACCTCCTTATTGTTTTTAATTTTTTTGTTATTTATTGCATTTATATCTTACTTAATGGCAAAAAATAACCCTACTAATATTACTAACACAGGACAAATATGCCCTCTTCTTTTGAAGCACAGGGATTTGTGTCCTTCACATGCAAATTTAGAAGACTTATTTCTTATCAAAGCTACTTGGCGCGTAGACTCTACTGACCTAGCATGGATGAATGTCCCTTCGATAGCTTTTTGTGGGAAGTGACCTCTGAAAATTGTGCCCCGTGTTACAATAAGCCACCTGCATCTGTGCTGCAATGTTATTTCATTTTCTTTACACCTGCAGAGACCTGAAGCCAGACAATATGCTGATAACTAATGAGGGTCACATTAAGCTGACAGACTTTGGTCTCTCCAGAGTTACTCTGAATAGAGGTGAGACATGTATACACCGCAGTCCATCTCATGCGTACACACGTGTGTATGTGTGTGTATCTAAGAGATGATTGGAATTCTCCCAGATATATATTGATGCTTAGCACTAGTTTAGATCAGGCATCCCCAAACTTCGGCCCTCCAGATGTTTTGGACTACAATTCCCATCATCCCTGACCACTGGTTCTGTTAGCTAGGGATCATAGCAGTTGTAGGCCAAAACATCTGGAGGGCCGCAGTTTGGGGATGCCTGGTTTAGATGTACAAAGATTCATTGTTAACAAGTCTGCCTCGTCACTTGCAGGTAACTAGACAGGGAAATTTTTTTTTAAGTTGGAGAAGTTCGTTTTTTTCCTTCAGGTTGCTTGTGACAACTGCTTCAATCCTATAAACCAGCTTTCCCCAAAACTGAGACCCTCCATATGTTTTGGACTGCAGATTCCATCATCATTGACCGTTGGGACTGATGGGAATGCTCATCCAAAATGCCAGGATGAGGAAAGCTGCTATAACACTCACTAGCAAGTAGCAAGTAGGATTCCTTGAATAGCAGGACTTGCTTCCTGGTAAACAAGCATAGGATTGTGCTGTAAGACTGTTATGAAAATATTTGCAAGGTGTAATGTAAGCATTTTTGTGCTTTTTCAGTATATGTATTTTTCTGTAAAACTTTTTCAGTCTGATTCACATATATTTTTCATTTTTAGTAGCAATCCTGACCTTCCTTAGTTATATGCTTCTGTGTAGTTCAAAAGAAGCAATTTCTTCAAGAGTTATTTTCTAAGAGCCACAGTGTGGGAACTGCTGCCAGCTATATGCAAAACAAGCCTCTTTAACATGCCTATTTTTTTTTCTTATTTAACTAAACAGTTGGAGAAGCTTGGAACTCTCCACATTGCCAAAAAACCAACATTGTAAGGAGCTGCTTTTAGTTTTACTATGCTCAAGCTTATGAAATTTGAATAAAATGATATTTTGGCTTGCAGTGACCTCTATTGGTAAGTGCAAGTATAAATAGCTAAACAATGTACAGTCATACCTCATGATACGTCCGCTTCATGTCGCGTCTTTTCAGGTTACGGGTTACTTCTGGGTTTGGTGTGTCCGTAACTGGCGCGCATGCGCAGATGCGCTAAATCGTGCTTTGCTCATGCGCAGATACGGCGTTTCATGTTGCAGCCTTTTCATGTTCCAGGAAGTCTAAAAACACTTTTAAAAACCAAATTATAAGTAGGTCCTAATACTCTTACTCTTTTTTCAGAAATAAATATGATGGATATTCTCACTACACCATCCATGGCTAAACCCATGCAAGACTATTCACGTACTCCTGGACAAGTGTTGTCTCTCATGAGTTCCTTGGGTTTTGTAAGTAGACAAAATAATTTCCTGTTTCCCAGATCATTAGAACATAGGCAGCTGGCTTATACTTTGGATCCATAAAGCTCAGTATTGTCCGCACTGACTGGCAGTTTCAGACAGAATGACAGGGATTGATCCTGGGACTTCCTTCAGGCACTCTGTTGCAAAGATCCAGTTATATCAAGTGTGTCTGTGTGTGTAGAATATGAAATAATAAAATGGTATGGACTGTAATAATAAAATGTGATGGACTGTCTTGTATCTGGCTATATGTGTATCTGTTGGACAAGCTTCTCTCATTTTGACAGTATACCCCAGCGGCAGGGACAGTGCATGCACCTAGTCCAAGCCCTCTTTGTGGAAATACATCTCAGCTTTCTCAACGATTTGCTTCCCCGCTATCCGTGAACCACAAAGACTACAGTTCTGTGTCAAACAAGCTACTGAAAGCATGTAAGTATAAAAGAGTCACCTATCTCCATGTGTCTAAACGCTTTCTTGGAAATGGCCTTGCCATCAGAGATGTGGCAGGTGGTGATTGGAGGAAGGGCCTTCTTGGTGGTGGCGGTGTCCCATTTTTGGAACATAGGCCACTCCCAGGAATTGATCAGTGTCTATTATGGTCTCCTTCCAGCTCCAGGTTCTTTTAACTTTTAATTTATTCATTCTCATTTATGTTGCTTTTTGTGCAGCTTTGAGATTTGTGTGTGGTGGTGCTTTGCAAGTGTTTACTATTAGTACAGGCAACTCTCGGTTTATGTGGGGGTTATGTGCATTTAAGTGAAATTGCGTATACCTGTATTTGAAACACCATTGAGAAAGCCTGCAAACACCCCATTCTGCCTCTACCCTGCCCCGTTCTGCCCCTTTTTGTGACACTTCCCGGTTCAGTGCGGTGTGCACGCATGTGGTAATGTACATATTGGACATGACTAAAATGGTCACTGCCTATATACTGTATTTCTGTATTGTAAGCTGCCCAGAAAGGTTTCTGGCAGCTGAAACCAAAGAAATTCATATTTACAGAACTAGGGTTCACATTGTTTTATTGAAATAGTCTTTAAACTTTTGAGATTTGGGGACTGTCTTAGCCTCAGCCTTCAACAGAGAAACCAAATTGCTGGGATGTGAATGCAGTTTTATTCTCCAGGATAGATAGGTGGGCATTCTAGCTGCCTTGACTGATATACTTGTTTTCTTTTCTCTTTCATATTTTCTATTTATTGAGGTGGTTTCTTTCCTCCAGATAAGTGGCTAATCTTAGTCCCAGTGTAATGTAGCAACCAAGTGCAGCAACCACATTCACACCCTCTCCACCGGGCAGAATTCCATATTGCACACTAATCCCATTTCCCCCTTTTTGTCTTTTGACTGCATTTTTATATTACTGCTTTTTATAGCTCGAGTGCATTTTATAATACTTGAAAGCAGACCTTGCTTCATTGCCACTTGCATAATGTACTTCTATTGTATTATTCATATTGCACGTCACAGTAAGAATAACTATCAAAAGTTCTTCTGGAATTGTGAGCGGGGTGGGGGTGGGGGGACGGGACAAATGAGACCTGTAAGGAAGGACAAGCTGATAGTTACATACTCGATCTAGTCTTCCCTCACTGTTGAGCAGATTTGCCGTGAAACTGGCTACAATGCTTTTTGTGTCTTCATAAAAACATGAATTGTTATTTCTGAAGGTTTTGATTCTGCGGCTGCAACACCAGGAATGCCTGTGAGGAGCCTGACCCCAACTCTGCATCAGTGCAGGAAAAGGTTTGGGACCTCCAGCGCCAGTAGCCATTCCCGCACCCAATTATCCAGCATGGAGTCAGAGTGCTGCAGCAGCCCCAGGTGGGAAAAAGACGTGCAGGTAAGGATGACTTCTTTTCTCACTGATTGTTTCTTTTTCTTTTTTCCTTCCTCTAACTTTCCTCTAAATAAATCATTCGGAATCTACCCTGTGAGGAGGGCATTGTAAAGCCTAAAAAAATTAACCTACCAGAAGGGCAGTCCTTAAATCTTCTATCTTCTTGGGCTTTTCAATACAGGTACAAGCAGTTTCCAAGGTAGGCATATAGTAATCCTAAGGGCTCACATAACCTCCTCCTGTTCTCCTTGCTTCAAACATGCTGCTGTGTAAAGAAACACAAGCTCTGAACTAGGAGAAACCTTGTGGGTTTGAACACAAGGTATCCTGGAGCAACAAATCAAGCTCTGCTTTCACATAGGGTCTAAATAGAAAGATTATGGTGCTCCTGTAAGAATGAAGAAACCTTAGATCTGCCCTTGATTTTACAATGCATAAAAGATTTGGGGTAAGGGGAAGAGGAGTATTGCCAGAACAGGCGCCTAGGACTTCTTTGCTGTACAATTACACAGCTCTTTTTTTCAAGGGTAATGTATGTGCAACAGAGTGCATTGTTCGTAAAGTGTTTTATTCCACCTGTTAAGTGTTCAGTATGGTGGATATGATTTTGACTGGGAAAATGCAAACTAGAAACCACCATGATTAAGGACTGCCCCTTTCTATACAAACCTTCTTAGGCACTCAGGTCTCTATTGGAAGCCCGGTTCTATTCTCTCTCCTCCCCCCTTCCACCGCAGAAGCTATCTGAAGTATGATGGATGTATCACAAAGCAAAGCCTTCTCAGTCTTGGTGTCTAGATTTTCATCCCAGAGAAACCTGTTCACCTTTTGACAAGCAGCCTAGACCAAACCCTTTCTGCAAGCACTTGATATGGAGGGAAACAGTTTTGTGTTGCTGTTGTATTCCTTTTCCAGTCAAACCTCGGTTTGCGACCACTTTGGTTTCTGACCACCGCGGACCTGGAAGTGTTTACATCCGGGTTCCACGGCGCTCGGATGCGCAGAAGCGATCTGCACAGCATGCGCACGCACTGAAGCGCTCTATCGGCACTTCGCGCACGCGCAGAAGTGTGCCTCGGGGAGCGACGAACTCGGGGAGCGACTGGCTCCCTGGAACCAATTGTGGTCGTAAACGGAGGTACGACTGTAATTGTGTATGGTTTTTGTTTTAATCTACTGCAAATTTAATATACAATATGTTGTTAAGCTGCCCTGGGACAGGGTCTCTCGACTAAAAGGAGGAATAGGGAATAGTGTAATAAGTATGTATAATTTATTAATTCGTTTAAGCATTTTCATACATTTGGAAGTACTTGATTTTCAGGAAGCAGAAGATATACTCTCATCTGCCCCAGGCAAAGAGAATGTACCAGAGAAGGCCAAGGATAGAAATTTTCTGCTTGTCAGTGATACTAAAGGCTTAAAGCAGAAAGTGCTGGAGTCTGCCATCTCCCCTATTAGCAGCAATGACTCTGGGAACAGGCGCAAAGGACGGATTGGACATTTTGACTCATGTGATACTTCTATAAGGACTAGCGCAGTTAAAGACCTTGCCCGAAAATGTCTTTCAGAATATAAAGAATGGGAAGAAAAGGGTTGTACAGAACAACCTGCTCTGACTAAGAAGGTTGCAAAATCTAGTTACCACTTGTCCCCTTTGGCCTTGAGCAAACGTGTGGGGGATAATAAGGAGGAGACAATGTTGGAGATGCGAGGTGTCAAAAGATCTTTTGAATCAATTGACACTAGCCCTTCACAAGAACTGATCCTTGCCAAAAAGAGCAGTGCAGAATACAAACGGGGCTGTAAAATTCCAGAGAAACAAAGCACTGGTTTAACAACTGTAATCTGTTCTTTGAAACTTGATGGACACCTGCAAGGGACCTGTACAAATGAAGCTCAAGCAAAAGACTGCTGTTGCACTGAACAAAACAGGGGTGGCGAGCCAGCCAATCCTCTAATAGCAAAGAATCTCATGCATGATCTAGATGCAGATTGTGAAAAAAATGAGAAAAAGGAACACATGAATTCCAGTTTCTTATGCATTGATGATGAAAAGCCTTTAGCAAGCATGAGTGTAGACTCGGATCTATCCCTTCGAGAAGTATCTACTGCAGAGAGTCACTTGGAAAAGCGCCTTTCTGATTTCGATGGAAGCATTAAAGATCTCACCTTTGAGGAGCTAAAAACAGAGAACATGTCAACAACATCACCTTATTGCTCAGATGCCTTGCCAAGAAGTGAAGAAGTACATGCTCTCCAGGAGAGCAAACCATTGTATCCTGAGCAGGACAAAAACTTGAAAGATGTCACTGAAATGCACACTGACATTCACTGCTCTTCATCTGCACTGAAACTCTTAAAGAAAAATGTGGTTGCTTTTCGGAGTTACAACAGTCAGATCAATGTGTCTAATACATCTGAGCCGTCGAGAATTAGCTGGATGACTGTAGAAGAAATGGATACCTCTGCTTGCAGTGGCTCTTATCCCATGACTGTTACACCTGCACAAAAGGGAGCACCTTACAGCGTATTTCAGGTAGGTACTAAACAGACTTACTGAACATTGTCATGCAATATCAAAAAGGCCACTTGATAAAAGTCAAATGCCCTTACTAAAGAGACAGAGTTAGAGCTGCCTTTTCAGTTACATTAATATTGCCTTAAACATGTTGATTTAAGTAGACATAATGGTGTACTTTAACATGATACTTGGTTGTAAGGCAAATAACCAAAGTGTTTTAGAAGAAATTAACTCCCCCCCCCATACTTTCCAATATCACGGGTGATATTTCTTGGTAGAAGGAACAGGCTCTAGCTGTTCCACACCTAACTCATTCCTGCACAGATTTAGAAGTTGTGAGTACCTTGTATGTACTTTGGTGAAAATGTGTATGACCACACCATGGAGAATTTTCTGCCAGTCAATGGACACCACTTATATGTTGAAATAGGTTTTGTGCATTACAGTATAATTTCCTGCGTAGGAAAGTCATTGTGTGTGAAATGCTTGTAGGCCTTCAGGGAGTTTCTGAAGGAGGCAGTTAACTTGAAGAAGATGGGTACACATTTCTTCTTTTCATTTGGTGACAGTTTAGTTGAATGTAGATCCCATTTACACAAATGACAAATCAGTGGGTGCAACTAAGCAAAGTCCTCTTCATACGTATGAACACATGATGAGGCTTTCTGATCTTAAACGGGCTAACTCAGCTTTATATGCTAATGCACGTGATGGCCAAACCCTCAGCCCTTTATGATGTACACGTATAGTGATCTTTCCATGGAAACATGTCAGTTGTGCATTGGGTGTGTGGTAGTGGTACATGTCAATCATGCATGTTAGTATCTAGAGGGTGAAGTTAGTCCATTTATGCATGATCCCTTTCACATGCTTATATTGCTGTGAGTCTTGGAAGACCTGGGAGGGCAGGGCCCTGACTTAACCCCAGCTACAAAAGCTGAGACTGCTGAACAGACTCTTGGGCTGGCGTGTTGTTTGGGGTTTTTTGTTGTTGGAGGTTTCTGTATCTTTATTTTAGATCTTGTGGTTTATGTGGAAGTTGAGTTTGGTTGTGTATTTTTGATGTTTTATTTATTGTTTATGACCACTTTTGTCATGTTGCAGTCACTTATTTCTTAAATGTTGTAAGCCACCTTGAGCATAGTTTGAACTGTGGAAAGGCGGCATCCAAATACAATTATGTATGTATGTAAATCTGTTTTGTTGACAGATTCTCTCTGTGGCTGTTGTGCATTTTCTTCAGTGCTGTTTTAGGAAGAGCATCTTGGTCAAATGGTGCAGTTTAGTCTTAGTGATGTTCATGCCTTAAAAATGAACACGTTTTACAGTCTGGATACATAAGCAGTGCCTCCTATGTTTTTATGGATTAACTATAATTACTGCTACAAGCTGCAGATAAAACTGATCATAGAGGGCATTGTTGAAAAATACACCCCTGGAAGTCATTGGGTTAAGACTAATCAATAAGAGTTGCTGGTGGACTCTTTGAAGAAGGGTGAGAAGTTCCCAAGAGTAGATCTTATGGGAGAGATACAGTTCCCAGGCAAATCTTTGTCTTCATGAGTGCATCTCTTCTAGAGATTTGACACATCTATAGCTTCATCATTGTCCTTGAGTGGTTGGTCTAGCTCAGGCATCCCCAAACCTCAGCCCTCCATATGTTTTGGACTCCAATTTCCATCAACCCTGACCAATGGTCCTCTTAGCTAAGGATCATGGGAGTTGTAGGCCAAAACATATGGAGGGCCGCAGTTTGGGGATGCCTGGTCTAGCTTCATAATGGATTCTAGAAATAAAGATTCAGAACCTCTCGTTCCTTTCACACTCACTGTTCATGTGTAGCAAGAGGCCTTGATAAGACAAATGTCATTTATTATTAACCATTTAAAACGGTCATATTCAGTGAAGGCATTTCTTTATGGAATGTGAGAAAGACTTGGCACAAAAGGAGGCAATTGGAAAACCTTTTTGCCTGAGAAGTCCTCATGAGGATGAGGTAGTAATGGATTCACATGAGTGTTGAGAGGCCTAGATTCAGAGGGACATCGTTGCTGGATGCTTTTTCAGCTCCACAGCTCAAGTAATTGAGCCTACAGCCAGTGTGAAAGTATGAACTTATAGCTTGTTTGATACCTGTGTTTGATATATCTATTCTTGGACATCAGACCCCTCAAGGAAACAGTGGTACACCATACAGGACCCCCAAGAGTGTCCGAAGAGGAGCTACTCCAGTAGAGAGAACACGCATTTTAGGAACCCCTGACTACTTGGCACCTGAGCTCCTCTTAGCAAAGGCTCATGGTAAGCAAACAGCAGTATAATTTCATGTATCTGTTACACACATTTTCTCACTTTTCTAGTGAGATCTGGCTCACTGCAGTTGAGAGCACTTTGATGTCAGACATTACTGGATTCTGGATTTAACCTTATAAGTTCCTAAGGGTGTTTTGTTTTCCTTATTTAGTCTTTCGTTGCACTATTATCCAAAAAGTTTCCTAAATTCAATTTTCTTTGCACAGGTGGGGAGGAAAGTGAAAGTTTCATTAAATCACAGTTATGGATGGCCTAAATCCCATTGCAGATGAATTTGAACTATGATTTATTCCCACATTGGGGTGGAACAAAACAGGATCAAACCATGGTTTAATAGTTTGGTTTGTTCTCCTGGCTAGGTTTTTCTGGATTTGCACCAGTTCAGAATGACAGGAAGAAAAATGGTATGACTCAATGCGAGGGAAACAAGTGCATAAGAAAATATGTTTATCCTTAACACACTGTTTTTTGTATGTGCACTGTTAGCTTAAGCAGGTGGATTCATACATGCAACCCTTGAGCTGCACCCTGGAGCAGTATAGTTTGCAAGTATTGCCATTTGAGCCTGCAAAATTTATAAACTGTCCTCTAATCTCTGCTAGTATGTGATAAATAGACAATGTAGCAAAATATTCATTGTATGTTTATAGATTAAGTTAACCATTTTAAGGAAGCAAAGCTAGGATACTTGTATTTAGAAAAACACCATGTGTTGGTGAATTTGTAAAAAAAAAATGTTACTCATTAGAAAAATGTAAAAACTGAGTGCAATATAATGAAGTTATATATATATATTTATCAGAATGTTTCCCTGGTATTTTTTTTTATACACAGGAGTTCAGGTCACTGGTAAGTCTGATTATAGCACTTAATAGAACAGTCAAAGCATAATTTGATCACACTGTTTAAGATGAAAGAAGAGTGAGAGATCCGCATGACTTGGCATATAGCTGTATCAGCTTCTGTCGCTGCATCCTTTCCCTGTTCTGTCAGGAAAAGGGCGGGGTAGAAATAAATAACTATACAACAGCAAGAACAAGAAGTAATAAAAACACTGTAGCATCTTAATGTCCAGCACATTTAATATGGCATAATGAGATCCATTCCATGGAAGATCTTGAATTCCATTTTTCTTCTTTCCAGGCCAATCTAGCAATAAGTAAAACATTTCCTTGTCCTTCTTTTCTTGCTTTCAAATGCCGTGTTGTGATCCTCGTAGAGTACTCCATTCTTTTGTATTCTGAAGCCTGCTGCATAGAGATGATGGTGGTGGTGATTAATTGTTATACTGCATTATACTTTAAAGAACAAATCTCTTAATTGCAGTTATGACTCTTAATTGCAGTTAGTAGGTCTATCCTGCAAAGGTTAACATGCAGTAGCAATAGCACATAACTAATCATCTGGAAAACCTGTAGAATTAATGTTGGCTTCTCACAGGAGGAAACCAACATACCCAAGTTACAATCCTCCTTTTGAACAGTTTCCCTATAATAGGACAATCTGGTTTCAGGAAAACACATACTAAACTAGAGCTGAGGTGGCCAAACGGGGTTCTGTGCTGTCTGCAGCTCCTTGTCTAGTCATGGATACCAAGAGGGATCCATCTACACTGGCACTTAAGATTGGGGTAAAGAAGTTGATGTAATCTGCACAGATCCATCAGGGGAGAAGGACAGCTTGAGGATATATAGAAGCAGAGCCTAAGGATAGAAAGGGCAGGAAGAAAAGTAATAATGCTGGGAATTATGGACAGAGTGTCATTTATAAATGGAGAAGTGTGGGAATTGTGTGCCATCTGACTTTTAACCATATAAGGTTGTCTTGTAGTGAAAATCAGGAAACTTGACTTGAAAAATGTGGCCATTTTATCAAATATGAAATACAGTTTTCTCAACACTTCCTATAGGATGTGATCTTATTAGACTTTGACAGCTTTATGCATATTCCTACTCCCCCTCCCCCACAAAAAAATCCAAGTTCTCTCACATTATTAAATGCTACTTGCTTCACTGATTGCTGGATATATTTTTATTAGAAATCAAGAGGTAAACTGAATTGTAGAAATAGGTTTTAGGTAACTTTCATATGAAAACTACCATATTGATTAAATGAATGGGCTGGTTGCTCATGTGTATGCTCCTGACTATGTGCCGTTGAGTATTCAAATAGATATAATGTATGAACCAAACAATTTGTTACCAGTTGGCAGAAACTTCTGCAATTATTGGAATTGCTGTGGGCTGATGACTGGGGTCATTCAGTTCACCTGTTGTATTCATGCACACAAGCACATACTCTTGGGTGGTTTCACCGCTGTGTACCGACAATCCATTGGACAGTGGGGGGTGGGTGAAACAGCAGGAAAATGTACCAGCATCTGCAGTGCAAGCAAGTTTTCACAGCAAGTGCATCCTTCCTTCCTGACATGATGGGCTGTCTGGAGCTTTAGCTGTGCAGCAGCTGCAAGGTGCATGTTGCTTTTTAATGGCTTGTGGTGTCTCAACAGCTTTGCCTGCTTGGTCTTTGACTGCACTTGATCAGTATTCAGTTTCATTAAGAGCATACCAATAGCCTGTTAAGATCAGGCCAGTGGCCCATCTAGTCCAGCATCCAGTTCTCACAGGGGCCAACCAGATGCCTATGGGAAACCAGGAAGCAGAACATGAGCACAATAACCCTCTCCCCTCCTGTAGTTTCCAGCAACTGGTGTTTGGATGTATTGCTGCCTCCAACTGTGGAGGGTAGAGCAAAGCCATCATATCCAGTAGCAATAGATACCCATCTCTTCCATGAACTTGCCTAATCCTCTTTTAAAGCCATCCAAGCTGGTGGCCACCACTGCCCTCCTGGGGGAAGGAAGTATTTTTTTTATCTGTCCTAATTCTTCCAACATTTGCCTTCATTGGATGCCCACAAGTTCTAGTGTTATGAAAAGGGGGTGGGGCTTTTTTCTGTCCACCTTCTCCATGCTATGCATAGTTTTGTAAACCTTAAAGCTGTCAAAGAGCAAGTAAGTGGAAGTTAGCCATATGATGTCCTATTAGCACTGCAGAGAGAACTTCCTGTTGAGTCCGAGCTTCTCTGGTGCCCATTTCTACATTAGATATTCACATAAAGGTTTACCGTACTTTTCCCTGTATAACACGCCCCCATGTATAAGACCCGGGGGGGGGGAATCCCACATCCCTCCTATGCACTATCCATGTATAAGACTATGCACTATCCATGGCCAAACCTGGCCCTCCAGCTGTTTTGGAACTACAATTCCCATCATCCCTGACCACTGGTCCTGTTAGCTAGGGATGATGGGAGTTGTAGTCCAAAAACAGCTGGAGGGACAAGTTTGGCCACCACTTCTCTAAATGATGTGCTTGGTTCCTTTTTAAAACCTAGGAAATGCAGGCTTTGAGTTTTTCTTTGCTTAACATAACTGGTCTTTTAAAGTCCCAGGGTGGTTTAGAATGGGAGGTGACTTGCTTTGCTCTGCCTTCCGTCGTTTTAAGGAAACATTAACATATTGGGAATAGCAGAAGGGAAAAGGGAAGGTGATTAGAAAACAATTTCTGCCTTGTATGCTGCTTTCATGAATAACAGGTCTTTGGGCGCTCGGTATCTTCCCAGGCAATACACCTTTACATAATACCTCTCATGGTGTTCAATTTATATGGACTTTCTTCACTTCAGGTCCTGCAGTAGACTGGTGGGCACTTGGAGTTTGCTTGTATGAGTTTTTAACTGGAATTCCACCTTTCAATGACGAAACACCACAACAAGTATTCCAGAATATTCTGAAAAGGGGTAAATTACCTTACTTTTGAGCAAAATTAATTTCAAAGGTTGTTTGTCCAGCATAAGTACAGAGATTTTTGTGTGTGTGTTTCTAGATATTCCATGGCCTGAAGATGAAGAGAAATTGTCAGATGGTGCTCAGAATGCAATAGAAGTTCTTTTAACCATTGAGAGCAGTAAGCGAGCTGGACTTAAGGGTTAGTATATGTTAGTTATCTCTTTAATGTTACCATTATGATTTTTCTTTAGCAATTTAGAAACCTGCAGTTTGAGTACATACCAGTATGTTATTGGAGGGAAGACTATCTGCTATAGCCATTTCTAGTCATTATGCATGAAGATGGTCAGCCCAACACTGTAGCTGCCAGGTTACAAAAATCACAAGACAGGATGAAAATCCAGTGAAAGGCAATAACCATTTTATTAATTCTTCCATGGAGCCCATAACAGTGTGTGTGGTTCTCCCCTCTCTTCTACCCTTATAGCAATTCAAAATAGTAGGATAGGCTGAGATACAGCCATGGCTTTTTTAGTCAGCTTCATGGCTGAGCAGTGGTTTGAATCCCCAATTCTACCCACTACACCACACTGCCTTATTGCTTCTGGGTTTTTTTCCTTTAGTGTGAATCTGGTTTATCAAATCCACACATCATGGGGTCGCTGTCTAGAGACTGCTTCATATTGTCTAGAGCATGCAAGTTCTGGGAAAGAAGTGCTGGCTTAGGGCTACCTACTGTAGAAAGAGAACTTTGATGAATGTTTTGCAAAAACATTTCAAATCTATAAGGGTAGGAGTAGGTTGGCAAACCCTTACTAAGACAGACGTTTAATTTCAGTCTTCCGACTCTAAATACAGTCAGACAAATTTAAGAAAAAATACATTGCAGACATCCAGAATCGGACAAAGAACCTGGAAAGTGCAAGGTGTTCATGCAAAGAAATCTAACCTTTGTTAAAAAATTTATTCCAGAGCTGAAACTTCACCCCCTCTTTCATGGTGTGGACTGGGATAATCTGGATAATCAGACCATGCCCTTCATTCCGCAGCCAAATGATGAAACAGATACTTCCTATTTTGAAGCTAGGAATAATGCACAGCATCTAACAGTATCTGGATTCAGCTTGTAGTATGGGAAAATGGAATTATTTTCCAGAGAACTGCACATTTAAGAAGCTTCCTTAACATAAGTTTTACTCTCTATTTTCTAACACACTTAAGTTTTTTTAAAACCTGATTTGCTTTTAACTCTCCATATATATATATATATATATATATATATTTCTTACAAGCTGTATTGAAACCATTCATTCCAAACAGCTTCTGAACTATATTTTTAGTCTACTTTACAGCACCTTATGTAAGTCTAAGTATTATGTATTTAATGGTGGTATAACAACAACCAGTGACATTGAACAAAACGTCAAACATTGGGAGGAAGAGCTGCTTGTTGTTGAGCATACCTGGGAGGTTAAGTGCATAGTGGTTATTTTGGCGACTCCAATTCAGTGACTTTACAGACTGAATTCAAAACTGGTTTTCTGACTTTTCAAGCTGTGCCTATAGAGCAGCCCAAAGATGCTCCTATCCCATTGTGTTCCACATTCTTTAGGTAATTTGTATACTGCCTGCCCTGCTGTTTAAGCTGCCAATGTACAAAATTATCTCTAATGTCATTGTCAAGGTCTGTTTCTCCCACCCACCTTACCTATGAACATTGTTTAGGTCCTCACCAATGCAATCAATCAGCCTATTACCTATCTAGTCAACTGTCATTTTATTTTTGGTGTTGTCACCTGTCTTTAATTCAAAATATTATCATGTTCAAAATGAAGCTATCATCTGAATTATCTAGCAGTCATTACACCTGTATCAGTCCAGTTTTATATCTGTAGGCAATATGAGCAATTTAGCAATTAACACCTGCCTACATACTGCTGCCAGTAAATGCAATAAATAAAGGTGTGAAGTTATTCATTGATCTTAACAGCCCAGAATAAATGATTACACAATATTTTCACCAGGTGTACTGGTATTCTGTAAGATGTATAAAGCAATACTTTGAAACAACTGAGCTGTCAATGCAAATGAATAAAATGAGAGCTGTGAGCTAGCTTGCTCTCAGAGCCTACCTACTTTGTAATTCCCAGTTAGTTTCCTCCTTCATATAATCAGTGGTGATTCAGGTATCTTCAACCTTTTCAGGCCCAGGACCCACTTTTAACCCAGACATGGGGGCCCATTTCTTAATCTTTTACCATATATTTGCATGGTGACAGCACTCCTGTTGTGATCCACCCTAGGTCAGGCCATGACCCACTAGTGATTCCCAACCCACCAGTTGAACCCCAATGGCTTATTAGAGGAAAGAGTCTCAAAATCTGACAATCTGCTGGAGTACTTACCTGTTCTGGAGACACACTACCTGATTTACATGCTGCTGTCACCCTCCACCCTTTGGGGAAGACTGGAAGTCTTGTATTTCCACAACTGCTCTCCTATCTCCCTTTCCTTAAGCTGTGCCCTGAAGCTCTGGTGAAAACCAGCTATGAAACAGCAGGAAGACTGTCCTTTTAAAGCAGGGGGTCAGCAACCTTTTTCAGCCGTGGGCCGGTCCACTGTTCTTCAGACCATGTGGTGGGCTGGATTATATTTTTTTTGGGGGGGGAGAAATGAACGAATTCCTATGCCCCACAAATAACCCAGAGATGCATTTTAAATAAAAGGACGCATTTTACTTATGTAAAAACATGCTGATTCCCGAAGCGTCCGTGGGGCCGGATTGAGAAGGCGATTGGGCTGCATCTGGCCCATGGGCCGTTGCCTATCCATGTTTTAAAGAAAGAGTATTTTCTGAAACTGATCCCCTTCATCCTTGATGAGAATAAAGCAACTTGGAACAATTAGGACAAGAGTATTCTTATTGTCATATTCCGACCCGGTCACTCTTTTGAGAACCTTGAAATCTTAAACTTCAAACAGGCCTATGTTACATTCAATCATTCAGTTATAAAATGTCCTTGGATAATGCTCCTGTCATTCTTTATTAAATGTTATTTACAGTAGATTAAGATGAACTAACTTTTAAAACTAAACTTCAAAATCATGTTATAGTAAACAAGGCAGAAATTCTAACTCCTGTAATTACATTATTTATATAGAATATAACAGGTATGAAGGTGCTTTTCTTCAAGACCTTGCCATCAGAGCAGATGCAACACTGCCCATGAGCTTTCTGTAATGCATCACTCCGAAGAGTTACACAGTGCAAAAAATGTCACAATCCAGGAATTACTTTAAAGTAGGTCAGTTGACTGCAGTAGGTTCATTGAAAGAGTAATCAGCTTTGGAGTTGCTGCTCTTTTCACAGGTCTAGAATACCTTTTTCTATACACAAACGTTTTTTTCAATACACAAACTGAAAAGCAATCACTTTAGGTTGATTTTTATAACATCATATAACAAAATGTAATGTTAGTTAATTGCTAGCTTTCTCGTTTGCTATAGAAAAGTCCCTTCTAGTTGTAGTCTGAGATGTTACTACTGAAATTATCAGGCTGTTATATTCAAATAGGTATCTAATCAATTAAGTAGAAATCTAATAAAGTGACAATGCTAAAATTGTCTTGAAAGTGTTTTTAAAAAAGGGACTTGCACTTGTAAAGGGCCCGGGTATGAGAAAAGGCTGCAGCAATTAGGTATGTAAAAAAACAAAACAAAAGAAAGATAAGAAATATTGCCCTAAAAGTTTTAAAAAGCAATGGCCCTAAGCTGCAAATGCAACAAAAGATTGGGTGTCAACTGCTGCTTTAGAGTACTCACATGTGCATGTGTGCACATGCAGAGACACACACAGTGGTCTAAGCTGACAGTGCTTATTAGCCATGGGAGCAGGAAGGGGCTAACGTTGAGGGGCAAAATTACACTGACACCAGCTGAATCTGTGCCAGGACTGTCACTACTTCTGACAGAAGATGGGAAGACTGAATGCTTGTCCCAATTTTTTTAAAAAATCCTCCACACAGAAACATGGTAGGAAAAGCTCTCTCTCTTTTTTAGTTAAAATAATGTGGAATTTCTGGTATGGAGGAACATTCAATCATACAAGCCTCACCTGCTGTATTTGGTAATAGTCATAGGTTTATAACCCTTGTGAGAAAATATATAATAGAGGCCCTTTTACCAGGTCTAGCCTGCAGATGTAGCACAGCTTAGTCACATTTAAGGTATTGGATGCAGGATTTTCCTGCAGCAGCAGCAGCTTCCTATTACCCTAGCACTGGAATCAATCCATTCACAACAGCCTGTTTCTATACATTTCCTGGGGCAGCAATGTGGCCTTTTAACATGCATTTTGAACACCTTCTAAATTAATACTATGCAACTTCTGAAACTGAACATTAAGGACTATTTACAATAAACTGTACTTACATTCTTGTCCCATTGATTTCAATATGACAATGTAGGTTAGGGGGTGCCAGGGCCATTTTACGTACTTTATTCTGTGTACTGAGTTCTGAATCTATCGTGCCATATTCAAACTCTGACTGCTGTTCTAACAAATTAAGATGCTTGACTTGGTTTTTAAAAGAAGCACTGATGGTCCCCATGGAAGTACAATCTACAGCTTCAAACACTTGATTTGTTTCCTTAAAAAACTACCTCATCTATGTAGCAGCAATTTATATATTAGATCTCCCAGAGCTACAATGTTAATTGCAGTCATACAATCCAGATACTTGGGACTATTCCAGACTTTAAAGTTTCCACTGCTTATTGTATATTTTGTATGCTATGTGGAAAGTCGTCTGCGGCATTATAAAATAAATCGTGTTAAAAGTAACAATTCACAGGCTTTCATTATTGTTTTGTTGTTTTTCATTAATTGAAGGAACTTCTTCATTCCAGCTCTGGGAAGAAGAAACACTCCCAGTAGATGCTGCAGTAATAGCCTTCAACTCTACAGACTGTTAATCCAAAAAGTACATTCCAAAACAATTCATTTAGGGTTCATGTGGTTGCTGGATGGGATAGTTGTATTTATTTGTAACCTAAGAGAAAGGGACCATTCAAGTAAAGTATGCCAGGTAGTGCAAAAGGGGAAAAATAGAAGAAAGATGTAGCCATCTTAGCATCTGCAGTTCTTGCAGGTCTCTTAAATTACTTCACCTTCCAGGGTCTCCCTGTTAGCAGTCCTTAAGTAAAATCAGGAATTGAATCCTCAGTTCTGTTTTCTGAGAAGGGGAGAACAAAACACCAACTTGAAATGCAATCGTAAGTATTTCTACTTAGCAGTCTGTTGAGTTTGATGGAATTGCATGTAAAATTGCTACCCCAACACTTTTCATTTACCCATAAACATTTTACAGTATTCTTGTTCTAAGCCTTAAAATGCTTAGAATTACACCATCCCTGATTAATACCATTTACTGTTTCACTTTACACATTTTAATCCTAAAATGAATAAGTTGCTTTACACATTTCTGTAACATGACTGTTGTTGGTGAAATGTCCAGAAATTCAGCAAATACAAGGGCTCTTCAACTCCATTATATATTACCCTATATGGGTTGTATATATAATAATTATATATATATATATATGTGTGTGTGTGTGTGTGTGTGTGTGTGTGTGTGTGTATTGTATATATATATAATATATATATATATACAAGGGTTGGCTTGGCGAAAAACTTTAGTGAAAAATTTTCAACAAAAAATACTTTTGTTAATAGTTCGAATACATTCATGGCAAAACGTATTTCACATTAAGCTTGCGCTTCTAAATTCCTACCAAACAAGAGAAGTATTCCCAAAATTCAAGTGATATCAGGACAAATCTTCCATTTGTCTGTCCATTACTTTCATACCTAGTAATAAGCCTGATGTCTTCATTATTTTCTTCAGGAAAAAATTAAGACTTGACCACTGGACAACACTGATTACTCAACAAATTATGCAAGTGCAACATATGAGGCAGGTTGGCATAAGATTCTGCTTTGACTGGCATACTATTCCAGCAAAACACTGTGAAAAGATATATCCCTAATATAAAATGGAATATTTATGGTCCTTGTGAAAAAAAATCATTGTGTGCTGATAAGATTATACACAATCAAGAAAGAAAATTGAGAGGCAGAGGCCAAGGATCCAAAGGGCAGCATGGATGTGTGGATTAGCAGAGTAAATTAGCAAATCTAACAGGACTGACAGTCTTACCTCCTTCTCCTTTGAAGATACACATGTACCAGCCACTGGGCAACAAATGGCCAGAAAACAGCAAAGACTAAAGTACCAGGAGAAATCTCGAACGGCCACCAGGAAGGTCTCTAAAATAACACATTAAAAATTTAATTTCTCCAGTTATAGAAGATGTTAGTAAATGTCTGCATAGACATAGAACTATCTAAGATGATATATTTGGAACTTGTATGTTCTGCCCCAACTGGGCACTGTGTCACTTGTATATTCCTCCCATCTCTACATTTAGAACTGCTTTAAAATTTCCTCCTGTAGATCTGTCTTGCACAGAATCTTCAAGATTAATCAGGGTAATAAATAAAACAAATGGATCAAATTAACAGGAGACAGAAGGCAACAGCATTTAAAATGCTCTTTTTAAGATGACTGTATTGAAAAGTTCCATTTTAATCTTCATACAGTCAAAGGAAAGCCAACATAAAAATCAAAGGTGCTCTGTTGAAAGTAGGTAAGATCTTACCTTAGCAGGTGAGGGAGTCTGATTATTTGAATGTACGGTTGCAGTTCCTGTCTGCAAATACAAACACAAATTTAACACAGTGACAAATTATGTTTCAAATTTATACTCACACCTTCACATCATATTCCTACTGCGGTTTTTGAAACATTGTAATATAACATTGTTGCTCACATAATGAAATGGAACATATCTGCTTGGAGTGATGATTTTGCCACCTCTTCCCTGCCATCCATCCTTTGCAATTAAGCCTGCTTACAAACAAACTCCACTACATTACACACCTGCTTACATACATTACTCCAATAATCAAGCTTCTAAAAGTAAAGAATAAGGATGATCTCCAACTAAGTCATGCTCCGAGTAGGAGAACAGGTAAAGTAGGACTAACACTGGACATCACCCTAACTTTATAGAATACAACCACACCTTACCTGTGAAGTTGTCAGTGTTTCCAATGCATGCAATCTCTGAAGGACATTTTGCATATCTTCTTGTAATCGTATAAGCACTACTGCAATTTGTTCATTGAGGCCACTTCTTGGTCCTCTGTCTGACCCCCATCGTTCTCCATCTCCTCCACTACCCATTTGTCCACCTTGGGCACCATCACCCAAAGGGTGCATTCTATGACCTAAATTTAGGAGGGGAAAGAGAAAGCATTGAGAAATAAGGCATGGTTTTTAATCCATATAAAAATCAGACTGTGAAAAGATTTTTTTTGTAAATTACAAAAAAGAAGAAGTATGGCACTAGACTTGCTTAGCTACACAAGAACATAGCAAAACAAATATTCCAATAGTACCTCTCCCTCTTCTGATTCCGTAGAAATCCACCTTTTCACCGCCTTTCTTTTCTTTGTGAGGGCCTCCATCACTTGCCTTGCCATCCTCACCACCACACTTGACTTCACCTTTCCCTTCAATTGCAGCCACCATTATACCATCTGTCTTGTAGTTTCCAAGTTCAAGAAAACCAGAAGCACCCAGCAGACTGCTGTGGTCTACTTCTGAGAAATGTAATGGATGTTTTGAAAATCCTTTCGTTGACTCCAATATCTACAAGTTAAGAGAATTGGCTATTATATTTTCCGTAAAGTATTTCCCATAAAGCTGGGATACCTAATATACCTAACATACCACTTATATTAGGGTCTTTTGTGGACTATTGTTGTGGTCCAGGGGCACCTCTGCGTTTAATATGCCTGTTGTGGAAAATGTATTTTTCTTTCTAAAGTAAATAGCAGCTTGAAAGGACCTCAGCAGGGTAAGAAAGAGTTAAACTCTCCTTTCTCATTTGCTGCAATCAGAGTAGTTATCGGCTTCCCCAGGAGTTGCTTTCTGCATATATATTTTAAAAGTGCATTCTAAAAGCAATAGACACATTTAAAATCACACCTAGGTTGACCATTATACAGACTGTGGAAGCATTGTATTAGATGTACATTCTATTATTTCTTCCAGATTCTAACCCTTCATCTGCTTAGCAGAATCTAAAGAACTGTTTAGGCTTACAGAAGGCAGTTATGTGAGACCCCTGGAATTTTGGGCTTTGAGCAGTTATCTTCATGCCATATCAGGAACTGATTTCATCAGTCTGCCTTCATCAGCATGAGAGGATTGCTGTTCAAGCAAACAACTTTAAAGTTTTTGTAGGTTCGAAGAACTAATTTCACGTCTCTTTGGATTCTGGTCATTTTATGTTACCTTTTCACATTCAGTTCAAAACTTGATAAACTGTACCTCTTCTTGTCCAAACTGCTCCATAGAATCACAGTATATTTCACTATCCGAATCGCTTGTCAAGTGCTGAATGCCAGAGACCTCTTCAGCGGTATCTTCATTTGCACCTGTGTGTACAGGTATATGACCAAACACTTAATAAGTGCAAACAGGCCAATTTTGGCAAGAATAAAACAATGACAGTGCAAAAGACCACTTACAATCAACTTATAAATATTTCATCAGTCTAAACCTGCCTCTCTCAAACTTGGGTCCCCAGATTTTGGACTACAACTCCCATCATCCCTAGCTAGCAAGACCACTGGTCAGGGATGATGGGAGTTGTAGTCCAACAACATCTGGTAACCCAAGATTAAGAAGGGCTGGTCTAAACTGAGCACATGAACACACTTCAAATATTTAAAAGCTTATTGTGTAAGTTGCTTGCTTAAGATAAAGCAGGTGAAAGCACTGCTTGCCATAGCTATTCAGAATGGGCCAATATGTGATTGTTGAGGTTAATTTATTCTAATTGCAGTACTTTGAACCCCACCTCTCTCAATCATATTTTCCAAATGGATGCCCTTTGTGTAGGCACTTTATTTGCATGAATCTCCCACCCACTTTGGGAGAAGGAGGAAGAAACTTGTCAGTCGGATGAGAAGAAGCCTCAGTGTTGTTCACTGTACATGGAGGAGTTTACATTGCTTCTACATAACACAAAGACACAGTAAGTATATGAACTGAGGGCACACTACAGTCAAATACTGTATTTACTCAAATCTAATGCGTACCTTTCTTGGCCAAATTACGTTGCGAAAATTAAGGTGCGCATTAAGATTCAATGGTGCATTAGACTCGAGTAAATATGGCATATAAAATTCAACAAGTTTACAGAATATAGTATCAAGCAGACCAAAGTTTAAATTTCCACTACAGCTTGGTAAAAGTGAGAAAATAATCTTTACAAACCAGACAGCAAATTCCCAGGGTAGTCTTCACCACTGGAAAATTCTGCTTGCCAAACATATAGACTAATTTGGACAAATGCACGTGAGAAAAGCACCTTGGTGAGAAGACCCAAAATTAGAAATTATAGGTAGTTCAAGGCGTTTGTCTCTCTTCTTTACTTCTTCATCCACATTTATACCATTCAGAGCAGATTTAGTCTGTATGCCATTGTGAATGTCAGTATTCGGGACATCTTCACAGCAGCCATTGGCGACAACACAGTCCAGCTCCTGAGCAGGCATCAAATCTGGTCCCAGACTCTCACTTTCTGTAAAACCAATAAATAAGGGAACAACATTTCAAATAGACTTATACTATGAAATATACTAGTTTTTTTTACAAATGCGCTTTTTTTATTTGTTCATAGATCTAATTAATTCTACTCGGGGCCGGATTTAGGTTTGATGAGGCCCTAAGCTAGTGAAGGTAATGGGGCCCTTTCTATGTCAAGCTGTCCTTTGTCAACAACAAACTGCCGTTGGTTTTTGTGTTGAATATATGCTATATGGTAATTTATGGACCTAATAGGTATCTAAAGTCATTTGCACATGTTGCCTTGCAACCAGTCCATGCAGAATGTAGGCACCCTATCTATGGAAATGAGCAAACCAGTGATATTTTAGGGTGCAGGCTAGCAGGCAGGGCCCATCACTTACATCATAGGAGCCTACACAACACAAAACACTGTTGCTGTATGTAGGTTTTATTTGTTTTTTTATCTTGTATTTTGGAAATGTACATCCAATTTTTTCCCTTTAATTTTTTGGGGGTTCCCCAAGCGAGTAGGGCCCAAAGCTATAGCTTTTGTTTAGCTTATACGTAAATCCAGCACTGACTCTACTCATCTCTGACAGTCTCTGTCCATGAAGTGGGCTGGGCAGCATTACTTCACTGGCATGGAAGCCTCCATTCTGCCAACTAAATGTGTGGAAGCCCCACTGCCAGGATCCCAACTGGTGAAAGCCTACGGAAAGCCCTGAAACAGCAAGGGGCTGAGCTAACCCAGGATCTGCTGGATGCCAAGCCAACCCCATTGCAATGACATGTCACCACTGGGCCCAATGTGGGCCTCGTTGCTGTAACGACTTCAAGTGGTCCCCTTCCTCTTCTGCACCAGGCTGTGTGAGTGGCAGAGGTACGGATGTGGCAGTGGGCCTGATAGCCAGTTATGCCCCGACCAAGGTTTGGATTGCAATGTTAAATTACTTGTACTACATAATTCATTAAGAAATGTTTCCATTTGACTTTTGTGTCTTACTTTGTATTTAAATTGTGGGCACCCATTCCATCCCTGCAGTTACATGTCCTGCATTCCCTCATCACTCCTTTTACCAATCTATTAAATATCTTTCCATTAAAAACAACAATTGTAGACAAAAGCTTACATCCCAACAACACATGTTGTTCCATCATGTTCAGAATTTGCTCCTAGGTACCGTAAGTGGGGGCAGGATTACATCTTGATAATCAGATTCCTAAGCCTTTTCTGAAATCTAAAGTTTCCAAACAGGGCCCACTCTTACAAAATCATGTAGGGCAGGGAGACACGGGCCAAGTCGGGCCATTGCTTTTTTGTGTGAAAAGGTGGGTGCGGTTCAGAAATAAAGCTGTACCTTTTTCAACCTGCTTTAGCTCTGTTATTTCTTCCTGATGGGGTTCCTCCTCTGACTCTGCTCCGCTGTCGCTGCTTTCAGATTTGCCATTCACAGCTGGCATAGATGTTATGGAATATCCAAGGTCTAAAAGCAAGTTCAGAAAATGAATATTTACTAGAAGTTTTAAAAGAATTGTCTAGTTATTAAATATCTTTTTAAAAAAAATAAAATAAATTCAAGGCAATTTCTACCTCTTGTCCTTAAATATAATTCTCATATTTTATATATATATATTCCCCAAACTTTCCCTCCTTTGGCTCACAGCATCTGTACTGGTAAGTGAAAATTCCTTCTCATAGCTTGAAACTAGACTAGGGTTTTTTAGGGGTTTTTTTTTGGGGGGGGAGGCTATACCAAGGGCAGGGAACATGACCTTGCCAATGTTGCTGGACTTGAGTTCTCATAATGCCTGGCCATGAACTTTGTTGTCTAGGGCTGATGAGTGTTGGGAGTTCCGCAACAACTGGAAGGCCACAGGCTCTCTACCCTTGGGCTAAACACACCATTAGTTCTTTGCTATTGGTTCAGAATCCATTGCTTAGGCAAGAAACTGTAGGTATGCCAATACTATTCAGAAGCCAAACTTCTCCATGGCTTTGAAAGCTTCTTTTAGCAATGGCATACTTCATGTGAAAAGGAAAACTTCATCATAAAAGTATTCAATGCAAGGTGTTGTGTGAGAAGAGCAGATATAGATATGCTTCAGCTTTTATATCAACTACATTTATGTCAGTAAAGGACTTATAGTTTTGTATTAGTACATGGCTACAGATACAGGAATGCGAGATAGGCTGTCACTATCAAAGCCAACAATTTTAAAAGTCAAGCAAGCCTTCAGTATTCAGTCATATATTCTCTATTTTGAAACCAGAAGAAAATTCAACGTCTCCCTGCAATACTATTGGCCCAAATATAAGCCACACCTTTTAAATTCAAGGGTGGGAAGGGAAAAAAAGACAATACCCAAATATAAGTCGCTCTCTTAAAATTCCGCAGGAACTCACACCCATTCCGTTTTACCGTGTGTCTGCTTCAGCAGTGAAATTGTTAAAGCCAATTTTTGTAAGGTTGCAAATTTAAGCCATACGTTAACTTTTCACGGTTGGAATTTGGAAAAAAGTGAGGCTTATATTCAGGCCAATATGTTATTTGTACAAATATAACAATATATATAATAATCAGTCTCCGAGGGTATTAAAATTTGTCACTTCTTGACTCCAGGGATGAATTAGTTCTGGCCTTAAAGAACAGAAGTGTGTATGCACCTATGCCACTTCAATTCAATAAGATTCTTTTTTATTACTAATTTCAGACTGATTTGGGGAGGTCTACCAACAGGGCAACAGTGAAACAACAGAGGCAAGAAGAGTGTGATCGGTATTAGCATAACTTTTATTTGCAGTGCCAAAAACTTTAGCGTGTTTAGTCTTTAGATTCAAGTTGCTTGTTGTGCAAATCAGTACCTGGGACTTGTTAAACATGTTTTGCTGCTTCCCTTTGTCTGCAAGGGACTTTGCTACTCAGATCTATACGATAAATTAAAGGGTGAAGAGGCAGATCAGTTTCCATACTTTTGTTCCAGGAACTGTGAGCTGGGGGGATCGTTTTCGCAACAGAGAAGACTAATGTTTCAGACAAGGAAATTTGTTTGATAAACAAAGCAGTCCCAGTGCAATACAGTAGCTCCCCAAATAGATAGGATTCCCAAATAATAACCATTTCAATGATGTTTAAGGAAAACGACTATTTTTATTTGCTGGATCACTCATAAATCTGGCATGCAGAACTTTAGAAAGGATATATCATCAATTTGGCTTCCCTATGAAGCATCAGCACATTCCCTACCTAGCCACATATGGACTGAAGAGGAAGACAATAGGATTATGTTCAATTAAATGGATCACAGAATCACAGACTCAGTTTTGGAAGGGACCACGAGGATCATCTAGTCCAACCTGCTGCAATGCAGGAATCTTTCACCCAATGTGGGGCTCAAACCTACAACCCTGAGAGTCTCATGCTCTACCAACTGAACTATCTCTCAGGGATGCACGAACTCTGCTATAAAGTCCATTCAGAACCCTTCTTTGAGAAAGGCTCAAACCTCCATAGGTTGCAGAAGAGCCATTCTTCGACTTAAACAAAGTCATAAAATACAGTTGTTAAACAAAAAACAAAAAACCCACCTGCACCAGTTTTGACTCTCTCCCCATCCTCTCTTACTTTCCTTGACCTCCGATATCCCTTCTTACTACTTAACTACTTCTCTCATGTCGCACCCTCTCTTTTTGTTTTGGGAACAAAATTTAAAACAGTAGACATAGACAAAGCATGAGGTGCAATCATATTACCACCCATTTAGGTGAAGTTGACAAATGGTGTTCATTAAATAATAGTTCCCTAATTTAATCATATGTGCCTTGGCATGCAGATGTCCACACACACACGCCCCACTTATGCAGGGGTTATGTTCCAGGCCGCCATGTGCATAAGTAAAAATTGAGTAGTCAGGTGCACTCTCTAAATGCCCTCTCCTCCACTCTCTCTCTCCAACCTAGACCAAAAATAATGTACTGTATCCAATAATATCCACAACTGGAATTGAAGTTCTGGAGGATGCTACCACGTGCATCGGCAGTTAGGTAGGGAGGCTGAGAAGCCAAGGCAAAGTCCTGCTGTGCCTCCAGACTCTTTGGGGCTTCTTCTGCCCTCTTCAGACTCTGTGGAGGGTCTGGCTGGATGCAGAGGAGGCACTAGTTGGGGAACTCCCAATGGAGCCCTCAGGAGAAGGCAGCTCAGAGCCAGGGGACTGGTGGTGGGACAACGATGAGTGGTCGGAGGGAGAAGAGGGAGCAGATTGGGGGGAGGAAGTGTTGGAACCTGAACAGGTAACAGGGTTTAGTGAGCAGGAAGAGGCTGTGGCAGAGAGCAGCCCAGACTCAGAAGCAGAAGCAGAGCAGCATCTAGAGTCTGAGTGGAAGTAGGCTTCTGAAGAAGCCAGGGAATCTTCCCGTCTTCCTGTGGCCTCCCGGAACACACAGAGAACTGAAGAGAGCAGAGCAGAGACACGAAACAAATGAGCCTTAGGCTACTGGGGAAGGAACCAGGGGAGGAGCCTTAGAGTGCGGTGGGAGGGCAGGGACCTTCAGCCGTCACAACTGCCACATTGGGGCAAGTCCTGCTGGGAAGAGTTTCTGTGGTCACTAGGTCTGTGCAGTTTTAGATTCTTTAAAAAGAGAGTTAATTTTACTTACGCCATAGTTTTTTTTATTGCTGACCTACTCCTGACTCCAGCTCCTGACACCAGCTCTCTCCCGCCATTTCCACATTTGAATTGATTTATTGATTTATTTCCTGGCCCCACACGTATATGCAGTAGCATGCAAGTCAATCGTGCATAAGTGGGGAGGGGACGGGACGCCTGTAGTTATGCAAGATACATTTAGCCTCTCCAATGCACTGGAAGAAGAGTACCTAATCGTTTTAGGTTGCCCATTATTTTGATTTCAGGGTTTAATTTCCGCTTCAAAGCAGGTTATAGCAGTCTTTGCACAGATCCACACCATACAAAGAATAATGGGAACTGTAGTTTAAGGATGCTGGGAATTATGTGATGGGGAAACTACAGCTCCCAGTATTCAAAGGGGGAAGTACAGTAATGGGCTTCGAATATGGGTTGGATGTGCTTTAAATGTATAGAGGATCTTATTCATTTTATAAAATATGTTATCTCACAGTTTAGTAATCTGCTTTGGGTTTTTCTGCTTCCAATCTATAATTTAAAAAGTATTTCTAAACCACTTAATATTTGCTTTATAAGGTCCTAATAATATTTGTACCATAATTTTTTCTGGTCTACATAAAGTTTAGAACAGCAGTAGACTTCAACTTTTTTTCAGACCTGCTGTCCACTTTCACATTAATATGCAATATGGGCCCCAGCTTCTAATTTTACCATGTTTGTGTCTGGTGGTAATGCTGCTGGTGTCACACACACACCCGGACACGCCCCCCCCCCCGGCTGTAACTTAGTTCAGTTCAACCTGCTAGTTGAAAACCAATAGTGTAGAATATTTGCTAGTGAGTGCAGGAATAGAAATGGCTCTGAAAAACCATAGAACTCTTTCCAGTAACCAGTTTTGCACTGGTGTTTTCATATAGTTCTTCCACAGATTCATAGTTTCCAGAAGGAGTCTTTCCTATTTCTAAATAGTTTTGTGTTGACAGAAACAACTTTGCACATGTGATTGTGTTTAAAACGGAAGAGGCATATATTTATTATTTACTATTAAATAAGTAATTTGTATTGAAGTTGCTGATTATACACAAGTAAAAGCAGAACTAGATTAACAAAAGGAGTTTGCAGGACCACAAATCAGTTTCTACATTATAGGAAAATGGGGAAAACATGTTTTGACAAACTATTCAGGCAATATTTTTCATAGGCAGCAAGACCCAAGAAGGGAAAAAAGGGAGTCTTCAAGTAGTGACCAGTGAGTAGAGCTGGAAGGATCTGTCTATTTTCATTCTCCCAGTTTCTCATTTTCCCCCAATCTTAAACTCATTCTCCACATTTTGCAACAATTTGCCATTTTTAAAAAATCTCACCACCATTTTAGTGCTAATTTCTCCTAATAAAAACATGCTATATGTAGTTTTGACTAATGTACACACTTTGGCAAGCAATTTCCCCTAATACATTGCATTTATGTTGGTTATTTTCACCACTGTCTTCATTTTTATACATACTTTTCCCTGGTAAAAGTGTTTTATATACATCAGTTGGCTGGAGAACTGCATCACAAAATTCAGATAAGTGCACATTTCAAAGGATAGCTGTGTTCAGTTTGCATATTATTCTGGACAGTGTGAATTTGTTAGATTCAGCTTTAAATGCATGTGTTTGTGGGATGGGGGTTATTGGTTTGCTTTTGTTTGTTCTTTATTACGCATTTTGCAATTTTATGTTGTGAACTGCTTTGTGATCTTCGAATGAAAGGTGGTATACAAATTTAATAAATAATAAACAATAATACAGAATTGAATTTCTCCTCCGTCCCTACAAGTGAGATAAACCAAGCTAAACAAAGAAAACAATGCAGTATTACGAGCACACAAGCCTAGAAATTAAACTAATAAGTTTCAAAGCTAACATGGGATACATTTTCAAAACAAGATGTTACAAGTTTTCTGCAGCTTCAGAACTTCACTGAACTATTGTAGAATACCAAACATTCCTTTGACAGAAACAAGTCTCCTCTGCTAGAAAGTCTCTTCTTGCAATGCAAGGACTCTCCGTAGAGGAAATGAGCTTTTAGGGAACTTCAATATGTAACATGTGGAAAACCTATTTATTAGAATTGGGCAAAAAAAATGTTCATAAAGAAAACAGACACACATTTATTAACTACCGGCAATAATACAAAAAAGAACAGGATTACAATTTCCCTTGTCGCAACAGTCCCTCTGCCAAACTATTTCCAATACAACTACGCTCTTGGTCCATGCAACATGCAAACACAATATCAGAACAGAATATCCATTAAAAAAGAACAAAAACAGAAAGAAATCCAGTTATGTTGGTGTTAGAAACTAGGACAAATTCCCAGCAAATGAGGTGTTACCCTGATAAGGGGATTTGGAGTATTAAAACACACAGTGCCACTATTTGGGAAGTTGCAGCATGTGATGAGTATTTCTTCATATTTTCTATAATACAACCTACTAAACTTCCACATATAACACTTGGAAGCTGCAAAAATAAGTATAGGTCAAGTTTTTGTTGTTTGTAAGAAGCTATACTGAAGGCTGTTGCTTTAAGACACAGTTTCTGGATCTTAAGCAAATAATGGTCAGAAGAAAAAATGCTACTTGGGCTTATGCAAGAGACAGTTGGCTTTTTTCTTTGCATTTCATTCCAATTACAGTACATGCTTTGCCATCTGGCATGGCCAGGGGTTGGGGTTGCTGCTAATCAAGAAAAACAACTTCAAAGTCTCTTTGGGCTCATGGAACTATGGTATTCTGGATTTATTTTGCTTATTTTTGCCAGTTATATGCTGCCTAACTAATCAAGTCCTCTGGGCAGTTTACAATAAATAAAATATAAATACAATCCAAATGAAAAATAAATCAATACAAGAAAAAAACACCCCATACCAGCACGAAGATCTTCATAAATCCAGCATATAACTGTCATCCTAACAAAAAGCAGCACTGAGACCAGTGAAGGGGAAAACAAAATAGTCCCAATGAATGGTGTAGCTTAATTCATTTATCTATATATACATAAAATCATAAGCATGCTTTTAAAGAAAGACTTGGAAAAAGTCACTTGCTTATACTCTGACACCTGGTTGGCCTCTTTATTTATACTTGGTCTCTCCCTTAAAAAAATTAGCACACAGCCCTATGAGCGCATAAGTCCATGTTGATATTTCTCTTCATTCTCTTCAGTGCAGCTGAAATTGAAGGCACATAAAATACCACCACAAAAATGCTTCTGAAAGCCTGGCGCCATTTTGAGCAGCAATGCATTTTTTTTTTTAGAAAGCAATGCAGTTCAGCTTCCCCATAAAGAATAAGGCCCTTGAACCCTTCAATGGCTCGAGCGCTTCAAGCAAAAAGTTTCCCAATTCCCTTCTGCAGAACCCAGATAATGCAAACACAGTGCTCCACATGCCTCTTCCAAGCCTACCCTAAGTTCATGCAGGCCGGCCAGGCCTCTTGTGCTGGATGTAGAACCCACATTCTTCTTTCGAGTCTAGTGTTTCTTACAGACCTGAAAATAATATTTTGGTCAGCTACTGATTAAGAGTGGGTTCGTCCCTTGCAGAACAGATTGCGCTCCTTTGCTTTGAAATCAGAAGTGCATCAGACCAAGCCTTCTAAACAAACTCTTCACAACATTAGCAACAAGAAAGTAATTTCCTAAGCTTCCCTTGTCCACTCTCGCACATGTTACACATATGGCAATCCAAGGATATAAATTGTGAGCAGTATTTCATTCCTCTGTGGTATGTCAGCACACTGAAATAACTGGCTTTAGTTAAGAGGGTTTTTAAAAATTACTTAACATGGTAAATAATGCTTTCTGATGCATTACGTTCTGGCTGTAAGCATCAACAAGCCTCTAAACATCCACATACTTTTCTGCACCCCACCTCAAATGTTTCCCTTGGGAGCATTATTTTTCATATAAAAGTTTAGCTTTGTAAATTTATTTTGCACCGAAAGAGAAGTTTTAATTGGAATTATAAGAAATTTATGCATCTCAAAAGCATACTTATTTTCAGGAACAAAACCTGACCCAATAAATACATCACTGTCCCTACGCCAAGCATAAATGAGGCTGTGCACATGCTGCTTATTTTTTAATTCTTATTGGAAATACTTATATCTTCCCCCAAGGTCACAGCTCCATCACAGAGAGCTGAACATTCAAATTGCAACTAGGGTCTTCACTGCTGCTAGGATAAGCTGTGTATGTGAAGGTGCAACTCTCAAATGCACCTACTGGATAGCACCTGTGGCAACACAGATGATAATGGAGATCTCCACTCTGCCATGACCATACAATTACTGGTTGGAGCTTTTGCTGCTTTTTTGGTCATCTGGTTTTCAGTTTTGTTTCCAGGGTGAGCAGGACTCTACTGCCTGGGCAACAATGTGGAATTTAGGGCCAAACTAGCCTGGGAGAATCTGATTTAAACAGCAAGTATGCTATGTATGGGATGTGGGTGGCGCTGTGGTCTAAACCACAGAGCCTAGGAATTGCCGATCGGAAGGTCGTCAGTTCGAACCCCTGCAACAGAGTAAGCTCCCATTGCTCGGTTCCAGCTCCTGCCCACCTAGCACGCCAAAAAGTGCAAGTAGATAAATAGGTACCGCTCCAGTGGGAAGGTAAACGGCGTTTCCGTGCGCTGCTTTGGTTTTGCCAGAAGCGGCTTAGTCATGCTGGCCACATGACCCGGAAAAACTGTCTGTGGACAAACGCCAGCTCCCTTGGCCAGTAAAGCGAGATGAGCGCTGCAACCCCAGAGTCGTTCACAGCTGGACTTAACTGTCAGGGGTCCTTTACCTTTAGCAAGTAGGCAAGTGATCTATAGATTCCCCTTTGCATGTCCAGTGCTTATCTTTCCTACACTTTAATTTCAGCTCAACTTTTATCTCAAATTAGAGCAAGGCTGATAGAAAACAGCCTTCGGGATATATTCTACAAGGAGGCAACCATGGGTAGGTAGGTGTGGATTTAGCATGTCCCAAATGTGTAGCACCTTTTGCTTTTTAAAATCAGGACCACCACGTAACTTTGCACATCAGTGGGACAAGGATACATTTAAAAGAGATGCACCTGCAGACTACAGCCCTTACAAGCGCTTTAAAAAATGCTCGATGCAAACAGAGCTAGCTCTTTCTCCAGCAGCAAAGGGCCTCCATAAAAGAACTCTCCCCACACTTTCCTAGACAGAGACTAATCTCACATGTTCCCTTTTTTAGTTTTCTGTTCTGGCATCTACGTTTTGTACATTTAGCATAATAAGAACCAAAAGAAGAGTCTATAAATTATCTGTATAAATTGTTTATAAGTCAGAAATCAGCCTGGCACAGTAATGTTTGGTTTCAATTTAGAACCTTTATAGTAGGTGCCTTAAAATAATAAATGAGACAGAGATTACCTAGAAAGCTATGAGGTTGTTTGGCACTTTGGTAAGGAAAACGTAACAAAACTGACTTATTCAGAACAAGGAGAACAAGAAGACGACTAACAATGCAATGCTATATATGCCTACTCAGAAGTAAGTCCTATGTTAGTGAGACTCAGGAGTAAGTCCTTTTGAACTCAATGGGAATTATTTATGAGTAGGCATATATAGTATAGTATTGTATGTAATCTCAGTTATTAATACACCACAACAGTTCTGGCAGCCTCTGCTTCCCTTCTCCCACTGACCTAAATACTTTACATAGAGGTTCCACTGTTGGATACTGAATTTTCCTGTATGAATTTAGGATATGCATATTAAATCTACAATAAGAAATACCATAACTGGGAAATAATTCAAGCACATTTTGTAAGCAAAATATTCAAGTGATACAGTGGTTTTGAGGTAAACAGTAGAATACACATTGTAATGGAGAAATGGACTACATAATAATATGTCGTACCAGACTTGGCTATCAATTGAGGCCATCACATGTTCCAAAATCACAAGGATGTTAGCATTCACAAAGAACCAAGTACATGTGCTCTGAATTTTGCTGCTGGCTTGTTGCAACAGAGACACATATATTTTGTCCATTGCAAGAAAATAATCAGTTATTGGTAAAGATTTTTAACATCCGTTATTGCACATTTGCATGAAAATGGAATGGAAATAGTGGCGAACCTGTTTATGCCAAACTCACTGCAATGTTGCTAACGCCAGTGAATATTTCCATGCTACATAATTATGATTTTTCCTCTTAAGAGTAGTACTTTGAGTGGAATAAGTCTTTAAAATGTGCCAGTAGTGCTTGGCATTCTGTGCCAAGTGACAAGAAATGTAATTTTAGAGAGCCTACTAGATATATACACCATGGACAGATATATATATATGTATATATATACATACACAAATACATACACAAACAATATTTTAAACCAATTGATGTCAAGCTATTTGCATAATAATGAAGTTCTGGCTATAGACTGCATCAGCTGTACCTTAAGTGCAGAGCCCAGCATGCCAGAGGTGCTCAAGACTAACCACTTGACCAATAAGGGCTACTTGACATGCCAGTGCTTTGAATACACTAAATAGATAAACACATGTATTTTGCTACATGTACATGCAGTGGGGAGCCAGGGTCAATAGAAGAGATGTTCAGACATCGTACTAAACCAAGGAAGGGGAACCTAAAGTCCTCCAGATATTATTGGACTGGTGAGTGGGCCGGACCTTTATCTCCTCACCCACCAGGGAGCCATTTTCACAGGTGAGTGAGCATCCATCTGTCAATCATCCAACTTTATAATGACATCAAGTGATAGACGCCTGTTAAAATTAAAAGGTTACTGTAGCGCAGCCTTTGAAGATGTGCTCCCAGTGCCAATCAAAGAGGCTGGCTTTCACCGATGATCAGCTAACAGTTGGCTAGATGGAGCCCCTGCCAAGAATGCAATTTCTATTCAAAAGGCTGGAGGAAGTGCTTTGGGGAAAACTTGCTTCCTTTTCGGGAGGGAAAGGGTTTAAGAACTTGCAGAGCCACTTTTACAGCACTTCCTAAGCAGGTCGAGCACAGAGCTTGGCTGAGCACAGGGTTTGCAAAGCGCTTTGTGCAGCAGTTCCCAAACATCTGACAATCTGCTGGTTGTTGGGTCCTTGGGAAAAACTATGCAAAGGCTTTTGCAGGCACTGCCCTTTTGACCAAGCCCCACCTTTACCAGCCCCACATCTGGTAAGGTGTGGGACAGGTGGGCATGACTTCGCTGAAATAGCACTGGGAGCCAAATGGGAAGGCCTGGCAGGCCACATTAGGTATGTGGGCCGAAGGTTCCATATCACTGGTATGTATGTTTTAGGCAAACACTCCCCCATCACCACTGGCCAAGCTGGCTGGGATTTATGGAATTTTGAGTCCAACAACAAGCCTTAGGTTTCTCACACCCTACACTAAACACTGATGTGAATGAGCCCCAGAGCCATGACCTTGTGCATTTCACCAGCTTAGAAGCTTTTGCTTCCAGTTTGCGTAACCATGGGTTGTTGAAGTGTCCAAACCAAGAAACAGATTAACATTCATTGTGGGTGAAACCAGCCAACTTAAGCCATTGTTTCAAACAACAGAATTAAGGACATGCAGGTGTTTTAATATTAGGAAAGCTGTGGCAAGTCAGACTTGCAACACATTTGCATGGAAGTTATAAAATGTCAGGATAATGGAGAGAGGTGTTTTGGCAAGAGCTTTCTTGCTCCTGGCTCTGAGGTGCTTCACAACAATTGGTGCATTTACCTTTAAAATTATTCACAGAAGCTAAACAAATTGCAAAAGCATAGCTTAATTTAACCTGCAGTTAATTAAGATAGTGGATAAGTAGAGTTTATATCCCAACCTGCTATTATGCCAGATCCTCTGGTCTTTTTATCCTCAACAATTTCATAGAATGGGCCTATTACATGTAGGAGTTCTTCAACCTTGTCTGTCATTGGCATTGTTTCAAGAATCTGCAGGAATACAAAACATTTATGAATTGCTTATCAGTTAATGATATTGCAATACTTCACAAGAAAACAGCATCACAATAAATAAATAAATAAATCCTGCACCACCTCACTGGCTTGCAAGAACTCCAATTGGAGAACAGCCTTACCAAAAGCATCATGGACTTTGAAGACACTCAAACTCAGGACGAAAGGGAGAAACGTGCTAAGAGGAAGGCATGTTACTCCCAACCTTTGTCCCCACTGTGGAAGGACGTGTGGATCCAGAATTGGCCTCCACAGTCACTTATGGACTCACTGTTAAGACCAGGATTCCTTAAACTCGGCCCTCCAGATGTTTTGAGACTACAATTCCCATCATCCCTGATCACTGGTCCTGCTAGCTAGGGATCATGGGAGCTGTAGGCCAAAAACATCTGGAGGGCTGAGTTTGAGGAAGCCTGGTTAAGACTATGGTCATGGAAGACAATCTTACTCAGCTACGAATGATCGCCAAAGAAGAAGATTTTTTAAACCTTCGACATTGCACTACTTCAGAAACATTTATTGGAAAGCAGTTTATAAATCCTTAAATAAATAAATATCATTATCAAATATCACTACCTCTCTTTATGTACAGTATATTCAGCCCAATCTCACAAATATAAACAGGCTTGATTTGTCATTTTTTATGTGTTTGTGTAAAGGATATGAATACTAAGCCAGAATGCAGATTGCTGGCTAAGGAAGGTACATTCATAATTTTTAAAATAAATTTCCTTTGAAGAAAATGAGAAAGGCAATACTACTACAACAGAACTCCTGTTGTTTCTCCCAAGAACTCTGCATGGTGAATCATGTTTGCCACTGCAGCAATGAGCTTATCAAAAAAACTTCTAGGCTCAAACATGTTAAACAACTTAAATACCAGATTCCATCTTTGTTTACTCACAAGCAACTTCCACCAAATGTAGGACTTACTTTCAAGTAACTCTGCACATGGTTTTGTGCCAAAAGGAGATTTTGTTTGAGAATAAAAATATTTCAACCTTTTCTTACCATATTCTTTCATAATTTATAACTCCTTTACAAAAAGAATACATTTATCAGAATAAAGAAGCCATGAAACAGGCAGTACAGGAAATAGAGAGAAACTAAATTCATCAGCAGATAAGACTATTCTGATATATTTTCTTGCTGTCTTCCATTCTATTATCTACTATTCTCAGAAAGGAAGGCAGAGGTTCAGGCTTATCTTGCTTAAGCCTGTTAAATCTATGCATGAAAGATGCTTTCCCAAAAGAAAACATTAGGCAATATATAATATTGTAGCAACAATAATTTGGAAACATTTAACACATTTACTGGAATGATTTCATCAGAAGCTCCTTCAACACATGTGGTATTAGATTAATCCTAACAACGCCCCAAATTACATTTAGTAATTTAGGCATAGCATGTTTCTTTTCAATTTAGGCTCAAGCCTACTCAATTTCTATTCTAACCAGCTTACTCCAATACCCAGCCTACTTACTTCAGAGTAGCACTACTGATTACCAAAAGTAAGTGGATGACATGATTCAGATATGAAGAAATAGTAATACATTTGCCATGGCAAAAACAACAACAACACAGAGGATATTTTCTTTTTATTATGTGCTTTGGGATACTACCAAATCACATGTTGAAGTTAAATATAAACTGCACAATATCCTAAAGAATATTTAAAGCTCCCATGCAAATCGCAAAATTAATCAGAATTTTCCAACACCTTAACACTCAAGCCTATTAGGCTTCAGAGTCTCTGGGTAATCCACACCGCAATCTCCTCTGATGAGCAACTCACTGATGAGCTTCCATCAGCCTCAAGCTGGATCCTTTGCCAGGCCGTTGCAACATCTCTTCTGGGCACCCCTTCATCGCTCATGGGCCCTTCCTTCTCCTATCCTACACATGCTCTCCCCATGCTTTCTGCTCTCTTCTCTCTCCCCATTAGAAATTTCCTTTCCTTTATGTCCTCAATCCAGCACCTTCACCCCATATGAGGATTGCTGTTAACTTTCCTACACCCTCCAATGGCCTTAACACTAGGGTTTACTGTTCATTATAATATTAGCATAAATATTAAATCAGAATTCTGACTTTGTACTCTAAGCAGGTTTTCAGTGTTCTTATTTTTGTTAGCTATTATGAAGTATTGATAGATTGACAGGTAAGATAATTTTGTTGATTTCCAATATATAAAGAGTATTGTCGTCTATCCCAACCCCACATAATCGAAAATGCACGGCAAAATTGAAATCTTGGTGCAAGTTGTATACAAGCACCCAAGGTTTAGCTCTTTGCATGTTTCAGTTTTGAGTCATCTAGTACTCTAGTAATGCATTCCTTTTAACAAATACTCAGAGGAGCCGAAACTCTTCCAACTGATATTACAGTACAAGTGTTTTTAAAAGAGCCTGCACAGCCTCTCTCCATCTCTGTTTTTGCTGTGAATTAGCTCCAGTTCCAGTGATTCACTGCAGGCTGCTTACCATAAACTCCCATGATGCACTGCACAAGCATTGCTCACTTCTCTTTCATGGCAGCAATATCCCTAAAGCTCTCAGCATTTTGACAGCTAGGCTGCCTAGGGTAAAGTCCATCAAATAATTTGCAGCAATTCCTTTTGAAGCTTGGCTGGAAGCTCATCAAGTTTCAAGCAAGCTTCATGTGCCTAGAAATGAAATTATTGTGGAATATTTGCTTTCTTCGACATACCTAGCAACTCTTACCTTTTTCATTTCTTCAACATAGGCAATCATAGCATCTTCTTTGGGCATATCACCTAAAGCGCTCCATGCATCCCTACAATAAATATCACAAATATCCTCAAGACATTTAAAATTATAATTCCTGTAAG
The DNA here is from genome assembly GCF_963506605.1 of Zootoca vivipara. Lineage (NCBI taxonomy): Eukaryota > Metazoa > Chordata > Lepidosauria > Squamata > Lacertidae > Zootoca > Zootoca vivipara. The sequence continues at coordinate 38,897,489 of NC_083287.1, read as the reverse complement.
ATTCAATGGGCTCATTCTTACTGAGCCCTTGATTCTGCAATGACAGAACTCGCCACAATCTAGTTTTGTGTACATAAATATGTGCTCATTATCTGACGAGTAACACAAATTCTGAGACTGAGATTCAACATAGGCTTGGTTTCTCAGTCTTCAAACAATGTGCTTTTTAATCTTTAATAAATGGCCTCGTTTCCATCTTTTCCTTCTCACTTTTTGTCTGACAGCAGGCCATAGTTATGAATAATTTATACTCGACTTGGGTGCCCAGTTCAAAATGCACAACATTTTGCAGAATATATAACTTGTTCTAACTCTTTGCAATAGACTTGAGAAACAGGTACAGTGGTCCCTCGACTTACGAATTTAATCCGTTCCGAATGCACATTCGTAGGTCGAAAAGTTTGTAAGTCGAAAAAAGTGGTTTCCCATAGGAATGCATTGGAAACGGAAAAATTTGTAAGTCAAGTAAACCACATCTAAAATTCGTAAGTCGAGAAAACCCCATCTAAACCGCAACAGTTTTCCTTTCGGATGTCGAAAAAAACGTAAGTGTGCAGCCATTTTTTTCATTCGTAACTTGAAATTTCGTAAGTCAAGTACTTTGTAAGTCGAGGGACCACTGTAAGTCAAAGATATAAAACTGAAGCAAATAAATAAGCAGCTGGATCCAATAACCCAGATGGCCTTTTCAAATGAGTTTGTCTATTGTGTGCAGAGTCAAATCTCTGTGTGGGAAAGTCACAGACAGCACAGCAGTTACGGGGAGTGGGGGGAGGGAGAGACACAATTACCCAGCACTGGAGCAAAAAACACTACTGCTGCTGCTGAAAAAAATTGCAATTGCCTGATCCCTATTCCCTGCCTCAAACTGCATTTTCCTATTCTCCTGTACACTGTAGCTGTCACAGAAACCTGCCAGATGTATCAAGGACCTATGACACACTCCTCTAACTTATTTTGGCTTCCCCCCAAAAATACAGTTTTAGAATTCGGGGTTTTGTTTTGTTTACTTCTTAAAATAGCCAAAAATCCCTGCAAGTGATTTCCTGAAGCTTAAAAAAAATAAGAGAAATGTTAGTTAGCAAGACCGCATTGTCTCCATGCAGCACTCTTCCCACAATATCTTACTTCCTGGGTTTTATCATCATCACCATCATCTTTATTATTATTTCCCCTTTCCAAAGACAAGAATGAGCACTTAATTTGATTTAACCTTAGCCTGAATAAAAAGTATACTTTGCTAATCTGCTGTGGATATCAATTATAACACAAGTTTTTAAAAAAGAACACCTCTGGAGGGTTGCACTCAGAATAACAGCAACTAAAAAACAAATATAAACCCTTTCGTCGTCGTTTTTTACTGGGGTGTGTAACTAAAGGGGGCCCCTGACCATCAGGTCCAGTCGTGTCTGACTCTGGGTTTGTGGCGCTCATCTCGCTCTATAGGCCGAGGGAGCTAGCGTTTGTCTGCAGACAGCTTCCGGGTCATGTGGCCAGCATGACAAAGCTGCTTCTGGCGAACCAGAGCAGCGCACGGAAACGCCGTTTACCTTCCCGCCGGAGCGGTCCCTATTTATCTACTTGCACTTTGATGTGCTTTCGAACTGCTAGGTGGGCAGGAGCTGGGACCGAGCAACAGGAGCTCACCCCATCACAGGGATTCAAACCGCCGACCTTCTGATCAGCAAGCCCTAGACTTTGTGGTTTAACCCACAGTGCCACCTGGGTCACACTGGGGTGTGTATAGCTCGATAAAACTTCCCAAAAGTCACCAAAAAAAAATACAGATTCCGCTTATGTATACATATTTTTTATTTTAATTGTTAAAAACCCTTGAGCTTCAAAAACATGCAGAACTTGTTTGACAAGAAACCTCTGTAAGCTGAGAGAAATTATTACAAGTGTTTACAGGCAACAATGCCTCTGTTAGGGAGAGCCAAACAGCAGAATCCAACCCGGCTGCCTCCACCTCCGACATATTCTGCAAAAGAATGGGGGCAACACTGCACTTCCATCAGCTCGACCACCAATTTTACATGTACATTGCCACCATCTTTATTAAGATATTTCCCAACAGTGGGAGACCAGCATGAGGAGCAGAGACAGTCCGCTAAAAGTCAGTTTGCAGTCTGCTGATAGACAATGGCCAATGAACCTTCTTTAAGTTTCAGGGGGGGGAAAACATTTTCTGTACCGAAAGTCTCTTTGTGCAATTCTTATCTCTATCTTAATCTTGCCTGCACCCTCAAAGCTACTGAGTTCTTTCCTGAACTAGGTACCTTTTAAACAGAAAAAGCTGGGACGGTGGCATTGCTCAGGTAATCATGGCGTGCTAGGCAGAGCAGGATGCACACGTCAAGTCCCCAGGCGACAAAGTTAAGATACCTGGAACATGAATCTCAGAAATGATACCAGGCCTTGGTTTTTTTAAAAAAGAGAGACTGAGAACATCCCCTTCTACCAGTGATCTGGTACACATTTATATTCTTTATAACTAAGGCTTTTCTCCATATGCAAGTTGTCACAGGAAGCTGCCTTATACAGTGTCACACCTAGCTCAGTATTGTCTACCATGATTGGCTGTGGCCCTCTGGAGTTTGAGATGTCTTTGCCAGTCCTACCTAGAGATGTAGGAAACTGAACCTGGACCTTATGCATGCAAACCCTTTGGTCTACCAGTGAGTTGTAGCAGTGTCCCATGAAAAAAAGAGTAGTTAGTAATTCATCCTCCCTGCTGGCCCCCACTACGGCAGGGCTTGTGTACATACAAACTTAAAACATCTCTTGCATATCATATTTACCATTTGTATCTACCAATAGGATCCCAGAATCCAGGTCTTGGACTACTGCAGGGTCCTTGAGTTGCTTGCTTATAAAAGCTATAGAACTTGAGCATCATTTCATTTGTTGGCTGGAATGAACCTAGAGAAAATAATCTTAGAGTGAGAAACACCATAAATGACAGATATTATTAAACACCTAATTTCTGTACCAACTCAAAGGGCTAGATTCACACTAGGTTAATTTAACTGAAAGTTCCATTGAAATCAAGGGGACATAACTTAAACCATGACTTATTGTTCGCACTGAATTCAATGAGACCAAAGTTCAACTAACTTAAGTTAAAGCATCCAGTCCAAAGTTAAAGATCCAGTCCAAAATAAATAGAATATGACTGCATGACTTGCAGCACCAGGCTACCGAGAACTAAGTACACCCATAACAAGGACTAAACTCAAGACTTTATGCACACCAATTTCTGATTTAAAAAAATCAACTGATTGCACCTCCTGTCTATGTTTATTTTCATTCTATAATCAGAAAGGATACTCTAGTGAGTAAAGTATACTTGTGCAAAGGAACATAGTCACCTTTATATTTCAAGTAATGATATCATCTCTGTTGTTTCTCCTGTTAGTGAAAGTAACGTGTCCAAACAAACAGAAAAAAACATGACTGCTGATACCTCTCATGCTAGCTTTATGGTAGAATTGTCCCTACTGTGGTTCAGCTCACACACATCCTGTGTTGAAGATATATTGCAGTACGGGGGAAAAGCTATAGAAAATCAAAGCCCTGTTAAGGATCAAAATACCACAGCAGATCCTCCTGAAACAAAACCCCCCAAAGTCATTTTACCCCACTATGGTTACCTAAATTGATAGTTAGGTTATTCCAGTCAAACTGCCTCAAGCAGTTTCTACCATAGGCCCTGCTCCCATGGCTACCCCAATACTATCTGCCCTACTGAAAACCACATTGTTGTTTAGTTGGTTAGTGGACCAGAGCACGCCAGGCATTCCTGTCTTCCACTGCCTCCCGCAGTTTGGTCAGACTCATGTTGGTAGCTTCGAGAACACTGTCCAACCATCTCGTTCTCTGTCGTCCCCTTCTCCTTGTGCCCTCAATACAGTGGTGCCTCGACTTATGAATTTAATCGGTTCCGAAGGCACCTTCATAGGTTGAAAAATTTGTATGTCGAAAAGCGCCATTGGAAATGCAATTTCCAATAGGAATGCATTGGAAACGGAAAAATTCGTAAGTTGAAGCAATCCTATCTAAAAATTCGTAAGTCGAAGCAACCCTATCTAAAACTGCTGCGGTTTCCTTTTGGATGTAGAGACATTCATAAGAGTGCTGCCATTTGCCCCATTTGTAAGTCGAAAAATTTGGTTGTCGAGTCGTTCGTAAGTCGAGATATCACTGTATTTCCCAACATCAGGGTCTTTTCCAGGGAGTCTTCTCTTCTCATGAGGTGGCCAAAGTATTGGAGCCTCAGTTTCATGATCTGTCATTCCAGTGAGCACTCAGGGCTGATTTCCTTCAGAATGGATAGGTTTGATCTTCTTGCAGTCCATGGGACTCTCAAGAGTTTCCTCCAGAACCCTAATTCAAAAGCATTGATTCTTCGGCGATCAGCCTTCTTTATAGTCCAGCTCTCACTTCCATACATCACTACTGGGAGAACCATAGCTTTAACTATATGGATCTTTGTTGGCAAGGTGATGTCTCTGCTTTTTAAGATGCTGTCTAGGTTTGTCATTGCTTTTCTCCCAAGAAGCAGGTGTCTTTTAATTTTGTGACTGCTGTCACCATCTACAATGATCATGGAACCCAAGAAAGTAAAATCTCTCACTGCCTCAAATTCTTCCCCTTCTATTTGCCAGGTAAGGAGATTTCTTGACTGCTTATGCTACCACTTTATAAATGGCTGGTGTGCCTGACCACCAACCAATCCTTAGCTCTTAGAATGGATCTTGCACAAGCTCAAAATTTTAGATTGATACATATTTTAAAAGATTCTGTTACTAAAGTAAGACAGAAAAGTATTTATAAGATGCACAATATGAAGGACACCTCTCATTTTCTAATATTATGGGTATGTTCATATTGGTGACTTAAAACACAGTGAGGTTATTTCATCCCACTGTGTTTCAGGGCACATTTGCATAGACATTTTGATTTCCCCATCCCTGCAACCCCATCCCCCAAGCTCCTATTCATGAAACTGTCATCTGCACATGTGCAATGGCTGCGGCCATCTCAAATGTTCACACCATTCTTAAGTATGCAGCAAATGCAGCTTAAGTTTTCCAGGGTTATGCGACTCTGCCAATTTCAGAAGGGTGGGGTGGGAAAGAGAAGGAATTTGAAAATCACACCGTTTACACCCGCAAGCTGTTACCAATGCAAAATCAAGTATGAACATAACACACTCAAGGCAAAAAAAAAAAAACCCTCCTTGCTTGCAGTGTCTGGGGTAACTTGGTTGGGTTTTTGTTGTTGTTGTTGCTTTTAAAGAAAATGTTTGAAGGCATTAAAAAAAACCTCTGGAGCAGAGTTGGCTGAGTATTTGGCTCTCTTAAATAGAGATGGAAGCTTTTCTTTTTGGACATACAATTTTTTTAGTCCTGCTCTCAATGTAAGTTTATCAACTTTACATTGTAAATATTAAACTACGTATCAGGTTTACACACAGAGATTGCAGAATGTTTCATTTTGGTGAGAGGAACAATTGTTGTATGGAACTTACCGTAATATGCACAAAGAGCATCAAGGCAGCAGTTCTATATATGGTACACATAAGTGTGTATAAGTACTGTACTCAAATTTGGCTTCAAAGTAGGGATGTATAGAACTGCAAGGACCATCTATTCCCTCAGCAACCCGATAGGCCATTAAAATTTGTCTGATACCTTTAGAAAGCAAGGTGGGAATAGGCCTACGATAAGGCCTTCTGAGTTGTGGTAGCCAGAATGTACTTTCTGGAGATGTTTACCTGGCTCCAACTGCTCCTTACCAATGCTAAGAGGAAACCTTCCCTGCTTTTAGACTGTTGGTATTGCATGCATGCCTTTTTATCCAACTACAGGTTCTTCCTCCTGCTGCTTTTAAATAACCAACTACTGCACCATAAAGACTTTTAGAGAAATCTTATGCTAGCTGTTCTGCCAGTCAGCTTGCCCAAGGGATTAATAAGGTAAACAAGTTAAAATGGTTGCCTAGGTAGAAAAAAAGAGCCAGGAGCACTAGAGTTCTTGCTAAAGAAATGCTTTTGCCAGGAAAGGCCATTTCCTAACATATTGTGCCAGGGCAAGGGGCACCCCGGTTTTTTCCAAACAGCTTTAACCGTCTTTTAAATCTGGCAACCTTAAATTTGGCCGTCTTTTAAATGGCAAATTTTCAAGATTGGCTAGTGAATTCATAATAGAGCTGGTTGGCAGGTAGAAAGTAGAAAGAAGGGGGTGGCGGAGGGAGAGAAAAGATGCAGGTCTTTCGCAGTGGCTCCTGTGGGTGTGGCGTGGCTGGGATGGAGAAAAACCCCAATTCAGGGGGACCCTCCTCCTCGCCCCCCAAGAGCCACAGAAATGAGGCGGCGCTGCTTCCCACCCTCTCCTCTGGGTCTCTGTCGCCTTCGCAGCCCCACCTTCCCAGTTCCTGGCCCTCGCCCGTCTCCCTCCTCCCGGGCTTCTCACTCACCGTTTTTGGGCAGGCTCTGGATCACCTTGACGGCTGCCTCGAAGCGCGTCTCGTGCACCGAGCCGTCGCCGCCGCCGCCGTCTCTCTCCTCCGTCTCCGCCATGTCCCGCCTCTTCCCTCCGAGGGGCCCGTGTCGTGTCGGCCGCCGCCGCCGCCGCCGCTTCCCTTCGCCCAGGAGTTCCCTGTAACCGAGTGAACGCAGGACATAACGCGGGTCTGGCGAAGGAGGCGGTGGCGGAGGGGACGCGAGGGCCGCGGCTGCCTCCGCCCCCTTCAGCCAAGCAGAGGGAGGAAAGCCAGGCCGGGCCTTTGCGGGCGGCTCCCCTCACAGCTCGCCCCCGAGAAGATGGGCTCCCCTCGGCAGCGACTTTCCCGGCCCCTCCGCGGCCCCCAGTCGCCCCTCGGTCGCATCCTGAAGGAATCGTGGAGGCGACGGTGTAAAACAGCCCGAAGTGAATGAATAATAATAATAATAATAATAATAATAAGGCGTACAGTACTCTCGTGGTTTTGAGACTTGCCTATTTTGGTTCCACTCTGGCGTGGTGGTGGAAAAGAAATATGTGAAGTAACTAAACCCAAAGTCCACCTGGACTGTCACTCCATACAGTGCCCCGGCTTCACCTTTCTACAGCGCACAACTTGTCGGTTTAATCTTTATCGATTTATATAATGTCAGCTTTGGAAAGAAGACAGGTCCCTGCCCCGAGAGGCTTACAATATGAAAGCCGCGAGGCAGCGAACAGGAAGGGGAGGAAGGATCAACGGGGAATAATAAACTATTTTTTTCAGTTACAGTATGGAATTGGGAGTAAAGGGTTGCGCCAAAGGCACCATGGAAAGGGGTGTTTACTACCCTCCTTTCGCTCAAGTCTCGTGTAGGTTCATCTCCCTGTGTATCAAGAATGAGGCCCAATTATTTAGCTCGCGTGACCTGTCCTTCTGAATGTTTTTAAGCCCGACCCCAAAGAAGTCAATGGGGCTTGCTCCGAAATCATTATACTTAGGGAGGTTAACGACTCATAACCCAATGTCCTGCATGCTGACACAGAAGTGCCGCTGGGTATCGGCGTAGGCGGCGGGGGGCAGAGAGGGGCAGCTGCTCCCCTAAATCAAAAAAAAATTAAAATACATAGCAAACTGAGGTCCTGCCCCCACTAACAAAAGCAACCCCCCCAAAAAAAATCCTGGCTACGCTCATGCCACTGGGTTCAGAGGGGCTTACTCCCATATAAGCATGCACAGAATTGCAGCCTACATGGGTCATATCCTAGATTTTGTACTGTCGTCTTCAAAGTGGATGGGAGGTGACATTAACAACATGCGCTAAAAGAAAAGGGATTTGGACGGATGCGGGTCAATCGTTTCACCTTACTTTCGCCAGCCTGATCAGGAAGTTCGAACAAGTGGTTTTAAAAGACTGTATTGGAGTAACTGCTGATTTACTCGTACACCAGTCCTCCGTTACCTTCCACTTTTTCCAGCCCATCCCATTGCTATTTCCCAGGACTTAACAGCACCTGTCTTTTGCTTTCTTAAACGTCTGTTGTGACCTGACAAGTGCGACATCACGCAGCCCTGGCGAACAGCTAAACAAGCAATTCAAAACTTCCCAACAACTTTTATCTACACTCACCCCATCCTCACTCACAGGGGGCTTTTAGATAAGCTTTGCAAAGCCAGCCTCAGCGCCAGTGATTTACTGTTTCCAGTACTGTACACAACAATAATACAACCACCCATTATTACTAGGCATCTATTATTACACACTCTTGGGGTGGGGATCGGGGGCGAGACTTCCCAGCAACACACATCTGGTCCCAATTCCCTCAATTACAGACAGAACCTGACAGCTGCAAGGACAAAAATAACAATACAATGTTTTTTTCTCCTCCAACTTTTTGACAGCAAAGCGTCACGTCACCCCAAAGCAAGGCCTAGAGGGTGGAGGCGCCGAAGAACAGCTGACCTTCCGCCTCATTTCCGAAATAACAAAGCATAACAAAGAGCACAAATTGTTCCCCGCTCCTACCTTCCGTGGCAGGTTCGCTCACCTTTTTTTTTGCCCAAGGCTCAGGCTTCTCCTGTTAAATGTCTCCCAACAGCAGCGATCAGCTCATTCTTGCCCCGCCTCCTCGAGGAGCATGCTGGGAAATGTAGTCCGTCCCTCTACTACTTCCGATCTCTGACATCCATGATCCTCCCTGCCATGGCAACCTTCAACTGTTTCCCCCCCATAGGCATAAGCATTCTCCCTCCTGGCGTCTGCGGGGAGCAGCCAGTAGCAAGGTGGCAGAACGGCTTGAGGAGCCCGGACGGCGCTGCCTTGAGGGCCCAGAAGGATGGCTTTTAGGAGGAGCAAGTGGAAGAAGAAAGGCCCTAAGCTTGAACTCAGCCCCGCTCAAAAGGAGCAGATGCGCGATGCCTTCGACCTGCTGGATTCCGACGGCACCGGGACCATCGACGTGAAAGACCTGAAGGTATCCATTCGGGCCCTGGGCTTTGAACCCACCAGAGAAGAGATCAAGAAGATCGTGAGCGAAGTGGATAAAGAAGGCTCGGGGAAGATCGGCTTCGACGCTTTTTATTCCGTGATGACCAAGAAGATGTCCGAAACGGATTCCAAAGAGGAGATCGTGAAATCCTTCAAGCTGTTCGAGGACCCGGAAAGGGGCAAGATCGGCTTTAAAGACCTCAAGCGCGTCGCCTCCGAGATTGGGGAGAAGCTGACGGACGAGGAACTGCAGGAAATGATCACCGAAGCTGACCTGAATGGAGACGGGGAAGTGAGCGAGCAGGAGTTTCTGACGATCATGAGGAAACACGGCTACTAGCCTAGTGGCCTCCTCCTCGTCGTCCTCTCTGCCCTTCTCGGCTTCCTCCGCCTCTTGAGAGCACCTGCAAATAGTGTTGGGGAGCTCATCACTTTCCTCCAGCCACCTTCCTCCTCCTCTCTCAGGCAGAAACTCTCACAGGTTAAAGTCAGGGCCCAGGGTGTGGGGAGGGGAGGCTGTAATTCACTGCTGGAACATTAAATGTGGCTTGGAAGAAGAAGAAAGAATTCTCCCTCCTCCCGCTTAACCTTGCTCTTTCTGTTTTCAGTGAATAAACATACTACCAATTTTAGACTCCTTTGGGAATACATTAGTAATGATTTATACTCTTTTCACAATAGGTAGAAAACATCAGGGTTTTTGTGCTGGTCAAGAACCGTAACAATAAATCAAATCAAATCATCAGGGTTTTTTTGTATAAATTGCTAAAATCTTAAAATCACTTTCAAAATGATCAAAACACAGTTACTACCACACACACTTAAAATAAGCAAGGCAATATTTCAAGGAATAATTACTGAATGTTCATATTCATATTATATGTTCTGTGTCTCTATTATTTTTCACATTTGCACACCTGCTCATCCAATCTAAAAACAACCCTTAGTATTTCTACTATAGGAAATTATATTTAGTACATTTTATGTTCAAGAATTACATGCTACTATCGGTCAGTGCGCAAACAGTGAGCTTGATGGCACTAATGCTCTGATAAGGCAACTTCCGATGTTCCCAAGTATCAGCAAGGTCTGCTCTGTCAGGGCCTTTACAGCAGTTTTGTTTTAAATAAATCAGACCACGCTGTTTAGAACTGCTCCTCCCAGGATGGCTAGCTATCATATACTGTACAAAAGATTTCTTTAAAAAATAAAATGATGAATAAAACAATATGAACAGCAGAGCACTAAAAACATAAATGTCAGAGAAATAAAGTAAAAAATATTTAAACAGTATCTGAAAAGGCCTTGGAAAAATGAGGTAATGGCCTTTGTGTTAACATTGGAATGGCATAAGAGCCACAAAACATAAAAGCAAGTGTCACAAGGCCATCTCCCCAGTTGCCAGCTGCCTGATCTCTGAGAGAGCCAAGGACAATCAGAGAAGGGTTTCTTTCTAAAGATGATTGGGAATTTTCCAGCAGGTTCATGTGGAAGAGGGCATTCAAAGGCTGTGGGATGGTACCTCTCTCCACTCATGCCATGTAACTTCCAGACTGGATTGCTGCAATGTGTCCTACGTGGGGCTGCCCTTGAAGACTATTCAGAAACCTCAACTGTTCCAAAATGCAGATTACTGTCTAGGTTTCCATCTAGAATTCATCTAACCTCAGTTTTAAAACAGCTGCATTGGTTGGCAGTTCGTTTCTGGGCCTAATTCATACCATTTTAGATCTTAATATACTCTGTTAAGATCAACAGAGGAGGCCCTCTTGCTAGTTCCACTGCCCTGAGGGGGTGGGGTGGGGGAGATGGCCCAGGAGAGAGCATTCTCTGTGGCAGCTTCCTAGTTTTGCAATTTGCCCCCCACCCCCCGGAGAGGAATTATACAATTTTTGTGGTAATCTGAAGAGGCAGCTCTTTACTCCTAGAGAACACACACACACACACATATAGGACCCACCCTATTACAGTGGTACCTCGGTTTAAGTACACAATTGGTCAATTGTGTACTTAAACCGAGGTATGACTGTATTCTGATTGGTAATTTGTTTTAAACAGTTTTTAATGTTGTCTTTTAAATTGCTGTTATTTACTCTGGAACTTTAGGGTGGTGAAGGTGGTTAATAAAACAAAATATCAATAGTCCCCCCCCCTTCTTTGCTAGTTTTTGGGAGAATTTTTCATATTCACGGAGGATGAGGCTATCATGATGGCTATGTTTCACTTTCATTTTTGGAGACTGTAATACCAATTACTGGGAATTGGTGTGAGAGTTGTTGCACACAGTTCCTGATAGGCATTAGCTACTATGAGATCAGGATTCTGGTCTAGGTAGACCTTTGGCCTGATCCAGCAGAGCTTTTCTTGTGCTCTTACTTAGTTTCAGCAGCTAGTTGCTGCGTAATTGTTCGTTTTTCATATTGTGCTCTAATGTGATTTTTGTCGCTTTCGTAAGCCACCTTGAACTTGGGAAAGATGGGAATGTTAAAAACCTGTTCTTTCCAAAGCACCATATACATAAATATAAATAATAAATAAGACGACTCCACACTGTTTGAAGAGACATAGTCTGGAATTCTACCTCTTTCTGCCATTGAAAACTGCAATGTGCTTTGTGACACCAGCTGAGAGAAGGGCTGAAGTGACATTTGAACTAGGCACTTCCTCCTTCATAGCTCATGAGCTGTGGCACGGTGCTGTTTCTCATGTCTAAATGCTTTTCATCTCACCCCACCAGGAGGGATCTGCTGCTTGGACCACTATCTTCCATTCTTTCTTGGTAAAAAATAGTCAAAGAGGGGTGCTGAATAAAAAGTTGCTCCTTGTGAGAACCTCTGCCTTTTGCTTCTGTAAGCTACAGGCGGTAGCAAAATCAGGTGAGTAGTCAGAGGTGTTTGGGGGTGGAACCTAGCTCTCCCCCTTTTAACCACAGTTTCTTTAAACTCTACTCACAGGGTGCCCGAATGTGCTGCAGAATGCAGTACTACTGAGATCCCAGCCGCGTGCCACCTTTAATTTGCCAGTGGCAAATTTGTGTCATGGTCATAGATCTTTTCCTATTGCCTAGCAATGACCGTGTGCTATGAGCAGATGAGATACCTGTATTTTGCTACCTGTCAGATCTTCTCTTTCCCGCTTCTTAGAGCATTTCTCAAGACAAGATGAAATCCACATCTGTGCATCTTGTTTGGGGCTTCTTCTTGAATTACTGTACTGTACAGGAATTGCCTAAGGCCTTTACTTGTTGGTACACGTTAAGCTTGAAGCGCCACCCAGTGGCTTTGAGGAGCAAATGCAGCTGGAGAATGAATCTGTTCTCAAAGTTACAGTAATTGGTTTTCTCTCATACCCTTTCAACTCTCACACTGTAAAACTTAAAAAACCTCATTATGGGTATATTGTGGCTCATTTGTGCTTAATGATGGCAACAACTAAGAGAAGTCACACCATTTAAATATTAAAATTCCTTCAGTAGCACCTTAAAAACCAACTAAGTTTTTATTTTGGTATGAGCTTTCGTGTGCATGCACACTTCTTCAGATAGCTTCTGTAAGCTACAGGCGGTAGCTGGGTATCTTCAGGGTATCTGAAGAAGTGTGCATGCACACGAAAGCTCATACCAAAATAAAAACTTAGTTGGTCTTTAAGGTGCTACTGAAGGAATTTTTTCATTTTACTTCGACCCAGACCAACACGGCTACCTACCTGTAACCATTTAAATATTAATGGAACATTTCAGATACATTTTACTTGTATGATCTGATTATAAAAAGGTAAAGGTACCCCTGACCATTAGATCCAGTTGCAGACGACTCTGGGGTTGCAGCGCTCATCTCGCTCTATAGGTCAAGGGAGCCGGCATTTGTCCGCAGACAGCTTCCGGGTCATGTGGCCAGCATGACTAAGCCGCTTCTGGCGAAACCAGAGCAGTGCACGGAAATGCCGTTTGCCTGCCTGCTGGAGTGGTACCTATTTATCTACTTGCACTTTGATGCACTTTTGAGCTGCTAGGTGGGCAGGAGCTGGGACCGAGCAATGGGAGCTCACCCTGACACAGGGATTCGAACCACCGACCTTCCGATCGGCAAGCCCAAGAGGCTCAGTGGTTTACACCACAGCGCCACCCACGTCCTATGATCTGATTATACTTTGGCTAAATCAATGAGATACAGCAAATATGGAATTGTAACAGTAAGGCAACTCCACATATAAGTGTGTCTTCATTATAATGTGTATAATAGCTTGTTTTTCACCTGTTTTTTTTAAAGCTAGGGTTTTTTTTATTCCAAGGAAATATAATTTCTCCTTTTTCTCTGATACGAGGGAAGCTGTTGATGTCCTGAACCAAATGTCTGAAGGTGGTTATGGGATGGATGAAGGTTAGTAGAGTGAATATTAAGCCAGACAAGACAGAGATAGGCATGGCCACTCGCTCTCAATTAGCAATTGTACTAACTGGTTAAAAACATCACCAGGCAGATTTTTTAATAATAATAAAAAATAGGAGACCCTCATTTTAGAAGGTTTGCATTTGTTGAGCCTGTTTCCATTTTTATACTGCTGCTTTATTTCTTTTGTAGGATCATTTTATTTTTAATTGTACGCAGCCTTGAGCAAAGCAGTTGCATCGGAAAGGCAGTGTATAAGTTTTCTAAACAAATAATAATTGCACTATCGAAGACTATCATCAACAGCTCAACACCTGCAGTTAATGAAACAGCAAAGCTATACTCTGTGTGGTGCCTTAGTGTTCATGCTTGTACATTGCTAATAGGCATGTCTGCACTTTAGACAAGAGGCATCCAGCCATCTATTCCTCTCCAAGATTTAACTTCTGGAGACCCCGAGGGAGGGAACTTAAGCCTGTAGAATTATAACTCCAGCAACTGGAGCAACATTAAAACAAGTCATCCTTAGCAACAAAACAGAGACAATTATTTACTAGGAACAAAGACAGGAAATCGGGGCTGACTGATAAACAGGAGCTGTTCTCAAGCATATATTCAAACACCAGCATTTTCTATGTTATATCAACACTATCCAATTCCCTTTCATACTTATACTGAAACTGAATTCTTAACCTGCTGCATTAATCAAGCATTGCAGGGGTACTTCTAATAAATATACATGACTGCCAAAGAACTTCCTGACAGTAAGAGCTGTTCGGCAGTGGAATTTGCTGCCAAGGAGTGTGGTGGAGTCTCCTTCTTTGGAGGTCTTTAAGCAGAAGCTTGACAGCCATCTGTCAGGAATGCTTTGATGGTGTTTCCTGCTTGGCAGGGGGTTGGACTGGATGGCCCTTGTGGTCTCTTCCAACTCTATGATTCTATGATTCTATGATTCTATGATATTGTGCTGATGATCAGATACCACAGTGATCAGTGTAGCCTTCAAATGCAGGTAGCTTTGGTGAAAGAAGAGAAGCTGGAATGTAGAACTGTTATACCAGGCATCCCCAAACTTCGGCCCTCCAGATGTTTTGGACTACAATTCCCATCTTCCCCGACCACTGGTCCTGCTAGCTAGGGATCATGGGAGTTGTAGGCCAAAACATCTGGAGGGCCACAGTTTGGGGGTGCCTGTGTTATACTAAGAGGCTGCTTGTGCATTATCACCTGAAGTCCAGCTTAATCCCTTTTATTCTTGGCCCAGTAGCAATGTTCCATCAATATGGGGGGAAAGGATAGCCATGTTGCTCTTGAACCCCCTCAAAAAGCAGCTGTATGTGTTACCCTTGCACAGGAGAGGAAACACAAATTATCTCCAAAGAATGGAAATTTTTATTAGTGGGAAGGATTGACTTTAGGATTCTGTGCTTCAGGTATCAAAATGTCCTTGGCTAGTCATCATAAAAAAGTGTTGAAGGAATGGGTGTGATCTGAGGAATGAACCAGAGTCTTCTGCTTCCCCACAACCATTATATTTTCCCCAGGGAGCCATAAACCTTTTAAGCACAAGGAATCCTTTCATGGTAATTAAGACATGAGCTCTAACTTTCACACTGTCCTGTAAGAAGCAATATTGGCCGAGATGAGAAGCTGAATTCTGAAACAAATGAGAGTGTCTTTATTATACAGCTACAGCAAAACACAAACACAAGAGAGATCCGTTCCTTTGTATTCTACCAGTTGGTATCCTTTGTTTTTCTTGTTCTGCTTAGTAACTGTTTATGATCGTGAGGTGCCTGGGAAAAATGGGACTGCACTGCTGAAAGACAAGCAACTTTTGGTTCCGCCTCACCTTGAAATCTTTCCATTCCCGCTGGTTCTTGCAAGAAGTGCACTCTGTAACAAAGATACCGGGTATGAGCTTTTCTTCTTCCTCCTCTCTCCCATTCCTTTTCCCTTTTGTGTGATGGCTTTTAGACTGTAGTGTAAGCCATAGGGCAGGAACTGCCATATAACTGGCAATTACAAGCCACTCTAGAAGTCTCTTTTGGATGGAAAGTGGGCTAAAAAAGGTGCACACACACACACTCTTCTGAAAATCCACTTCAGATATTTTTCGTAAGGTCTCCAGTGCTGCTGAAGGTGTATAATGGTGACCTACATGGATATGCAATGTATATGCAATATTACTTGTCTCTTATCCAGGCTAAACTTACCAAATTCCTTCAGCCTGGCAGAAGCATGATTCAGAAATGCCATTTTTTTAAAAAAAAATCCCATTTACCTCTGATAAAAATGAATCTTTCCTCACTATCTGACTTACTGGCACAGAGCAAATTCTGTTGCCCTCCAGAATTTTGTTGGACTGCAACTCCCATCATCCCTCACCACTGGCTGTGCTGGCTGGGGCTGATGGGAATTGGAGTTCATCAACATGTTGGGAGGGGGGCTGATTCACTGTCCCTGTTTTGTAATAAAGCATGGAACCTCATGCGCTTCTTGACATGGCGTTTGTAGACAGAGAACATTCCTCCACACAGTATATTTGAAAAGGGGGTGGGTGGGAGAAAACACAGAAGTGTCTAGACTTATATTTATTTATTTTAAGGCATAAATATAGAAGAGAAAAGATAGGAAAAGGAAAGATTGGTACAGAGAGGGCAAACAATTGCAGTATTCATTGATTAGGGGAGATAGGGCAAGTTACATAATGAAGCGCTGTCACACAGCTTATTTTTGTCCTTTCTGTTTTTTGTTCCTTCTCAGACCAGCAATCTTGCATTTATTTTTGGGCTCCCCACCAGCTTGGGCTGCCTAGCGATGCCTGGCTGGAGTGTGCTTGCTCCTGCTACTGCAAAATGCTACAGGCTGCCTAGCAACAGGCAATCAGAGTGGGCTGCGTTGCCCATTTAGAAAGCACACCCAGCAGGAAGTCAGAAAAGGTGGGCTCCTTTCCTTCCCGGGCTGGCGACTCACCTTTAATAAGCGGAAGCTTTTTACTGAACTAGAACCCAAATCTCTGTACACTAAAGCCCTGGAGAGAGACACACATAGACAAGAGAGAGACGGAACCGATTGCCTTACCAATACATACTTGTTCTGCAGCATTCATCAGATGAAAAGATGCAACGTCGTACGTATGAATGTTCAATAAACAGCCAATCTCATCTTACCTCCCCGCAAACGTTGCACAAACTAATCAGAATGAATGCTCAGTAAACAGGTCATATGGAAGTGACCTTTGTGGTTGTGAAACTGGAGCTATATTCATGCCCTCATATACTGCAAATTTGTATTATTAAGGGAAGAGAGATCTTTATCATTCTAGTAACGTTCAACTAAATTCCCTCTATCTTGAGGGAAAATATAAAGCAATGAGAACTCCCATTTAACTCCCCTGTAAATTTCTCTAGCGTTCTTTTTATGTCTTCTGCACAGATCAAATCTTACTGTTATGTGACAGTAAGAGATTAATTCATTCAGTTGCAGGTATCAACACACCTTTCAATTACTGCTGTGTTTCCCAGACTTTATATTTCAGCGGCAGTAATCCAGAAGCACACCAAAGTTTGCGGTTTCAACTTTCAAGCCAAAGCCCCATCTGGGCAAAGCAGGGTGTAGCTATCTATAGCCATACCTGTGTTTCAGGCCATGTGTGTTTAGGCTTCATGAGTGCCTATTATCTAGCATGGTTGCCAACTTTTCCATTAGTCCCCACAGTGGTACTTTTAACTGTGGCACAAACGGGGGCACAGGAAGGGGAGTGCGGTGGGGGCAGGCCGCCCCAGGTGTCACCACTGGGGGTGTGTGTGACAAAATTTCGGGCGGCACTCACCGCAGGGCCTGCAGCGTGCCTGAGCCATGCATCTCTCCTGGGAGTGATGCAGTACCTTGGGTGCCCGCAGGCTCCGCGCTGCCCCAAACGGTCCGCCCGCCGCCTCCCCCTCAACTGTAGGGTGGCTGAGTGGGAGGAGGCAGGCATACTCCTTGAAGCGCCCTGCCCTGGCTGGCGCCGCCCCATGGTCGGCTGGCCCCGCAGACATGTGCGCCGACCCAGGCTCCTGATTGGCTTGCTCCATTGCTGGGCACAATCTGCAGGAATTATAATATTAATAATATATTATTTTACCCCGCCCATCTGGCCGGGTTCCCCCAGCCACTCTGGGCGGCTTCCAACAAAATACAGAAATCCATCAAACATTAAAAGCTTCCCTAAACAGGGCTGCCTTGAGATGCCTTCTAAAGGTCTGGTAATTGTTGTTCTCTTTGACATCTGCTTGGGAGGGCGTTCCACAGGGTGGGTGCCACTACCGAGAAGGCCCTCTGCCTGGTTCCCTGTAACTTGGCTTCTCGTAGTGAGGGAACCGCCAGGAGGCCCTCGGCGCTGGACCTCAGTGTCCGGGCAGAACGATGGAGGTGGAGACGCTCCTTTAGGTATACTGGACCGAGGTTGTTTAGGGCTTTGGCAATGAAGCCTTCTACAACTTGGAAATAGGCATCATAATCGCTAATCTCAACCACCGTTAAAATGCAAAGTTGCAGGGTCCAGCCGACAGTTGTCAGTTTTGGGTTGCGTTCACTGTTAGTTGTAATCAGAGCAGACCCACTGTAATTAACAATGGACACAAGTAAATTTGGTCCATTCATTTCAATTGGTCTTTTTTGAGCAAGAATATAGCAAGAACAAATAAGGATACAACTCCTTATTTGTATCTCTAAAATTCTACTGGTTTTACATTCTGAGTGGCTGAATGTCCCTCCACCCCCACCCCCACCCCTGGATCAGCATTAAGGGTCAGCACTACTGGGCAGCTGGTAAGATGCACACAGCCAAAATCTGTACCCACCTTTTTCCACCTAGTTGTCACACTTCCCAAAACAATACGTGAAAGAAACAGTCATCGTTCCAAAGTCACACTTGTCTTAATTTTGTAAGGCAGTTTAAGAACAAACGATTCAGTTTACAAACAATTTGGTTTACAAACTCCGCAAAACTGGAAATAGTGTCCCGGTTTGCGAACTTTACCTCAGTCTAAGAACGGAATCCGAATGGTGGAAGGGCACCGGCGGCTGGAGGCCTCATTAGGGAAAGTGCACCTCGGTTTAAGAACAGTTTCGGTTTAAGAATGGACTTCCGGAACGGATTAAGTTCGTAAACCGAGGTACCACTGTATATAAGTGCATCTATTAGTGAAAATAGCATACATATTTCTACAGTAGGAGAAACAGCATTGCAAAAATGTGTATACTTGTAAAAATTACAAACATGAGAAATGTGCATTAAAATGCCACTGGATTTTCATTAGAACTCCCCCCCCCCCCATAAGGATACAAATCACAGGCTGATGTGAAAATGTGGAGAATCAAACTTAAGATCAGAAAAATGAGAATCTGAAAGGAAGTGAGGTTGTTCACCCAACCCTAAAGTAGGTGCTGTGGCACCTACCAGCTACAATCTGAAATGATACTCCTGGTTTTAGGACTGCCACATTTAAGGAGGGTACATTGAGCTCTGTGCTCCACATTATTATCATCTTTGCAGTTGGCACTAATTGGCATTCTTGCTAGTGACTTCTGCAGGAAAAGCAGCAGCAGCAGAGGATTCTGGGACTGCCTTGAAACGGAATGTCCTGTCACAGTCCCTTTGATGTTCTTTCCATATGAAAATCAATCAGCATGAAGCCATAAGCAAAGCAGATGGTGAGGTTTCATAATCAAGGCTTCCATCCTAAAATTCATTTGTGCCAGCTATGGAGAAAGGAGATGCTTTGCTATAAGGTCCTATAATGATGTGAGTCAGAATCCTCAGTGCTTTCCACTTTCACAAAGATAACATTTTATATATTTGTACTATTATTTTGGCCCTTCTCACATACTGGCCTTTTGTAGTGCACCCAGTGTCTCTCAGGTGATCCATGGTGTTTCTGTAATAAATATTCATATTGATTATTTAATTTCATTTCTATTGATTCTTTTATCTTTATATTGCATTTTGTTGTATTACAGTTGGAATTCTATGGAATTTAGATTGCAATACAATGGCATACACTATAAAAAATAAAAGCAGGAATAGAAATACAATTAAAAATCACACAGCATCTAGCATAGTGCATTACAATTGCTACAACCAGTAGCAAAATCGTGACCTGCCAAGACTCTCAGCAATTTTCAAGTGGTTGGGGGTGGGGCAAGCTTGTAAACCACTGCAGATATCATATACATACATATATATAGCTATTTCATAAAATTTATACACTGTTTGATTGTAAAAAAAAATTAAGAGAGTGGTTTACAGACGATAAACCAGTAAAAGCAAGGAGAGAAAAAATACAATTCTACTTTTAAAATTACAAGTTAAACTACTAAACAGAGTAAAATTACCTGAACTTCCTAAGCATACGAGTAGGCTTGTCTAAACAGGAATGTCACCGAAAAGAGTAGAGTGAAGGCACCTGCTTGATCTCAATAGGCAGGGAGTTCCAAAATGTGGGTGTTGCATGCCACACCAAACAACTGACTTTTCACAAATGTAGAGCAGATATTATGTGGCACCTGTAGTACTGTAGTGCCAATTCTGCTGATCAAAGTGGTTGACTGGGCACATGTAGGGTAAAGCGATCTCATAGGTCCTAAATACAGTATTTTTATTTAGCTGTACTAGCATCTCCAAAATATGGTCTGAAGCTCAACATCAAAAAAAACCAAGATCATGGCCACTGGTCCCATCACCTCCTGGCAAATAGAAGGGGAAGAAATGGAGGCAGTGAGAGATTTTACTTTCTTGGGCTCCTTGATCACTGCAGATGGTGACAGCAGTCACGAAATTAAAAGACGCCTGCTTCTTGGGAGAAAAGCAATGACAAACCTAGACAGCATCTTAAAAAGCAGAGACATCACCTTGCCGACAAAGGTCCGTATAGTGAAAGCTATGGTTTTCCCAGTAGTGATGTATGGAAGTGAGAGCTGGACCATAAAGAAGGCTGATCGCTGAAGAATTGATGCTTTTGAATTATGGTGCTGGAGGAGACTCTTGAGAGTCCCATGGACTGCTAGAAGATCAAACCTATCCATTCTTAAGGAAATCAGCCCTGAGTGCTCCCTGGAAGGACAGATCCTGAAGCTGAGGCTCCAATACTTTGGCCACCTCATGAGAAGAGAAGAATCCTTGGAAAAGACCCTGATGTTGGGAAAGATTGAGGGCACTACCGTAGGAGAAGGGGACAACAGAGGACGAGATGGTTGGACAGTGTTCTCGAAGCTACGAACATGAGTTTGACCAAACTGCGGGACGCAGTGCAAGACAGGAGTGCCTGGCGTGCTATGGTCCATGGGGTCACGAAGAGTCGGACACGACTAAACGACTAAACAACAACAAAGCATCTCTTTTGCAGAATGAGATGTCCTCAAAGTCCACTGATGTCAAGAGGCTTAGGCCCATCAAATTCTGTATGGGTTGCAGCTGCGACTGCATAGTCCTGCCCAATCTGCCTGTCTACTCTCTATATACATATTTAGGCTGTATCACATTACTTTGGAAACTTCACTTTTGGAGGTTTGGGTGGGTGCATCTGGCTGTCTACATCATAGTAGATGCTGGGTTTTTCCTGTAATCACAAGGACTAGAATACTTCCTCCCTTTAGCATATATCACACTTCATTCGTAGATCTCAGGGCAGTTCACAACAGAATCACAGAGTCGGAAGGAACCCACAGGGTCATCTAGCCCAACCCCCCCTGTACTGCAGGAACCACAGCTAAAGAATCCCTGTTTATGGGGGGACGGGGACTGGAGGGAAATACTTAATCTTTTGCTAGGTTGGGGGGGGCACAGTATTCCTGGCACGTGCATGTCACCACTTAAAGCTTTCTCCCTCTACAGCTTTTTAGAGCTTTAGAGCTCTAAACTTTTTTCAAAGAGGGTCAGATTTGATGAAGTGAACACGCGTGAGTGCCGACCAAAGTTGTTCAGCTTTTTTTAGGATTGAAGTTGCTGAGCTTTTTTTGGGGGGGGGAAGGGGTTACCCCAGGACATGTACTGCCACGGGGGCCGGATTAAATCGACCGGGGACCGGATTAGGCCCCCGAAACAGCCCTTGGACATGCCTGCTCTAAAGGGACAGCTTAAATAGGTTAGAGCGCGGTGCTGATAACGCAAAGGTTTGCAGGTTCAATCCCCGCACGGGACAGCTGCGTATTCCTGCATTGCAGCGGGTTGGACTGGATGACCCTCAGGATCCCTTCCAAGTAACTCTCTCATCGCTGGGAAACCCTGTCGGGTTTGTCCGCGCGGATCCCCGGGAAACGAAGCCACTGTCAAAACGCAAGGAGTTGCCGGCGGCCCCGTCCTATAGACTGATCAAAGCGGGAAAGAGGAAGGGAGGGCGGCAGGAAAGAGCCGTGACTACATCTCCCGGCGTGCCTTGCGATACCTTTTCCTGTGGGGCGGGGCGGGAGGGGGACGGCGGCCGAGAAGGAAGGCGGGCGAAAAAGGAGCCAGGCGAGGGACGGGCGAGAGCGAGAGCGGCTCGGTGTGGGTGGGAGGGGGGGGAAAGCGAAGTCTCTGTGGCGAGAGCGAGGCGAGGAGGAGGAGGAGAAGGAATCCCACAATACCAGGCGGGCTGGCTCGAGAGCTTGCGGAGCTCCCGCTGTCTCTTTAATGCAAGAGGAAGCGATGCGGAGGGGTGGAAAATGGCAGAGCTGCAGATGTTACTAGAGGAGGAAATCCCTTCTGGAAAGCGGGCTTTGCTCGAGAGCTACCAGAACCTCACCAGGGTCGCCGACTACTGCGAGAACAACTACATCCAGGTAGGTAGTAGGGAAGGCGCCGGCGGGGAGACCTCGCTTGCCTTTCCTGGGGCGGCGGAGGGGAAACCAGTAGCCTCCCTTCGCCTTCACGGCAGGGGGAAGGGGGGGAGGACCTCCCCCAGAGACACACACACTCGCTTTCTTGCACACAAACACACACAGGAAGTGGGCAAGGGCTGTTGCGAAGGGGAGAGAAGGCACCCAGCCCAGACACTGGGCAAGCCACTCCGGGCATATTGTAGCGCCCAGCCCAGGCTGCGAGACACGGTGTCGCCCTCTCCCCGACCCCCCCCCCCCCGTCCAATCCCTCGGCGTTTCCCTTTAAACTTTTCAACCAAACGAGGGCTTCCTCTCCTCCACCCACCCAGCTCCACCTCGGGGCTGTGTTTCCCTTGAAGCGCCTGGGGTGGGGGTTTAATGGAGGGTGGCTATTCCGTCTGCTCGGATCTGAGGGTGTGTCTGTAAGGGTATTTTATTCTACAGCCCTCCCTGTGTTTCTGTGAACGTCTGGAGGCAGAAGTGGCTGGCTGGGTGGGGGAGAAATGGTTCATGGGTTTAGCAAGAGCCCTGCCTGTTTACCTTCAGACTGCTTCCCCTCATCTTCTCTCTCTGCCTCTCTCCATGCGTTTCCCTTTGGGATTCTGATCATATCTCAATTTGTATATGTTTGTAAGCGGTTTAAAAGCCATTGAGAAAACTGGAAGTAGAAAGAGAGAGTATATATATTACATCAGACTTCTTTCAGGGTTTTTTTTTCCTGAGGGGTGGGAGCGGCGTGGTAGGAGGGATATGCCCCCCCCACTTCAAATATGTCGAAATGAATGCAGCGAAATGACTTTCGAAGTGAGACTTGTTTGGCTTGTTCACTGTAGCAATGTGAAATCCTGAATTTGTGAAAGAAGGGAAGGGGGTGGGGAAAAACCACCCCCATCTCAGGCTTGTGTATGCGTGCGCACGCCGCGCACACTTATAAATTACTTCATGTAATTTAATAATGCAAGCGAATTCTCTGTGGACACTGTTTATTTAATATTTGGTGTGTAATTCATACCAAGTCCAAATGAATTGTGTTCCTGGCATGGTGCTAGATTGCTGAAACGATAAATTTCTGAGAGGAGGGAGCTGCAGGTATGCAGCCAGGAAAAGTAAAGCATTATTTTTTAAAAAGGATACGCTGGTTCTCCTCGAAATGGGCTGGCCTGCTTATTTCATATAATTAATACATTCTGGAGTGAAATATTTAGGCTCCATGAAAGAGAACCTGTGTCTAAGGCCCCCATCTGCACTACTTTAAATCACTTTAAACAGTCATGGTTTCTCCCAGACAATTTTCAGAACTGTCATTAAGGCTGCCTAGAGAGTTGTTAGGAGGACCCTTATTCCCCTCCCAGGACCGCAGTTTCCAGTGTTCCCTAGGGAGAGGGATTGACTATTAAACTACACTGAGAAATGTAACACCGTGAAGGGGTCTCCTAACAATTCTCAACACCCTTAACAACACCCTCATGATTCTTTGCAGGAAGACATGCCTGTTTAAAGTGGCTTGATACTGCTTTAACTACACAGTGCTGGTGGGGCCTTTATGTTACTCAGGAAAGGAACCTTTTTCCAGAGTCTCTACTATCCTTGTGTACATGTGGGTGCTTCAAATGCATTTCTACCCTTCTAAATGATCTTTGTAACTTCTAAAGGGCTTAAACTGCACAATCCTTTGTGTGTGTCTACTTGGGAGTCCACCCCACCAAGTTGAATGGCAGTCCTACGCTAGGTGCTCATAGGTTTGCAGCCACTTTCCCTATTTTCACACATTTCTGTGGGGGTAATATTTGTTTAAAATCTAGATAAAAGTACTGTGGAACCTGTTGCATGCTGCATATGTTTGCCTGGCTACAATCTAGGCTTCACTGCTTCCTCCCAAGTACCTTTCCTTAGGCTTGCCTCCAGCATTAACTACCCTTCCTAGCCTCTGCATGCAAAGTTATGTAGTGATAAGACTATACAGTAGATTTCTCTTCCCCTCACACCCATTTTTTTTTCCTTAGGGCAAGGGTGGCCAACTCCGAAGAGACTGCAATCTAAAAACTGGCAGTGATCTACCCTCTTGGGGGGGGGTGGGGTCAGGTCAAAATTGTTAAGCTTTTTTAGGGAGGAGGAAGGCCCATTTTTAGGGGTTCGGGTCAGAGTTGTTGAGCTTTTCTGAGGCGGGAGGAAAGCCCTGTTTTTGGGGGAGTGAAGGGCTAAAATGTTGAGCATTTTTTAGGGGAGCCAAAGTTGTCGAGCTTCTTTGGGGGGAGCCAGTGATCTACCACAGACGTCCAGTGATCTACTGGTAGATCACAATCTACCTGTTGGACGTGCCTGTCTTATGGCAACTCCTTACCACTGAATTTGGGAGCTGTTCGGTATTGCTATCTGAATGTTCTCCACCTTGCCTTTACTTGGAATATTTCTCTGCATCCAAGTAACATTTTTCATTTAAAAGTTAAGGCCTAAATTAGTTGTGACTATGGCAGATCTATGTGCTTAAACACTTACCCTCCCCATTTGCACAGAATGAAGGGTGTTGTTTGAACAGCAAGTGGACTACTTGGATGAGTGCAGAACCTACCGTATGCCTGTCTGCCTCATCACAGTTTGTCCTCCTGTGGTGCTTTTCTCCTCAGCTGAACTCTAGAAGCAATGTGTGCTTGGCTAGAAGAAAAGTGTCTGTAGAGACAGGCTGTGGGGTAGGGTGGGAGGAGGAATCTGCTTTGAATGGATTTATAAACACAGTTTGGCAATTCTGTCCCGATCAAGCTTTGGACCACCTCTTTGCAACAAGTACCCACTTATACCCAAGCTGCTTGTGTATTGTCAGTTTTCTAAAAAGCCTAAGTATATAAAAAATTATATACAGAAGCATGTATATAATGTGTGTGTTTTATGCAGTTGCATATAACAGTGTACTTTAGGAAGCCTGGAGTGCATAAAATATTAAATGTATGATATTTTAAAGCAGAAAATAAATAAATAAACACTCTTCTTACTGATCAAGGAGTTGGGATGAGAGTTGGAAAAGAAACAGTGTGTAGATAAGCCCAATATTAAGATTTTTTGGAAAATTTCTTTTCTACCTGTGGGAAATAAGCAGGAAATCATTCTTTAACTGTGCACTGTTTTTTCTGAAAAAGGAATCCACCTTTCTAGATTTTTGGGTCAGATCTATGCTTAAACACATCAATCTGCTGTCATCAGTAGTTGAAAAAAAATCAAATGCAAGTTTTATTAATTAAATGCTCTTTCTCCCTTAATGTGACCAAAATTTCTGCTTTCCCCACATCACCACCTGGTGTCAAGTGAGGATAGGCAGCAAAGTATTTTCTGCTTCCCACTGAGTCTTCAATATTTTGTTCTTTAGATACAGGAAAAACATGGGCTTGCCACGTTTTAGAGGCTGTACACTATGTGATATATTCTAAAAGGAAGTTCTGACTCCCAAGTGGCTTCAGATGTTACTCATCAGGACTGCCAGCTTGGTGTTTGTGTTCGCCCACCCCCATAAGTAAAAAATCAGCTTGTGGCACTTGTTGGTAACATCTAAAGGGGAACATCTGTAGGAAACTCTGCATCTGACATACTACAAGGACAAGTGACTGAGCCTATAGCGGGAATGTCCCGGGTTAAAATCTCACTTCTGCTGTGACTTCACTGGGTTCTAAGTAAAAAATCCTATTTCTTGGCCTCTTCTATCCCCCTCCCAAACCCTCCACCCCCAGTAATATGGGGATAATATC
Source organism: Zootoca vivipara (assembly GCF_963506605.1). Taxonomy (NCBI): domain Eukaryota; kingdom Metazoa; phylum Chordata; class Lepidosauria; order Squamata; family Lacertidae; genus Zootoca; species Zootoca vivipara. Next base: position 38,871,549 of record NC_083287.1, on the reverse strand, counting down.
AACCTACCTCCCATGTCTGTTGTAAAGACATGGAAGACTGAATGAAGAGTGCTATTAGTATAGATAGAAGTGGGGAAATCCGTTTTGAATATAATTCCTGTTGTTCTGTCCTGTGCAGTTGTGGTAGGAGGGGCTATAATCTTAGTCAAATTTATTTGTATATCACATTTCGCACAAATATATATTTGGATATCTAAATGGCTCTAGTGCATATCGTGCCAAGGTCTTGGCAATGCACCAACGCTAATTGGGCCCTTCACTCATGATTCCAATTGCGCTCAAAGCAGTTTGCATAAAAAGGGAAAACAAAACTTTAGAGTAGGTCCCCTTGCCTCAGATAGTTAAGAATTAGTTCCAAGCAAGAAAGATGCTAGACTCTCTGTTCAAGCTACACAGTGACGTACAGATGGATGGCTGGTGTGCCATTCCGCAGCTAACAGGCTTTTTGCAATTATGCTCTGCATCTTCTATAACTAAGCATGACTCTCCTGAGGAAGAGCTCACAATACATTGGGACTCTTGGGATAGCTATTGCTTTGCACCATTTGTAGTCCCCCCCCCTCTTCTGTTGCTTCTATAAATCCTCGGGAGACCACAATTCTTGCATTAGGTTTCATAACTTCTAACTATTCCATCAACTAAAAGCTTGGGGAGCACTTTTTTCCCCATGCTGCTGATGTGCCTGCCGTATGACCTTAGCATGGATCCCTCTCAGGATTGCTTGGAATTTGCTGCACATTTTTTCCACTTTCGTTTAACTTGGATCTAATTTCGGATGTGTGCGAATCCTAGAGGGTACGGCTGTGTCAGCAATAGGCCTCGAGGGCAAACCATCCTTGCAAATGTACCCGCAATTTGTAATATCGTATGAACTAGCAACCTTCATAGTAGTTTTCGCCATAAAAGCTGTCTTCCTCTTCGTTTACCAAGCAAGCTGTAGCCTGAATATGATTTGGCATCTTGTTCCTGTTTAGACCACACTGGCGTTTGCACATGAAGTGCTTGAGGAGAACAGGTTTTACGTCTTGGCACAGCTAAAAGTTTGACCTGCCTTTCCACAGCCGTAAGAGTTAAGCAGTTTCCTTGCCCCCCCTCCTTCCACCCCCTGCTTCAAAGTTTTCTTGCTCCACCCAAAGAAAGCTGCTGATACAAATGCTTGAAAAAGGCGAGGTTGCTTTTGGTTTTACTCATGGGAAATATGACAAATACAGTGGTGTGGCAACTGCAGCACATGTTTTGACCTGTTGGTTGGTGTTTGTGTATGTGCTTGTGTGTCATTTCCCCTCCCTTCCCTGTGCTTGCATAAATTTGTAGCAAACCTGTCCAGTACCTGCTTTTTTCAAATAGCTTTAAGTACGTTTACCCCAGTGTGGGTAAGTCCCCCCCCATAATAATAACTAGCATTCGCTCATATAAGCTCACATAACCTGCTTTTAAAACAAAGCTGCATGTCAACAGCTGGGGGTGAAAAGGTATCTCCCCATGCTAAGGTGTAGAAGGAAGAACTCTTTTTTTTTTAGGTTAATACCTAATTTTTCTGCTTTTATGTGGATTTAGCCCAATTCAGTATAAAGTGATAAACAAGTTGATAATACTGATTTGATTTCTAGTGTAAGGCAGAGTTATACCAGCAGTTGTACAAAGCCATCTGCTCTGCAGTTGGACTAGTGTAGAGATTACTTTTCTAGGGGATTGAATTTGCTAGTAGTGTCGATGTCTATGGTCCTGCTGCCCCAGGATTAGAGAATGTAACACACAGGGCAATGTAGGGCTATGTGTGTGTGTGTGTGTGTGTGCGTGCGCGCCTGTGTGCATACAAGCTGGGGGCTGGGAAAGAAATCTCTGCAGTTGGTGTTTGCATCAGATTCAAACTGAGTTTCCAGTGCTTGTTGAATTGCACATTCTTCTCCCAACTTCCATCCCTGTGGAAAGCAAGTCATAGTAGCTCAAGATGCAGGACTAAAAAAAAAGGTGACGTGAGGGAGATGCATGGTTAAAGAATAGATGTGTTTCCTTACTTTTTTTGAAAAGTGCTTTGCTGCTACTTCACTTAAAAAAAAAACACACCCAGTATACCTACAAGAATGAAACCAACAACCATGACATGTGCTTGAGTGGTTAGACTGTTTGGGTTTGTATCGGGGAGGCCCACAGTTGAATCCTTGCACGTCAGTGAAGTTCACTGGGTGATCCTAGTTCTACTTCTTGGCTTAACCTACCAAAAGAATTTCCATGTATGAAAGCTTAAAGCAGGGATGAGGTGCCTGTGGGCCTCCATCAGCCTTAGCAAGCATGACCAGCGGTCAGGGATGTTCGGAGTTGTAGCCTCAACAACATCTGGAGAGCTGTAATTTCCTTTCCCTGCCTTAGAGCTCTCAAAATCACGACACGCCTTTAAGAGAAAGAAAGTGCAGGGTGCGTCCTATAGAGAGGGACTGCCTTGTCTTGTGTCGCCACCTCCATACTGCTGAGCAGATATGGAACAGGTTTTGTCTCTCAACTGTCTCTTGATCAGAGCACATACGGATCTTCTTGCGACGCCTAACCTTGAGAGAGCCATTTGACATTTTGCTTTTGTATGTGTGTGTGCTTGGACAAGTATGGCTTAAACCAGGCTGCTGGTTCTCATTCTGAAAGTCTAAATTTAATCACTGTAAATGACAAAGGGCTACTACGTCCAGATCTTCTGGATTTGAATCCTATTTCTGTCTCCCTCCGACTGCCGAAGCTGTAGCTGCCAATATTGTATTGTACTGGAAAGTAAGCTTCTGGCTACCATGTGCAGTGACGCAAGCAGCAGCAGCCAAACAGAATTCTAGATAGTAGCCTCCCCTAGCCCTCTGGGTCAGATAAGCCTTCTAGGTAATCAGCACTTTATCTGAGAGGAATGAAAAGGGGAGGCTGGTGGAAGAGACTTGAAAGGAGCCAGTGAGGTTCAATGAATCTCCAGCATGGAGGAAATTAAAAGTGTGTGTCAGCTGCTGGATGCAGAGAAGGCATGAGGAACTGAATATAAATAAAAGGAAGCTAATGCAAATACTGCGGGGATTTTAGGATTTGACTAATGGGGGAAAGATTGCACAGCTGAATTGTTGCAAATCTGTCTTTAAAATTTCCAAATCTTGTTTTGTAGGCTTCACTGCTGTGAAAAAGAGAGAGAGAGAGATAAAAACATGTCTAGATGAAATGGAGTGAGGTAATTTATTCTGTAACCAGGCTGCTTTAGAACAGAGAACCTTAGCTGCTACTCTTCTGTGATGGACATACGGTAGATAGAGAGAAGTGGGTGTCTTGATCAGTTTTTCTACACTGCCCAGCCTGATACAGGAACATAGGAAACTGCCTTATATTCAGTCTAACCATTTGACCATCTTACTCAATATCAGGCATCCCCAAACTTCGGCCCTCCAGATGTTTTGGACTACAATTCCCATCATCCCTGACCACTGGTCCTGTTAGCTAGGGATCATGGGAGTTGTAGGCCAAAACATCTGGAGGGCCGCAGTTTGGGGATGCCTGCTCAATATCATCCATGCTACCATCCATGCTGGCTCTCCAGGGTTTCAAACAAGTGGCTCTCCCAGCCCTACATGGAGATGCTGGGGAATGAATTAGTGACCTTCTCTGCTCCTTTTTGCTTGTGATATATAGATATATATACCCTGTTGTATGGATTATTACCGTATTGGCCTGAATATAAGCATCACTTTCCCCCCAAATTCCGACTGTGGAAAGTTACAAGTGCGGCTTATATTCGCAACCTTAATGTATGCAGGCAGGAGCACGGTCCAGACAGCTGATTTTGTGGTGTGCTCAGGGTGGAAGCTGGACCCGTGTAAGTTTATGTAGCCATCAGTGGATTTTCTGTATGAGAAGTTGGTGCTTGTGTGTCATTTTGTAGCTGCAAAATAGTGTCCAGAAACTGAGCCGCTTGTACGGACTTGTTCTAGGATCAAGTTGATGGTAGATATTATTTCATCTGTGAGCAGAAGTCCTTAGGGGAATTCCTGTCTCTTAAAATACAAGTCACAATTCATCATTTTGGTCCTTGATTTTTTTACATGGCTAAACAGCATAGCCATTTAATTATATTAATCAGATATTGGTGGCAAATTACAATTCTATGAAGATGACTTGGTTTGCATAGCAGTTTTCAGTTGAGCATTGTCTCACCTGGCTGCAGGAGATTGTTTAATATGTTGGATCCTCCTGCAACAAGTCTTATTAAGAGCTAATTAACATAAGTATAAGTAAACATGAGGAAGCATTTGCCATCTCTCTCTCTCTCTCTCTCTCTCTCTCTCTCTCTCTCTCTCTCTCTCTCTCGTTTGTGCTGGGCAGATGCATTATTTGCTTCAGTGTTCTGCAGTTTGCCTAAGGAAAATCTACTAATTAGATCAAATGTAAACTTAGGGTCATATTCAATTCTAGATTCAGTCTGGTTAGAACAGGCATCCCCAAACTGCGGCCCTCCAGATGTTTTGGCCTACAACTCCCATGATCCCTAGCTAATCCCATCTTTGGGGAAGATGGGAATTGTAATCCAAAACATCTGGAGGGCCGAAGTTTGGGGATGCCTGGTTTAGAATAATGTGACACTTGTAAACAGATCAACCTCAGTGCATTGCTTGGACTTGTACTGAATGGCTGCTGTTATTGGTAATACCGCTTTAAAACTTGTGAATCCCTGACTCGTATGGGATGTGTGTGTTCATGAATGGGGTATAGGTTTATTCAGGCCACTGTATAAATAATGAATATTAGAATTTGAGGGATGGGGCAACAACTTCCAGCCCTTTTTCTCACATTTTATGAGGGTGTACAGTACTAGTAAAGGTAAAGGGGCCCCTGACCATCAGGTCCAGTCGTGTCCGACTCTGGGGTTGCGGCGCTCGTCTCGCTCTATAGGCCGAGGGAGCCAGCGTTTGTCCGCAGACAGCTTCCAGGTCATGTGGCCAACATGACAAAGCTGCTTCTGGCGAACCAGAGCAGCACACGGAAACGCTGTTTACCTTCCCGCCAGAGCGGTCCCTATTTATCTACTTGCACTTTGATGTGCTTTCGAACTGCGAGGTGGGCAGGAGCTGGGACCGAGCAATGGGAGCTCACCCCGTTGCAGGGATTCGAACCACCGACCTTCTGATCAACAAGCCCTAGACTCTGTGGTTTAACCCACAGCGCCACCTGGGTCCCTCTTACAATTGGCTCCACTCTAACTTTTGTCATGCTTTTAAAAGAAGCATGTATGGCTAGACCATGTTGGAGTGTATCACTGAATAAAAAATCTGTTTGCAGTGACCATGGATGAAGGTTGGAAGGCAGGGTAAAAATGTTTTAAACAAACCAGGTGTGGGACGCGCCTGGTCTGGCTGTGCAAGTTCCCCACACGGAACTCACTTGTGCAGCAAATCTTTGCAGAACTCCTTGCCTGTGTACCATGGGTGGGGAGTTGAAGGCAAGCCTGCTGAACAGTAGTGCTTCAAAGTTCAGCACAAGGCTCTTTGCAAGCCCTGCATGGTTCTTGAAAGTCATTGCTGTCCCCTTATGAAGTCATATGATTGAGAAAAAGGTGGTTCCACCTACCTGTCAAATTTGGCCTGCAGGGATAGGCGGATATAAAGATGTAACCCGCCAGGTCTAAAAGGCTTCCCGTCAACTGCTGGTATAGGAGGAGTAGGTCCCTAATCTATTTGAGACCTGAGCCATCAAGGGCTTTAAATGTCACCATTCTAGCCATTTTGAACTGTGCCTAGAAGCAAATTTGTTATCAGTATAGCCCTTGCAGAACAGGTATTATGTAATCTGATAAGGGAGTGACTACCAGCATCCTTGCTTCTACCTGTACTGTTGCTTTAAAAACATCGGTAGTGGCTTGGGATCAGGCCAAGACCAATCTAGCCTAACACTCGGTGGTCCAAGGGAATCTGGTTATTGCTCATAGACTGCTTCTGCTGACCCATGATGTAAGAGATGCAGAGAATATGTAAGGGAATACTATGTTAGCGTAGAAGTGTTGGCTCATTTGGTATGCGTTCTTGTAGGTAACTCTTTTTACCAATTTTCCCCGACAGCATTAAAAACGCATCACTTTTTAACCCTACACATTAATTTCATGCCGGGGGGGGGGGAGAGCCCTTTCATAGGTCAGGTCTCCTTGGACTGTGTGCAGCGGTATGGAAGGGATTGTAATGCATTGGTGAGCAAGAGACTTCAAAAGATACTAAAAATTTAATCTAAGCCTACATGCAGTAGATTTCCTTCCTAACAACAAATCAATGTTTGTGTTTAGTATGACTAGAGATCTTTCCTCCTCTGGTATCAATGACTGTTTTATCGCTAGCTTGAAAGAGAGCAGTTCATTAAGGGTACATCTGTGACAGTTCATTTTCAAATGAGCTGTCTGTGAAAAATGAGTGCAGTCTGCATCTCATCCCTTATCCTATCCTAGATGATCCCTGATTTGTCCGCTTGCTGGGGTTTTTTTGGCCAGGGGATGGGAGACTGCATTGTCTCCCCTTCGCCCAATAAATGACTTGCATTCTTCCTGTGATATTGAAGTTGTTTTTCCTTTAAGTTAGATCCAGTTCTCTCAGCATGGAGGAGGGTGTTCAGTTCCACCAAGGGAGGAGTGAAGGAATGCCATGCCAAGCTGATTAGGTTTCCCCAAAGCATTGCGTTAATCAGAGTCTAACTTTGAAGGCATCCCTGGGCATCTGCACTGGCTATCTGTGCTCTAGTGGCAGCAATGTGATAACCTTGTTGGACTCTTCCCTTGCTCATAATCCATAATGGCTGGGGCTGATGGAAACTGTAGTCTTAACAGCATTTGGAGGACTACAGTTTCCCTGCTCCTGTTCTGCATGCTCGACTCCTGTCCTGTACCGACCATGGCGAGGAAGGGCTCCACAGTTGTGTTTGCATTCCAGACTTTAAAAACTCTCACGACAGATGAACTCCCAAGGTCTGTTTATAGTTTAGTGGCAGTTAGAAAACTTGATGTGTGCTGAAGTTGGTGCAATCTCTGCAAACAATCCTCTCGCTAATTCACAAAGTTGATGCATCATCTTCCATTATTCCTAGGGACTTCCTCGTGTTTTATGGTCTGAAATTATTCACATCCTTTAAATAAAATCTCCCAAAGTTTATTCCAACTAGAGTTTCAGCAGAGGTTAAAGAGATGGTCATAAAAATGTGTGCGTAAGCGTGCCTCCACTAAACAAACGAGTGTGGGTTGTTGCAAATGAGTGAGGGTTGAAATGCAAAGGGGGCCCTGCCATGAGGCAAGGTGAGGTTGCCATCTTGAATGAGAGACTTGGGTGCTGTGAAGACTGGCAGGCTGGGGTCACCTGTGGGGCACAGTCCATCAGGACATTATCCTATGCAAGCCCCATTTGAAAGGAATGGAAACACTGGAAAAAACATAATGGTGCTCTTGCCCAGGTCCTGTAAACATGGAAATCCTCTAATGTTGGGAACCTTTGAACTATAACTCCTAGCAGCCCTACCAAGTGTGGCCAAGGATGATGGGTAGTTCAGCAATATTTGGAGGGCCAAAGTTTCCCCACACCTGCTCTAAACTATGGGCTATTTCTTCATCCAGCCCATTATCTCTACTTTGACTGGCATTGGCTCTGCAAGGTATCAGGTGGTCTTTCCCATCACTCGCTAACTGACCTGGACACCCCACCAACTGAGCCTCGGACCTTCTCTGTGCTAGGCATGTGCTTTGCCACTAATCTATAGTCCCTTCCTTATAATCTCATTTAAAATAATGATAATTATTGTGTATTTAATCAAAGAATTATTTATCCAACTCTTCAACTCAACAAGGCTCCTGGAGCAGCTTACAGACCAGGATAAAAAAGAAGACCAGTCTCTGTACACTGTAGAATGTCATGACACGAAAGGAAAATGGATTGAGGAGGAGGGTGGAGAAAAAAGCAAACAAGGGGATGAGTTTTTAGTTATGAATTCTAATAATCAGCTTGGGTGGAGGGGTTCAAGGAGAGGAAAAGTTGCTGTTTTCTCAGCTGTGGCGTGGTCCTGTATATCTTCCCTCCTGACTGCCTGATATAATGGCTGTTGCCAGGCAACAGTTGATGGAGGGGGGAGCAGAGCTGATGATGGTCCTGCATCCCTTCTCTCCCCTTCTTCTGTGACAGCCTAATGTAATGGCTTGCATAAGGCAGCTTCCTGATAGATGGCAGATGTTAATTGCTATGGGAGAAGTCCATTTGGCTTTTTTTTTTTACATCCCCCATCAAAGTGTCTTGTTCCTCCCTTGTCTGGAGCATAAGATCCTGTCAAGAATTCCGGTACTGTTCCCATACTCAGGCTGTGTTGTTGCCTCCTGAAGAAGATGGCATTCCTTCTGATTCCTAGCATGCTAAGAACTACTATTCAGATGGCCTTCTTCTGGTAAACCCTGGCAATAGAGGATTTTGTCTTGACAGCATGGAATGATGAGTTTAGAGTAAGGACTAAGATGTTTTCCTCATTTCCACTTAGTCTACTTCGTTTCAAAGTACTGGTGGGCGATGTGTCCTCCAGGTGATGTTGGACTACACCTGTCATCATCCTTGACAATCGGCCAAGGACAGAAACTAGGGCTGATGGGAACTGTAGTCCAGCGATATGAAGAGGGCACCATATTGGTTTATCCCTGTTTTAAAGTAAGGACCATACAGAAGTATGAAATTATGATGGGGAGACTGATGTGACTGGGTTTGACCTAGAGCAAATTACAGTGGTATCTCGGTACTCGGACGGCTTGGCTCCCAAACAAATCAGCTCCCGAACACCGCAAACCTGAAAGTGAGTGTTCTGGTTTGCGAACGTTTTTTGGAAGCCAAACGTCTGATTGAATGCAGGAAGCTCCTGCAGCCAATTTGGTTTTCAAATAGTTTCGGGAGTCAAAAGGACTCCCAGAACGGATTAAGTTTGAGAACCAAGGTACCACTGTAGTTGCATTTTGGTCCCACTCAAATCAGTGGGTTGAATGGGAACTTAGTCATGCTTAGGAAAGCAATGAGGTTTAGTCATCATCATTATTTATTAATTTGTTAGTTGCTTTATTTTACCCAAGACAACCCACAGCAATTTACAGCCAAACAAACAAACAAACACCACAAGTCTAACTTATAAGGCTGTCCTGTTTATGTTTATCTGAAAGAAAGTCCTCATTGAACACAGTGGGACTTCTGAGTAGATCTAGAGGATTGCACTATAAGTTTAGATCCAACCCAATTGGTATTTAAGGTAGTCGTTACTATTCACAGTGGGACTTTCTTGGAAAGCACGTGTTCAGAAAGTCACAGTGCAAACTGATGCATTTTTACTTGGAACGAACTCACGTTGTATGTATGTATGTATTTTTCTGCGCTACACTTTATATCCCACCTTTCCCCCAAAGAGGTAGAGTACATTGTACCCCTCTCCCTGTTTTATCATCACAACAACCCTGCGAAGGAGGTTTGGCTGAGAACAGGGCATGACCCAAAGTCACCAAGTGAGCTGACTAACTGAGTGGGAATTTGAACCCTGCTCTCCCAGATCCCAGCTCAGCACTCAAACCACAACACCACACTGGGTTAATTTAGCTTACTTCCAAGTAAGTGTGCCTCTGGGTGAAGCTGTAAGATATAAGATTTAAAGTTGAAGATCCTATGTAATGTTGCTAAGCCAAGGTGTGCTGATTCCTGAAGGACAAACTGGCATAGTAGTCGAAGTAGAAAGTGTCCTTATTTTTGCCAGTCATCTAGTGAGGCCTGCCAATTTTTCAGTGTAATCACTTGTACTATAATTAATTTCCAGATGAGTAAAGGGTAAGGTTGATGATTAAGTGTGAGTCATTGAGGTTGGGAAGGGAACCAAACTTTTGATTCCTACTCCTCTTCCAAATGCCTCATATTTGGAAATGAATGTACTATCATTCCTGTTTTGAATGATCACCCTAGAAAAACAAGCTTTGTACTAAATCAGCCATGCTGTAGCCATCCTGGCCATTTTATATTGCCCGATTGAACCTTGTACATACTCTCACAGAAATTCTCCCCTCCGACCTCCCACTTTGCTGAGGTAGAGAACTTTTTTGACCTTGCCATGTTAGTACTGTAGAAATTGGAGTTCTTGGTGAAGTCCAGAAATAAACAGTAAATTGCAAGAACTTGGGCCAGGAGGAAGGTGAATTTCAAGTAAATCTTCAAAAGGTTTTCTTTATGTAATGATAGGATAAATTCAAATAGGAAGGCAAATAAAATTTTATTCCAGTGAAAAAATCACAGGACATACTTTGCAAACATACTTGGTACACTCTGACCATTAAAACATTGCTGATGAAGAATTAGCGAAACGGGGCCTTGTCCTGGGATTTTTTCACTGGAGTAAATTTTTATTTGCCTTCCTATTTTAATTTATCCTATCATTACATAAAGAAAACCTTTTGAAGATTGCCACGTTAGTAAACATAGTTTGTTCGCCTTGGTACAGTGGTACCTCGGGTTACAGACGCTTCAGGTTACAGATGCTTCAGGTTACAGACGCTTCAGGTTACAGACGCTTCAGGTTACAGACTCCGCTAACCCAGAAATAGTATCTTGGGTTAAGAGGTTTGCTTCAGGATGAGAACAGAAATCACGCAGTGGCGGCACAGCGGCAGCGGGAGGCCCCATTAGCTAAAGTGGTACCTCAGGTTAAGAACGGTTTCAGGTTAAGAACGGACCTCCGGAACAAATTAAGTTCTTAACCCGAGGTACCATTGTACTTCCATTGCGCTATTCAGTATACAGATGTTGTTGTTGTTGTTGTTTAGTCGTTTAGTCGTGTCCGACTCTTCGTGACCCCATGGACCATAGCACGCCAGGCACTCCTGTCTTGCACTGCCTCCCGCAGTTTGGTCAAACTCATGTTCGTAGCTTCGAGAACACTGTCCAACCATCTCGTCCTCTGTCGTCCTCTTCTCCTAGTGCCCTCCATCTTTCCCAACATCAAGGTCTTTTCCAAGGATTCTTCTCTTCTCATGAGGTGGCCAAAGTATTGGAGCCTCAGCTTCACGATCTGTCCTTCCAGTGAGCACTCAGGGCTGATTTCCTTAAGAATGGATAGGTTTGATCTTCTTGCAGTCCATGGGACTCTCAAGAGTCTCCTCCAGCACCATAATTCAAAAGCATCAATTCTTCGGCGATCAGCCTTCTTGATGGTCCAGCTCTCACTTCCATACATCACTACTGGGAAAACCATAGCTTTAACTATACGGACCTTTGTCGGCAAGGTGATGTATACAGATAGGTGCTCCTTAAGGATTTAATTTTTCATGGAACAGGACATTTGGTGGTCAGGGAAGGGCATTCATACTTTTTTCCAGGTTGAACAACAAAGGGTAGGGCTAATGAGTATGTGAATGAATAATATGGAAATAGATGTTCACTGTTGCCTTAATGTAATTTCTCGGTGCTATTAACAGTTTTACGGAATTTCTTACTGTGAACTAGAAATGTGAATTTGTTACTACAGTATACTGTACGTGTGCGCTCTCTCTCTTAAAAAAAAAAAGCTACGGCAGCATCCCAATTAAAATGCTACTTGCTAAGGATAAATTAGCCTTGCAATAACTAAGAATCCCAAGCGCACTGTTTCTTTTAAAAATATGAATAATGGCTAACCATAGTGTACTCGTGGTGTGCCAACCAGTGTTTACTAAGTACAGAAAAAAGGGAACTACAAAACTCAGTTTCAAATGATCAACCAAAATGCAGTCCTAGAAAGCCTGGTCTGCCTGGGTCCTTAGATCATAATCTGAGGCCTTTCATTGTGTGCCACCACAGCGGAAGTCTGGAGGATGGCAGTATGGGAATGGGTCTTTTCTGTAGTAGCCCCCTGTTTATAGAAATTTCTCCTCAGGGAGGCCTGCCTGGCACCAACCTTACCATCGTTTTAGATCCAGGCAAATATATTTGCGTTTCCCCAAGAATTTGGGAAGCACAAATTATATGATATTGTACTGTTTTAATCTGTTTTTTTAAAAACAAACAAATAGTTTATGTGAGTTTATCATGGATTCCCCCCCCCCCCCGGTGATGAATTGATTCCAGACTTCTTTTAATGGGAGGCAATATATACATGCAATAAATGCTACCTAATCACTGGTGGGTGTTAGGCTGCAATGCTCGTACGCTCAGCAGCCAGTTATTAGTAACTTCAGCAGTGCAAGCGCATGCTAGAACACAAATTAAATCTTACAAAGTACCTTTAAAAGTGTCGAAATATCCCCTCCTCCCCCTTGTAAGTCTTCCAGGACAGCAGAACTTTTGACGCTGGAATGCAGTTTAGCCTTTTCTGTTCAAAGGGGCACCTCCCGAGATAGGTTTCCAGCTGCTCCTCTGTTTTGTCTACAGAGCAAAGCAAGCATAAACAGTAGTAAAACTTATATTCATTGGAAGTGCAGCAAGAAAGGATGGGTTTGTCAGGAACACTCTCGCTGAGTATAGAAGCAGTAATATTGGCACCACACAACATGGGCAGATGTTCTGAGTGAGGGGGAGGACTGCAACTTTCAAGACAGCTATTTACAATAGAAAATGCACCCGCGTGTTGCATGACACTGTTTGCTGCTTGTTTCCTAAACTTGCATATTTTGCACCTTCAATAGAAAATGTTCCGAGGTAGCCACAGGTGATAAAGATAGATCTGATAGCGCTTCCAGACTGATCCTTTGTGGCAGGTAGCTCGCCTGTAGCCCTGTTGAGCTTCAACTCCCCACCAGGCCCCCATTCATCGTGACAGGTGTTGGGGGGGTCATAGGGGATGACAGGGTTACAGCCTCTGCAACATCTGGAGATCTCTCCTGCTCTAGGGAGAATGCTGGTATCACCAGCACATCTCTGCCTCCTCAGGATTGAGTTTCAATTTATTGCCATTACTGTTCCTTAATACCTGACTGGCCCTTGGCTGAAACTAGTAGCATATCCCTCTCACTACTGAGCTGTCAGTCCAGTCTAGTCAAATGCAATCATTTGGAAAAGGCAAGTTGGTGTTATCTGCTGGTTTAAGGACCCAGTTGATAATGCCTGTAAACTTCTTGGTCCTATGACTGCCTTGGGGATACTCCCCATCCCAGTCTAGTTTTGGAAGGCCCTATAGTAGTTGTGCTGGCTGTCTAGGAGGGCAAGACTTAGATGGATAGCTCATTTAGTCTAGCATGCAACTCTTAATCTCAGGGTTGTGGGTTTGAGCCCCATGTTGGGCAAAAGATTCCTGCATTGCAGGGGGTTGGACTAGTTGAGCCTTGTTGTCTCTTTCAGTGCTATAATTATATAATTCTGTGTCAACCTGGTGCCTGGCTTTCTCTGCCTCTAATTGCTAACTGCAATACCATTTAAAAACAAAACAACAAAACAAAACAAAACACAAAACATGCAGGAGTCAAATGGAAAATCTAAACCTCTTCTGCTCCTTTTGCCTTGCATATTGGCACAAATGCAAAACTAAATGGAAGACTAAATAGGGGGTCCTGGCCCTTCCTGCCACCCTTGGAGAGCAGTTGCTGTTTACAGCTGTCTATGAAAGCAACTGTTTTGCCTACTTTTAGAAATCTATGCCTCTTGAGCAAATCAACACATTCGAGGATAAAACAAACTGTGTGTTTAACACTCACGGTAGGAAAAACACAGACACCTGTCCATTGAGACTCCTGATTAACTTTTGCATTGTGCTGGATGTTGTGCAGTCTTGCTCGCTCGTAAGTCAGGCTCCATGCATCCACATTTTGCTTTTGGGTCTATAAGTCCCACCTTCCTTTGCAGGCTGAGGGGTATGCAGAGCCTGGAGCAAATGCTGCTAAGAAGACTGTTGAACTTCAGTGATGGGGGCGAGCAAGTGGGGTGTGATGCACATTTTAAGGAAGGAGTGCAGCAACAATGCTAATTGAGAACGAAATCCTATGTCTCACGGGGGCCATTAAGCGACAGCAAAAGGCTACAGCGGAGTTGCGTCTTTGGGAGTGGTGGTGGAGATGATGTGAAAGGGAAACCTCCATAGACACTTAATGGAATGGGCAAGATTGTATGTAGGGAGGAGGTTACAGAGACTGGGCACGGCCGCATGGAACTGGGTGGAATGACGGAGCGAATGCCATGGGCCAAGCAGTTAAAATGACAAATTTCTGATGGTAAAAAGTGATGGGAGGAAGGATAAGATCGGAGACAATGAAGGACGTACGGTACCTGCAATTCTACCTAGACCTCATAACTGCATTCCTGTTTTTCTGCTTTATTTGTGACTGAGTGCCAAAACAATTCTAAAAGTGCCGGACAGAGATTTAACCCCCTGCCCCTATCCACGACATTGTTTCAGCAACTATTAAAGATTCACATCTTCACCCACACATTGCTGGGTTTTTTAAATAAAAAAATAATACCCAGCTTCTGGTGATGAATTTCAAAGAAGTTGTTTTGCTACCATGGATTATTGTTACTGTTGTAATTTGGTTTTTTTTAAATAAAAAATTAATGTTATTTTAACTTTGCATTTCAATGAACTTTTGTTCTGTTTTCTTGTATATTGCTCTGATGGAATTTTCTTTAAAAGTGGAAGAGTGGTATATAAATGTTTTTAATAAATGATGGAGGAAAAACAAACCACCCCTGCCCCCCCCCAGGCTTTCACTCTTAGTAAACAGGAATGAACAAGCAGGAGGAAATACTAGATTCCAAACATGCAGGTGCCAATTCTTAAAAACTGATCCAATAGTGACCAGTTGCAACAGCCGCAGAGGAGACACATTTTGGAGAATAGTAGCCAAATGGCATTTGGACTCAGAAGAGGTTTCTGTTCTCCGTCCTCTTCCTCAAAAATTCATTTTAGAAATGCAGGAGAAAGATTGATACCCTCAACTCTAGTGGTTTCAAAATATGTTAGCTGTCTTACAAGTGCTTAAGGAGCTGCACTGGCTGAGCACAATGCAGAGTGCTGGTTTTGAGCCAGAGTGCCCCAAAAGTTCAGGGACTGGGGTAAGGACTTCCTGCCAGTCACCAACACCTAGTCCTGTATTTTGGCACCAGGTTAATTTCCCCACTTCTTCCCCCTGCCCAAGCATTTCCAGTTTTAACTGTAGGTTTGTGGTTGCCAGATTAATGTGCTCCTTTATGGGGATCTATGTGGTCAGATCACGGGATAAAAGTCTGACTTAAGTGGGAGGCAGGCATGGATAGCCATGGAAAACCTAGAGATATTTTGCAAAGATGAACAGGGGAAATAGAGCAGCTGAAAGAACTAAAATGGGAGGGGGAAAATGAATTATTTAATATTCTTGTATCTTATTAAATTGTTACAAGAATTGAACCATATAGCCAATAATGACACATGGGCAGTAAATCTAATGCAAAGGCAAGGACACCATCTTCATGACAAGGGAATAGTTTTTGGGAACAGTAAAGTTCAAATTTCATAAACTACTGCTATAGGCCATCCTTACTACTTCACTGATAGAAACAAAATACAGTGTGGTACCTCGACTTACGAATGGGGCAAATGGCCGCACACTTACGAATTTCTCGACATCCAAACGGAAACCGCGGCGGTTTTAGATAGGGTTCTTTTGACTTACGAATTTTTAGATGGGGTTGCTTCAACTTACGAATTTTTCCGTTTCCAATGCATTTCTATGGGAAATCGCCTTTCCAATGGCGCTTTTCGACTTACTGTATATTCCTGCGTATAAGACTACTTTTTAACCCAGGAAAATCTTCTCAAAAGTCGGGGGTCGTCTTATACGCCGGGTCGTATTTCTTATACGGCAAGTATATCCCAAACTCTATATTTTAATGGAAAAGTTGGGGATCGTCTTATACGCCCAGTCGTCTTATACACCGGAATATACGGGTAAGAATTTTTCGACCTACGAAGGTTCCTTCGGAACGGATTAAATTTGTAAGTCGAGGCACCACTGTAGAGGCGGAATGTTATTTAGGGGGGACACCATTTATGTCTGCCAAGTGTTTATTTGTGACTGGAAGTTTGTATCTGCTTGGTGCTTATGTACTGGGTTTTTCTGCCTCTCCACTGAACAGAGAGCTTTTAATTTTAATGTAAATGCACCTATTGTACACAAAAGTGACTATGATGATCAATGGGGAGCAGAACGTGTTCGTTTTTCTTCTTACCACACCATGTAAGGTTGGCTGGAATTTAAAGATAGCTGCCCTCGGTGCTTGAGGCTCGTCTTAGAGAAACTAAGTTGTTCTTTTGGTCTATCGAATACTGTTCTGGTTTAGATGAACATGCCATTCATTCGGTGATGATGATCGAATGAGCATAGGTCTTGTTCTGACACTCATGCCATCAAAGGCCCTGTTCTGATAGAAGCTGATAAATGAATGATGACCTGCCATGTGTTTAGTGTCACTGCGAGGCTCTGTAATCTCCTAACAGTGGCTCAGCTGTGCCAGCAGGCTACGGAAGTGCATGGCAGCCTTAAGGACAACTTACTCAGCATGTCTACTCTGCCCACCCCAACCTCTGTCTGCTGTAGCTGTCTCTTCTTATTGAGCTCTATGTAATGCTGTGCTCTTTGCAACTGCCATTAAATGGAATAATAGATCACAGTTAAGGGGGGACCAGATGTGACCTTCCAGACCAGACTTCTCTATCTGGCCCTTTCCCCCAACTCAGGCTATACCTGTTCTGTGTCATTTTAAGCTTGCCTCTTTCTTGCCTGATGAAGTACAGTATATGTTTGTAGAAAACGCTGACTTTTGCACAGTTGGAATGTACAAAGGCAGGAGCCACCTATTGCTCTGCTCACTTTCACTTCTGGTCCCATTCACTTTTTGCTCTTCATCCCTGGCCCCCCAAAAGGTTGAACACTAAGGGAAGGCAGCCCTCAAGCTGAAAAGGGTCCCCACCCCCAGGGTAGAGAGAGTGCTAGGGAAGCATTAGTTAAATTGGGCTAAGTGCTTGTAGACCTCCTCCAGTATAATATTCTATGTAACGGATTGAGCGGCTGAGGCAACCCAGGCAAATGGGCAGGGTACAAGTAATAAATTATTGTTGTTATTGTTATTCTTTTTATTTATTTATATTCTTATTATTACTATTATTTGTGGGCATATGCACATGTGAAAGAAGCTGCTCTCAAGACACTGCAGTTGTGGTAATTAGAGTGTGGGTAGTGGGTGGCGCTGTGGTTAAACCACTGAGCCTAGGGCTTGCTGATCAGAAGGTTGGCGGTTCGAATCCCTGTGACGGGGTGAGCTCCCGTTGCTTGGTCCCAGCTCCTGCCAACCTAGCAGTTCAAAAGCATGGCAAAATGCAAGTAGATAAATAGGAACCGCTACAGCGGGAAGGTAAACGGCGTTTCCATGTGCTGCTCTGGTTTGCCAGAAGCGGCTTTGTCATGCTGGCCACATGACCTGGAAGCTATACGCCGGCTCCCTCGGCCAATAATGCGAGATGAGCGCGCAACCCCAGAGTCGGTCACGACTGGACCTAATGGTCAGGGGTCCCTTTACCTTTACCTAGTGTTAACTAGTTACAAAATCAAATGGCTTTGCCTTTAGCACAGAGAACATAAAGTATTTATTATTGTACTGTATAGTTAAAATTACAGAAACAAGAGACTTAAGAGCAGAATGTAAACCACTCATAGAATATTGCTTTCAATAGGTTTAGAAATGTGAAAGTTGGTATATTAACAGATATGGGCCATATTTCCCTATTTTTGGAAACTTACAATATCCTTAACTGCTCCTCTTTGAACATCTTGTTTAATGGGAGTTTTATGACCCAGGGTTTTGAAAAGTGAACTTTATTTTTTGGTCTTTAGCCAGGCGTGTGTTCTCTAACTAGTATATATTGTTACTCAGGTCAGCTCTGCTAGGCTTAAAATTTTGTTTGTCTTCCATTATCAGTCAAGATTAACATGCGTAAAGATGGCGGAATATGGCTCAGCTCATGCTGTTGCTAGTTTTTGTGACGGCTACTTGGGTACTCTTTCGGAGGATGGAGTATGTTGCACTGTGGTTAAGTAGAAATTGAATAATCTTAAATCAAGTTTTTATTAATCCAGTTTCATCAGGGTTTGAAATTAGCAGGGCGCCAGGTGCATTTTGCGCCTAAAGATTCTCCGTTTGCGAGCACCTCAAAAAGTCTGGGTGCCATTTTTTGTGCCTTGCTGACCCTTAAGGATTACTGAAATGTTTGTGCTTTGAAGTCTCAAAGTAAATGTTAAGGATAAACAATATGTTAAGGAGTTTAACAATAAAGAGTAGAGTGTTTTGAAAACTGAAGTATGGTGCCAATATTTTTATTGTCAACACCAAATTAAACATGTATCAACAATTTCTGCTAAAAATGTGATATTAACATTGTGCCACTTATGTGAATTGGATATTTATTCATGCTTATCAATATAATAAATAGTGTTGTTGACCCCCATCCTGTGGTGACCAGACATTCTGTTTCGGCACCCACAACCTAGGTCCTAGAAGCCATTTGGCTCCTAGCTCTTCTACGCCAGTTTCTAACACTGTGTGTCGTTTCTGCAACCCCACAAACAAGCCCCAGAACTTATGAGAATCTTAATACTTTTATAGATGCAAAGTGCCATATAAACAATACATAAATAATAGCAATTGCTGTGGAATACTCCATAGTCCAATTTTTCACATGAAATTAGGGCTTTGTCATACTAACATTATAAAGACTACTGTACATTTAGTGGAAATGGACCATTACTGGTTATTCCATAGAAATTGAAATGGTTATTTTTTATTTGTGTGGCACATTGCAATTGTGAGGATTTAATAGACATTTTATACGTTCTGTTTGTATTTTGTGTGTTTTGTTACATTTCTCTGCGATTCTGCTGGTAAACTGGATTGACACTCTAGATAAACTCTGATCCTGGAGACAATCTTGTGTTATGGATGGCGGCCTGCAAGCAAAGTAAACATTAAGCTGTTTTAATTTCAAGCCCCATTAGTAACAGACAACAATGGTAACCGGAAAATAATAATCAATAATATCTAGACAGTCTATAGGGAAACAGTTTTGTAAATAGTCTCTGAGAAATCGCAGATGGAGAATTAAAAGTAGGTGCATACATAATTAGCAGTGTATAATTCAACCTTGAGTCTCCCAATTACTACAGGCTTATTATAAACATACCTGTGCCTGCTCAAAAGGCTTCTTTTAATAACTCTAGCTCTTCTTTCCAGACCTAATTGTAAACATGGTAAGTCTGTGTCTCGCTTTCCAGTCCACTGAGACTGCTCTTGATGGCTTGTGTGTTGTCTGATGCTAGATAGTCGTGCTGAACAAATCTGTCTATAAACTGGCTGAACACAGAAGCAAGTAATTGCTTGGTAATTTGGCAGTGATAGTGAATGACCATGTTGACATATTCCTGTAATAAGTGTCATTGGTGTGCATCAGATAGTCCAACTTAGTTTGAACCCCGGTATATATATTCCAATTGGATAAACCACTTTCAAATGACTGAAACGTTTACCACTAGATGTGAAAATTATTTTTGTAGATCACTGCCTAGAAGAATAATCTTCACATATAGTAGTAAACATTTCTGTCATTTGGAGGTGGTTTTAAAAGCCTGAAGTGATTGCTGTGTTTTATCCAATTAAAAAAATATACTTCTATTTCTTTCTTGAGTCAGTCCTTGTTTGCACAGTCCTCACTTTCATTTTCTAACGTGGGTTCTCCAATTTTTTTAGTACAGTTTCTGCTATTCGGCAAGGAAATTCATGCAGTTCTTCATTCTGAAAGAAGTAGGAATATTAAAATGCTACGGATCCCCAATGCTGTGTAACCATGGTTTGCTTTTTTCCTTAACCACAGTTAGGCTTAAGGTTAAGCATTGATTTCAAACCAGGATTGGAAACCATGATTTAAATTGAGTGATGCTGAGGAATTTAACCCTGTTCAATTCTGATGTGAACTGATTTGCAGGTGGCTGGCTTAGCTAAACTTGTTACTGCATGTGTTCTGGGATGCCAGCAACATTTAAGGCACCATACTATGGTTTCTACCTAACCATGGTCTAGTATTATGACACCAGCAGGCCTTATTTTATTTGGGAATAATTTCTTACTGGGACTAGTAATTCCTCTAAGTCAGGACTTTCTAAACTTTTCATGTTGGTAATACACTTTTTAGATACGCATCATTTCGCAACACAGTACAGTAATTCAGTTTTGCTAGCAAACTGGAGGTTAAACTAACTCCTTTTCAGCCCCGAGAGGAGCACAGGGACCGTTCGCAAAACCCACCTACACACTGTAGCTGACACACTGACGTGTTGCAACACACAGTTTGGAAGGCTCTGCTACAGTATAAGCCAGTGTTTCCCAACCAGTGTGCCTCCAGATGTTTTGGGACTACAACTCCCATCATCCCTAGCTAGCAAGACCAGTGGTCAGGAATGATGGGAGTTGTAGTCCCAAAACATCTGGAGGCACACTGGTTGGGAAACACTGGCTTATACTGTAGCTTACACTGGTTGGGAAACACTGGTATAAGCTGGTTACAGGTAGGTAGCCGTGTTGGTCTGGATCGAAGTAAAATAAAAAAATTCCTTCAGTAGCACCTTAAAGACCAACTAAGTTTTTATTTTGGTATGAGCTTTCGTGTGCATGCACACTTATTCAGATACAGTGAAATGGAAGTTTCCAGGCACTTATGTAGAGAAGGGGTGGGGAGGGGTGGGGATGGGGAGGGGGGATCACTCAGAAGGGTGGTGGAAATGGGTGATTGACTTATCTGGTGACAGTATTTATCAGGATGGAGTACAGTACTGGCTAGGCCCACACCAACCTATTAGCAGCCATTTTGTGCTGGCACCCACAACACCTCTATCAAGATAAGAGCACCAGTACCTCATTTTATACCAGAAAAAGCATTGCCTTTTCGTGTCTTTGAAGTCCATACCATATCACTCCAATCCCCCTCCCCCGCCACTAAATGTTGCTGGTGGGCCTTTGTGTAAATGAAAGAGTGTTTTTTTATGGCTAAAGGGGAGATGTTGCATTTTAGATTGAGTCCCAACATTTTAGTCAGTACGTTTTTGGGCAAAAACAGCTGTATGTAACCTAACCTGTAGCCTCCCAGAGCCTTGGGCAATTTATGGCTGCTTATAGTCTGTTGCAGAAGAAACCCCCCACAACTATGATATATTAAGAAGGGTACATTAAAAATAACATAAAGGTGCTTCTTGGCTTGTTTAGTGGACCTGGAATATGGCCAAGCAACTGTGATATTTCACCACCCACTTGCAGCTCTGTTCCTGGGCAGCCTTTCCTGGACTGACTTATGTTTTGAACATTTTTGAAATCGACACTGAGGATGGGCTTAACAGGGCTTTGAGCAAGGTACCTCTGGAGGTCCCCTTTGCTGCCTAGCCACTTTCTCTCCTGCAACACACTGCCCACCCCATTTCATCTGTTACTGTTCTGCCTTCTGATGCCCAGTGGGCACCCCATTATAGCTGCTCTACTCCCCCCCCCCACAGGCTTACCAAGCATTGGGAAGGGGTCTTCTTCCCTCCTCCCCCCACCTTAAAAAAACACACCTTTCCATAAGTTGGCTGGGCTTTGGTGTGCCTCTGACATTGTTTTGAGGCCTCTGGGCAATGGATTTCTGCCCTGAAGCC
Source organism: Zootoca vivipara (assembly GCF_963506605.1). Lineage (NCBI taxonomy): Eukaryota > Metazoa > Chordata > Lepidosauria > Squamata > Lacertidae > Zootoca > Zootoca vivipara. Next base: position 38,849,891 of record NC_083287.1, on the reverse strand, counting down.
CAAACCTAACCGTCCATCTAGGCTGAATTTATTTGGCTTCTCATTTCATGATGGTTCCATCACCATGCTGCTGTAGGCCCCTCGAGCCAGTTCGGCTATATTGTACCTACTTTATTCTGCAAGGTGTCTGTTAGGAGGTTTCTTTTTGGGTTTACCAATTGACTGCTGTGTAAAGGGACCCCTGACCGTTAGGTCCTGTTGCGGCCGACTCTGGGGTTGCGGCGCCCATCTCGCTTTACTGGCCGAGGGAGCCGGGATACAGCTTCCGGGTCATGTGGCCAGCATGCCCAAGCCGCTTCTGGCAAACCAGGGCAGCTCACAAAAACGCCGTTTACCTTCCCCCTGGAGCAGTGCCTATTCATCTACTTGCACTTTGACATGCTTTCGAACTACTAGGTGGGCAGGAGCTGGGACCGAGAGGAACGGGAGCTCACCCCATTGCGGGGATTCAAACCGACTCCTCCCTAATAGTGTAGTTCCTGCTTGCCATCTCCTGTTTTGATACGGCCAGTAGACTCCCAGCTTTGTTATCAGGCTTGAGTCGCTACTAACTAAAAAATGCAAACAGTTAAAGAACTTGGGAGCTGAGATTGTAAGACACAGCAAAACAGGAGATAAAGCCAAGATCCTCAGAACAGAATGTTCTGTGTAATTTGTATTGCAGTGCAAGCATCAAATTTGATGTTTTGTGCGGAATTCTGCATCCTGTGGACTTCACCTTACATTATAAAAGCAAGTTTCTAGTTACCAATGGCTCTGAAGTTATACTTGACAGTAGTAGAAGATGCTAGGAAGGATTCCCAGCAAACAGGGATTAACACTTGAGGCCACTCATCCCCCCCTCCTTTTCTCATGACTGGCAGAAACATAATATAGTAAGGGGGGGTTGTCAGGTTGGTTAATTTACATAATTTATGCTGATTGTAGAATTAATAGTTCAAGATTGAGAATTCTGCTCTACGTTGGTGCAGAGTTGTTTTCTTTTTATTAGCTGAAGGGCATAAACAGCCATGCACATGATTCTCGAAAATTACTTTTGCTTTCCCTAGGTTAATGCTGTACTTCTCTGAAGTTAACCCGCTGTTTTCACATCCTTGTGGTCTAAATACATATTGTTTAGCTTAATGACCCGAACTTAAGTCCTCTCAAAAGTTGCAGTTATTATGAATCAGCGTGACTAAGCAAATGTAATCACTCTGAGCTGAAATGTAAACATTTTCCTAAGGAAAACTTGGCATGCTTTTCTGTCCCTTTCCTTTGTCTTCCTATCTGCCTTAAACTATTAATAGCATTTTGAGCACAGAAGGATATAGAATTGTAGAGCTGGAAAGGGACCCTGAAAAACCACCATTTTGTAATCCAAATTCATCCTCAAGTGGACATCAAAATGATTCTTCCCCCTGTCACATTTTAATGGTCATTAAAACTACAAGCAGTTGTAGCAGCAGAAAGCTGGCCTGTTGCCTCTTTCCCAGGATCCTGAGAGACCCTTTCCCTCTCCCTTTCCCCCTCCCTCCCTCCCTCCCTCTCTCTCAGCAGATCTCTCCTCCCTCCCTCCTTTTTAGGGAGCTAAATTTTTATGTCTGGCATTTCCACTTCAAAAAGAATCTTCTGTAGGGCAAAAAAAAAATCTGTGCTTGACGCCTTAGAGATCTTTTATCAATCAGAGGAGACAGTGGTGAACTAGATGGACTAACAGGCTGGTTCAGTGGGCTGCTGGGCTGGGGAGACCCAGGTTCGAATCCTCACACAGATGCAAAGTAGCTGAATGCTTCAGGCTCGCCTACTTCCCCTCTGCATGACAGTCCCCTCCAACCAACCCTGGCTCATGGCAAACCTATATTTTGCCGTTTGGGGTGACTTGGGCAAGCTGCGGTTCGCTCTTGATCCTGACTTGCAGCTATGTGCTCAGGACCTGATCTTGTGGGCCTTTCCCAAGCACAGAATTGGTGGACCCTCCCAGCAGGATGCTGAGCTCATTGTCTTGTTTTTGGGCCCCACCCATGTGTGGGTGGCTGGGCCATTTAACCACGGCCACAGCTGCAGTGGAGTTAACTTTCTCAGGAGTTGCTGATCTTATATAGCCAAAACAGCATTTGAAAGGTTCTGTAATGTTTCCCAGTGCTGGCAGGGCCTTCTGTCTGGATCCCTCATGCCCCCAACCCCATAGATCAGGTGCGGGAGACTTCCTGATACAGTATTGCTGAACTACAACTCCCATCATTCCTGACCATTGACCAACTCAATTGCTGGAGTTGTAGTTCAGCAACATCTGGAGGGCCAATGGTTCCGCATGCCTGCTGTAGATTTTTCTCCATTATAGGTTAGGTCTGTAGTCCTCTGTACAGAGCAGAGTATTTTAAGAGTAGACTTACGTAGCTATGTTTCTGTCCTGCCTTGTTAAATATTAATCTCCAGACTGTTCCCCACGGTGCAGAGGAGTTCTTTGGCTGCTGCCTTAGTGAGTGCTGACCTGGCGTTCTTCCTTCCTTATCTTATGTATTGAGGTCATGGCGGACCTGCTCCTGGGCCATAATGGCAAGAGCGGGGCTCCTGCTAAGCGCCTCTTAAAAGCTTTGTGGAAATGTGAAGAAATGCCCGGCAATATCTCAAGCCCCCCACCTCAAAAAACAAAAACCCACCACCCTCGCTCGATAGGTAGCTCTCTCGTAATTATTTTAAATGACCTCTGGATTTACAGTTCTTAATCGTTGCTGCAAATTGGACTCTTGGCTCGTAGTCTGTAAACATTAGCTAGCGCAAGTGGGATAATTAAACCTCCGGGACACATTATCACCGATCACGTGTGGTAGGCATAGACTGAGCTGAACAGGAACCTGAGGGGAGCTTGGAGAAACTGTGACCTGTTTCTACAACAAATAGCGAAAATAGCTGAATAATGTCTTAAAAGTGCAGGCCAGCCTTCCAAGTTCTTTAAAAAAACAAACAAACACCAAACATGTGAGTTGGAAGGGGTAACACAATTAGAGCAGCCTTTCTCAACCTTGGGTTCCCATATGTTGTTGGACTACAACTCCCATCATCCCTGGCCATTGGTCCTGCTAGAGAGGCGTGGTGGGAGTTTTAGTTCATTGACATCTGGGGATCCAGGGTTGACACAGGCTGCATTAGAGGGTTACTTCAAACTGCTTAGAGCAGGCATCCCCAAACTGCGGCCCTCCAGATGTTTTAGCCTACAACTCCCATGATCCCTAGCTAACAGGAGCAGTGGTTGGGGAAGATGGGATTTGCAGTCCAAAACATCTGGAGGGCCAAAGTTTGGGGATGCCTGGCTTAGAGACACCAAGGAGTGTCTTGTGTCAGGGCATATATAGGGCTGGATCCATAGCAGGGACCAGAGGAGGAATGACCTTTTGGAGGAGCATAGAGAGAATTGCCACGGTGTATCTGCAAGTAGCAGAACCAGACACCTTCATCTGCCCCAGCTGCAACCACAATAAAAAAGTATTTATCATATCATTCTCTACAGCAGGGGTTAGCAGACTTTATCAGCAGGGGGCCGGTCCACTGTCCCTCAGACTATATTTTGGGGAAAAAATAATGGAGGAATTCCTATGCCCCACAAATAATCCAGAGATGGATTTTAAATAAAAGCACACATTCTACTCATGTAAAAACACCAGGCAGGCCCCACAAAGTGCCTTTCCTCTACTAATCCCCAATGCTGAGCATTAACTTCCTTTATTAATCAGTGCCTACATATACAATTAATATAATCACTGGGAGAGAGAAAGCCTCGCACCTATAGTAAGTGGTTAGATAAACTCTATACAGCCAGTTGCTGTCTGTCTCGGAAGACAATGGTGGAGTGAGCCTTTTGGGGTGGAGTCAATCCGTTCGAGAGTTACAGGGCCTGCTGTGGCTGTGGAGCATGGGTAGGCGAACTAAGGCCCGGGAGCTGGATCCGACCCAATTGCTTTCTAAATCTGGCCCGCAGATGGTCTGGGAATCAGTGTGTTTTTACATGAGTAGAATGTGCCCTTTTATTTTAAATGCATCTCTGGGTTATTTCCCGGTTGGTGATCTGAATCAATATAACTTCTTCTCAAAATAATTCCACTGGGAATGTTGGAAATGCCCTCCCCATCTGTGATTCCCAGCAACTGGTGTTCAGAAGCATGGTGTCTCCCAACAGTGGTGCTTAGAACATGACCATTGTGTTTAAGTAGCCATCACAATAGGCTTATCCTCCATGAATTTGTCTAACCCCCTCCTGCTTTTAAAGCCATCCAGTATCTTTCATACTTCTGCAAACCTTGGGCTTCTCCCAGGTTTGCTGAGACCTCCCCTCCTGTGCCTTAGTGGTGCTGTTTTGGCACTGGCAGTTAGTTGCAGCCTGAAAATTGTGGAAGGAATGACAGATGAAATGTCTACAACTCTCTTGCTATTTCCTGCTCTCCCCCTCCTCTTTCAAGAGTCTTCCCTCGGCTGCATACCAGATGACTCCTGCTGAGTTGTGGAGTTCTGCATCCTTGCAGCCTTGCTAGACTCACAATGTCCATCTAGCAACAAATCCCTTGATACTCTTTCTACCACCAGAGAGTTTGGGTGAAGCCATGCTAAGGTGGTGGTGATGAAAACTGCCTGTTCAGGTCTTTGGAGGCAAGAAGGATAACTCGGTTAGTAATCTGAGACTGACTAAAGTCCTGGGCTTTATTGTTGTTGTTGATGATGTTGATGATGATGATATTTTTTTATTTGTGTCCCGCCCATCTGACCGAGTTGGCCCAGCCACTCTGGACAGCTTCCAGCATATATAAAAACTTGGAAAACATTAAATTAAAAAAAGCTTCCCTATACAGGGCTGCCTTCAGATGCCTCCTAAATGTTATAGAATTAATCATCTCCTTAACATCTGATGGAAGGCATTCCACAGGATGGGCACCACTACCAAAAAGGCCCTCTCCCTGTTAAGAACTCCTGAATGAACCTTAAACTGAAATTTGCTTTCTCCAAAATGTGCTGGTCAGGCAACGATGGAAGTCACTCATTACAGCAGCCTTGCAAATTGGGGAAGGGTTGCTTTTTCTCCATGCCTGGGCCTTCCCCGGCTTCCTTTACCGCCACCTGCACCAGCGGTTCTCTTCCTACTCTCTCCAGGTAAAAAGAAAAGTGTCTAGAACGGTGCCCCCGCTTTCCCCTCCTGAACCTGGGGAGCCAGGATAGTGTAGAAGTTAAGCAATACTTGAGGCTAGCGAGAAAAACATGCCTGTTACAGCATTTGCAAATGCCTGGCTGCACCTCGCATGTTTCTTCATGGTGTGTAAATGAGATGGTGCACACACCCATTGCCACATGAGTGCCACACTCCCTAGTGTGACATTGAAAAAGCCAAAGTCTGTCAGGGGAGGGGAAACATGGGAAGGGAGATGGGGAGAAACTGGTGGTGTGGCTGCCGCCCAAATGGAGTCTGAACAGGGGTGAGGCCGGCGGGGTGTGGGGTGAGAAAGCAAAATTAGCCAACTCTGGCTGCATCCTCTTCTTGCAGAAGAAGCACAGAAATAAATGAAGCCACTTCTCCTCAGACATGCTTTCAGTTCCTGCCCCTCCTTGCAAGGACAGAATTAAGGCATGTCCAGTTGGTGGGCACCCTGTGTACAATGGTGTCCTGATTTAAGATAACACTTCATTTTTGAAGTGTCAAGATGGTCAGTTTCTTGCCCCACCCTCTGAGCCCAGAAGAAAGAGGGGGGCAGCCCTGCATTCAGCTGTTACATCAGAGAACTGTCTTCTGGGCAGGGTGAGTTTAGCTCTTACACTTGGCTCATAGCTGCCCCTCTCTACCCTGGCACTGGGCATCTGAGGTGTACATTTTTGGGACCCACTCTTTGGTTTTGCGATTGTAAGCAGTTCTAATGTTGCATTTCGATTGCCGTAACCTACCCTGGCACCTTGAGGGACCCAGGTGGCGCTGTGGTTAAACCACTGAGCCTAGGGCTTGCTGATCAGAAGGTCGGCGGTTCGAATCCCTGTGACGGGGTGAGCTCCCGTTGCTTGGTCCCAGCTCCTGCCAACCTAGCAGTTCGAAAGCACGTCAAGTGCAAGTAGATAAATAGGAACCGCTACAGCGGGAAGGTAAACGGCGTTTCCATGTGCTGCTCTGGTTTGCCAGAAGCGGCTTTGTCATGCTGGCCACATGACCTGGAAGCTATACGCTGGCTCCCTCGGCCAATAATGCGAGATGAGCGCGCAACCCCAGAGTCGGTCACGACTGGACCTAATGGTCAGGGGTCCCTTTACCTTTACCTTTACCCTGGCACCTTAGGGTGAAGCGCAGGTAATAAATTAAAATATTGTGATTAGCAATATAATAGTAGTAGGGGGAGGGGAAATGCCCTTGGATCAGGGGTCCCAAAGTATAGCCCGTGAGCTTCGTTCTGGTAGCCCGTGAAGTGTCTGTAGAAATGCAGTTAAAATTCATAGAGTATATAATGTAGCACATTGCAGTTTCTACAACAGGCAGCAAAATCAATAAGTAGTCTGCCAAGACACTCAGCATTTTTCAAGTGATGCATGGGAAAACAAGTTGGGGAACCAACACTGCCCTAGATCAAATTCAGTCTTTCTGGGGAGACTGCCCACTCAGTTGCTTGAGATTTTCCCGCTCCCCTTTTCTGCATGGAAGTGTGTGACAGGCCACATCACAGAAGCATTGTGGACCCAGAGCTGGTTTTTAGCTTGCTCCAGGAGACTAGGCAAGTGGCTATTTGCAAGTTTATATCTGAGGAAACAGGAAGCCTATGGAGACTAGGAAATGACGAGAGAAAGAGAAGGGGAACTATGTGCCCACGGCCAATGAACTCTCTGGTTTCTGAGTCTACAGCAAATGCTGCTGTAGTCTTTGCAACCTTTCTTTGCCACAATGAGGACTAAGAAAGTGCTTTTTGTATTAACAGGTGTACTAGGTTTCTGTGGATTCCAGGTCTTGTACTTTTTTAAAAAAAGATATACCTGTATGCAGCATACAGCTAAACATGCAGGCTTTTGACAGTTCTGAGAGTGGAACCATATTCCCTTCCAATGCCCCTTTGAGGATCACTTCATGTAGATAGGGGGTGCTTGAATTACACTGAAATGTTGATCTTGACATAGGCCTGTCCAATAAGCTGGCACATACTGAAACTGCTGAGAGCAGAATTTAATTCCTCAGTCTACAATTAATGTACTGCAAGTGCCGCTACAACCTGAGGACAAACATAACTAGCTAAACTGTTCTACTTGCCAGGAAATGTAAATTGAATTCTGTAGGTTTCTCAGAAAGCTTAAGCAATAAGTGAAGTGAATTAGCAGAAGTGAATTGCTTAAATGAAAGCACGTTGACCATTGTCTTTCCTTGGCACAGTTCTGTAGGTTACAGCATCCTGTGCTAAGTAAAATGAGATGTGGACAGATTGTTTAAGTCATGTGTAAATGGATTAAAATAATCTAATTTGTTTCTCACCAGCCAGTGCTAAGTAGACTGGGCTATATGAAAATGTAGGTGTAGGGCTCAATGCAATACTTATGAATTTCTTTTCAGCAGGAACTCATTCAGCATCTTTTGCAGGCTTGCATGCATTTAAATGCAGCTCCCACCCCCTTACAACAATTGAACTGATTCCTCAGCACATTTGCATCTGAACATTTGTGCTGCTTTTCAGCTACACAGCCCCAATACAGGTTAAATTGTAGTTCTCGTTGCAAAAATTATAGCAACTCTTTACAGCAACCCTTTTCAAGAAAGACTTGTTAAAAAAGCAGAAGATAAAAAATCATTTATTTGAACCCACAGGTATTAAACATGATGAAAGGAAGCTTTTGAGACACACAGCGCCTCTCTTCCTAGGGCTAAATAATTAGGACGATAATGGCACCTGGCTGGCTTTTGCCAACAATGTTTGGAGGCATCCCTCAGTGCCAAAGGAAGTTGCTACAGAGGCCAACTCTCTGTATTTACCAGAGAAGGTCCCTATTGCCTTGTCCCTGCTTCTAGTAAACCTTTATCTTGCCATCCCCATTTCTGCCATGAGAGCATGCTTGCTTTTGGTATTTTTTAGTGTAAGCTGCTGTTAAGTTGCTTAATGTTAACATTCACCTTGTCTGCTCGTTCATTGGTCTTTAACTAGTGACCAGGATCCGCTGCTGGGTTGCAGCGTCATCTAAGATGGGTTACAACCTGGAACAGCAGCAGTATACAAATATAAGGTAAATTTAAAAAAAGAAATAGATCCTCAAATGCATGTTTGAGTTCAAAGTGGGCTCCAGGTCTGAAAACATGCAAGACTAGAACACATGTGTCTCAATGCGTACCACATGAGCACTGAGGTACCAGATTGCCATTTCACTCACTGCAATCAGTACTGTTTCACCACAGAGGATAGCATTGTAGACAAATAAGGGGTTTTTTTTGGGGGGGTATAACTTTCACCATAATAATCATTGCCCTTTTGGCTGCTGGACCTGTGAAGGACAGGGCTGCTGTAGATTAAATGAATATAGCGTCCAAGTGATCGTATTGTAGAGTGTGTCATAGTGGAGCTTACTAAGTGATCCTTGGCTTGAGAATAGGCGTTTTATAGTGTAGCACATCCCTGTTTTCATCTGTGACAAGCTGGAAGTATAGCACAGGGGTATGTTGCAGCAGACAGTTAATTAGTTTGTTCTTAAAGTTGCCCCCAGGGACAAAGTAGTAAATGAAAAAATGTGTTTCCTCCAGAGAGAGAACTACTTAGGTGCGAGGCATGGCTATATCCCCATCCAGGCCTTGTGGGGCTCTTGGAAGCGAAGGGGTAAAAGCCTCATCCAAAGTACAACAGTAGTTTATCTTATCAAAGCTGGAGGTTAATGTGGAAACATGTATAGTGTAGATGCCTGGATAGCTCAGTTGGTTAGAGTGTGGTACTGATAATGCCAGGGTTGCAGGTTTGATTCCTGTATGGGACAACTGCATATTCCTGCATTGCACCGTCCACCTCTACAACTCTATGATTCCAAGTACAAAATCTATTGCAGGCATCCCCAAACTGCGGCCCTCCAGATGTTTTGGCCTACAACTCCCATGATCCCTAGCTAACAGGACGAGTGGTCGGGGAAGATGGGAATTGTAGTCCAAAACATCTTGAGGGCTGAAGTTTGGGGATGCCTGATCTATTGTCTTCTCTCTAGCTTTACTCCCGCATTATTTTGAATGCTAGAGGGCTTCAACTTCCAATGCTACAAATGTACTGAAGACATCTGCCTCTCATATCTTCTTGCTCAATGCAGAAAGGTTTCTACATGCAAGTTCTAACCCTTGTGAGGTATTTCAAATGCTTTCATAGGACACCCAACTTCCAGATCCTTGTTGGTTGGAACTTTCCCAGCCAGCACAAACATTGTTTTATTAAACTGGCCATTGTTTTATTAAACTCGCCATTGCCCAGTCTTTCGATTCCACTGCAATTTTAATAGTAGGGAAAGACATTTAGATGGAGGGGTTATTGATGCAACATTGAAAGCTCCGGTTTGCACTCACTGCAGTCAGGAAATACAAAGCTTGGTTTGAGTGCCAATTGAACACTCCATTTCCTGGCTAAGCTTGCTATTTAGGGGTGGTTTTTTTAAAGGCTGCATAGAACCTGTGTGTGTATGTTTCTCTATGCCTTCCTGTTTGCACATTTCAGTTTGTCAATAGCAATATTTCTTCCTTTGAAAGAAGCACTCTGGTAGATATAAAGTGCTGTGCCAAACGGAAATGGTGTGCTTTGTTTAGCATTTTGATAGCAACCTTTCTGAACTATAGGCTTATCATTCCGGAAAAGCAAAAGGCTGCTCTTCCTGCATACGGCTTCCTGTGCATGTCTATCAGCTGCAGCATGCTCTCAATCTAAGCACCATTAGGAGACTTGGGAAGTTTGCAAGTTCCACAATTCAGAGAGACCTGGATATCATAAAGCCTTTAGGTTAGCCCAGAAGCCTTGCGTAGATGTTACAGCTATAGCAGTCCCAAATGCTGGCTTAGCCATCTTTGCAGGAAGATAAATCAATTTTATTTGGCCCTAGAATATTTTTACTGTTCCTATCTGTTAGAAGGCAGGCTGAATGTTGGTTCTAGATAGCTTAAAGGTTTTGTCCCTCCATTACAGGCATCCCCAAACTTCGGCCCTCCAGATGTTTTGGACTACAATTCCCATCACCCCTGACCACTGGTCCTGTTAGCTAGGGATCATGGGAGTTGTAGGCCAAAACACCTGGAGGGCCGCAGTTTGGGGATGCCTGCTCCATTATCTTGACTGTTTGCGCTGTCTCTTCTTGCTTGCCCTTCTTCTGCTTGTCCACATTCTCCTGTTTGTGAGAAGTGATGTAGAATCCTGTGGCACAGTATATAATCTGGAAACCAAAAAAATCCCTGACTCAAATCTCATCCCAGCTCTGAACTGTTTAATAGCCTTAGGAAAGTATATCTTATGTATCAGCCCTATATTGCAAACAGGCTGTTCATAGCTGCTGGCACTGGATGCTCAGATATGTGCTCTCCAACATTTTAGCAATAGGCTGTTAAAGGTCTCAGGTCCCTGCAATATTCCACTCACATTTGGAACAGCTGTTCTGTGGGAGGCAGGAGGATGGGACTTGATTAAGTTGTAGTTAGTGTTGCAGAGGAAGGAGAGAGAGCAAAGATGTAGCTGGGTGAAACACATGAATGGAAGTGCTTTCTTTACCCCTTCCCAAATGCACAAGGAAATTTAATTTTCATAAATAGAAGTTGTGTTTTGGAGCTGCCCTGTTGCTTAAACAACACCCTTAACAGTGTGAGTCCAATGTTATGAATGCTGGGCCAAAGCTTCGAATTCGAACCTTTTGAATTTGCTGTTGAATATTTTCGAGGCTGACAATTTGTGGTGGGCAATTAAAGAATCTTCTAGTTCTGGCAAAAATTCTATGTTCTGTAGTATCAGAACTTCTCTCCAAGAATGGATGGAGTGGTTTCTTTAAGTTCTGGAAATTATTGAGACTGATGTACTATTGGAGTAATGGCATATATGTCCCAACTTTTAGGGGGAAAGAGCTTTGCTGGATTAGGCCAAGGTCTGTTGCTCCCTAGTAACTGGTATTCAGAGGCATATTGATTCTAAACTTGGAGGGTATGTGAGGGATATCTATCTATCTATCTATCTATCTATCTATCTATCTATCTATCTATCTATCTATCTATGCACCATTAATAGACCATGAATCTGTCTGATCCATCTAAAGAGTGGCCTTCAGTCACTTCTTGTTACAGTTAATTCAATAAGTTAACAGCATGCTGAGTGCCTTTATAATTTTAGTGGAACTCATGAATAACATTGGGAAGATGCTTGTTTAGCAAGTTGTATTTGTAAAACAATAAGAAATGTAACTGGTTTAAGCAGTAAGGAAAGCTTTTCAAACATTTCTCCAAAAGTTTTAGCAGGCAATCTAGATCCAACGCCATTTTTTTCCTAGGAGGATTGTGGGAAAGAGAACATCTAGCACAAGGGGAGGAGGGGAGAAGAGGGAAGGAATGTGTCCTCCTGATTTACGCAGGATTTCTGAAATTCTACACTTCAAGAATATTGGGGAGTTTTTATTCCACCATCCTCCATTCGCTGCCTAGAATAAAAGATATGGAAGAGCTACGAAAATGTTGCTGTAGTAAATTATTAGAGGTTTTCTACTGATCCTGCAACAGAGTTTTAAACAAGACCATATGCTGCTAGTTGCTTATTCCTTCTGCTCTCTCTGTGTTGCGGATTTCTGGTTCCACCTTATCAGACTGCACATCCAGTAATAAGGTCTTCTGGGTGATCTAAATTATTAAAGAGGTTCTTCTCCCTCTCTCCGAACTTCAAAAAATAATACATCTCTCTCTCTTCGTTCCTTCAGGCTCCAGACAAAAGGAAAGCATTAGAAGAGACCAAAGCATACACAACTCAGTCTTTGGCTAGTGTTGCTTATCAGATCAATGCACTGGCCAACAATGTGCTCCAACTACTGGATATCCAAGCGTCCCAGCTCCGGAGAATGGAGTCCTCAATCAATCATATTTCCCAGGTAATCAATCCTATTTCCCCCCCCCCCCAAAGATATGCTTTTCTTTGGTCTTCCAAAGATGTAAAGAGATTTTTTTGAGACGGTTCACGTGCAGTGCCAACTCATGGTTTGATAGTAATGTAAATAAGCCTCAGGCTTGCATATGCTTTCGTTCTCTAGTGTGTTCGGATCACCTTTTGTAGCTAGTCATAGCCCAGAAAGAAGAAATGCTGTGGTGCATCTATAGTAGCACAACTGGATGCCTTCATCTGTCCCAGCTGCAACAAAGCACATCTCTTTTGTATCTGTTTCTACAGCCCAGGGGCACCAGCTCTTGGGGGCCCGAGCCCTTTTGGGCCTCCCAATATTTTTGGGTGGGGGCTGCACCCCTCCCCTGTCCAAAGGGCACATGGGTGGAGCTGAGTGTGGCACGCCTTCAGTAGCCAGCTTCTCCTTCTCCTTCTGCAGAGGGGGAGGATGGCTGAAGCAGCCTTCTCACCCGGAACCTCCTGACATCACGTGTGATGTTGCCCCCCCTCATTGCCTCCGCAAGCTGGCATCTCTGCTACCGACACAGCAAGTGCTGCGATCTTCCAACAGTTTGATTTCACCCCCAAAGGCACACTCCTCCATTGCCAACTGAGGCCGACGGATGGCGACCGCAACAGTCACTACATTCACTTGCCCTCCGAACCAGTGTTTCAAATCACAATCAAACTACAGTCGTACCTTGGAAGTCGAACGGAATCCATTCCAGAAGTCTGTTCGACTTCCAAAACACGGCTTCTGGTTGGCTGCAGGAAGCTCCTGCAGCTAATCGGAAGCCCTGTCGGATGTTCGGCTTCCAGAAATAGTTTGCAAACTGGAACACTCACTCCTGGGTTTGCGGCGTTCTGGAGCCAAAATGTTCGAGAACTAAGCCGTTTGAAAACCAAGGTACGACTGTAATGTTAGATCCTGGTTTGGAGGGTAAGCGAGAGCCATAGTTTACTGAATGAATGGACTTCTTGTTACAGTTGCAGACTGTTAACATTAGATGCATAAAACAAACAGCTAAAGAGCAGATACATATAAATATGAATTTTTTTGTTTTATTTTTGAAAAGGCAGGACATCAGTGGCTTTGTGGATGTTGGGTGATATCCAGCTAAATCATACCAAGAGCACTGAAATCAGTAGGCATAAGTTATTGGCGTCACTGATCACCCCTCCGCTAGCCAGATTGTCTTTAATCTTATAAGCTTGTTTTATATCTTACTGGCTGCTTATTAATACTAATTGTGCCATAGTCTGAATTCTCTGCTGGTACAAAAGGTGCAGCCCCTTGTTTTGTTTAGCTCTTGGCCTGAACTGAAGGCCCTGCTATGAAGAAAGCTTTTGAGTCACCTGATACATGAACTGTTTGCTAAAAGATTGTGAACAATTAATGCTTTGTAAAGCATTTTGAGAGTATTTAGCAAGGACACTTGTAGCTCTTTTGGTTGTTAGGCCTTTTGAAAATTAATCTCTGTTGTATAAGCCTCCCCAGACTTCTTTATAAAAGTTTAACTTGTATCTAGCTCTCGCATTCTGAGGTTCTTTAAAAAGTTAGCCAGTTGTTCTTCATTAACTTTCTTAAAAAAAATAAATCCTATACCCAGCCTTTGCTTTTGCTTAGTTTACCTCTATGATTGTGTGTGTGTGTGTGTGTGTGTGTGTGCGTGTGTGTGTGTGTGTGTGTGTGTGTTAGAAACTGAGATATGAAAGCCAGGAGCCAAATGGCACCTTAAACCTAGGTTATGGGCGCAACAACAGAATGTCTAGGTGTGTTTTTTTAATAGCAAGAATACAAAGCTGAAAATAAATGAACTGCAACTAAAATATTTTGTTCATTTTTCAGTCCTTCCCCTGCCCACCCACCTAATATTCGGAAGAGGGTCTCTTCTCCAGTCTTCAGAGAGTAGCTGAAAGTGGGGAGGTAGAAAAAAGTCCTCCTTTCCTTCCACTCTGCAGTTTTTATTTGAAATCTTACGCGTAGTACTGTGCCCAGAACTCAGAAACTGCTCACGCTAATGAAATTCCCTGTTGCAAAATGGGCCCAGAACAATGGGAGTTTCAAACACTGGTGTGTGTGTGTGTGTGTGTGTGTGTGTGTGTGTGTGTGTGTGTGTGTGTGCTGTCTTTTGAGTTAAGCCACTTTGTTTACATGGATAGGAAGAACTATAAATACTTATTTGCCAGCACTTTGCAGTGCAATGTGCTGCAGTGGAAGCTGTAGAAGGCAGATCTGGTGCATTCCATTCTGAGATTTTTCGAAGGCCTCTCTGGGATTTACACAAAAAAGCAAAAACGTCTGCTCATTATGCTCCCTCCTCCATTTAGCAACTACTTTCCTCCTAATCTGTGGCTTGAGTGTGACTACTGTGGTTCCCTCTGAGCATGGCTTGCTTGTCTACAAGATGGAATCACCTGTTGCATTTCCAATAGCTGTTAACTCTTAAGCAACTTCCTTTCAGCAGTTTCTCCTACTAGGCTACTATACTCATTGTTACGTTTTCTTTGGGGTTCAAAACACTTGCCGGACTTTGCTGTTCTTTCACATTTCAGCATCTCTACCAGAAATGTCAGAGGCAGTTGGACTTTCTGAAAGAGCCGTTGAAAGGGAAATTGCCTGCCGCTGGTTTGCTACCATGGCCTCCTAGGGTCTTCCCAGTAAGGGTTTTGCTAAGTTGGTTGCAAAATCCTATGCTGTACTGAAGTCCCAGATTTTCAGTAAACCTTACCTGGGCAGTTACTGTTATCAAAATTGGTCCCAGCTTGCCTGGTTAAGTGCCATCAATTTGGGATAATGGCATGTACTTAAAGGTAAAGTGTGATTTCTAAGGCACCAGTTTTCAGACTGTTCTGGGGGCTCCAGGAATTCCTTAGAAGCTTCTTAGGTAGGGCTGGCCCTACGGCAAGGCTGGGTGGCGCAGGCCGCCAGGGGGGCGCCGCGCTGGGAAACGGGGCGGGGGCGCTGGAGGGATCTTTGCACTACGGCGCCAGGGCGCCAAATATGCTTAAGACGGCCCTGTTCTTAGGAGTTTCTATATTGAGGGCAAGATTCACAGAAAGGCATGAATTGAGGACAAACTTCCACCACTATTGAACTTTGTAGCCACAGGGAAGCAGTGTGTGTGAATGTGTTCTGGGGCGCCCTCTCATTTCATGTGAGGTTACATCGACTGCAAGAGGTTTGTCCTATTCCAACATGAATAGTGTGCACCCTAGAATACATTCCCCAGAATACTCTGCAATGGGTAGGTTCTGTGGAAGATGGATGGGGGGGGGGGGGTTGGCAGATGTATCCATGTGGAATGAAGACCATGGTTTTGTATGCTTTTATGTGTGTGGTGTGTGATACTTTATTGCAAAAACTGAGTGTTTAAAGAGTATCAGGGCATTTTTGTTTCTTACTTAACCCAAACTCCCCGCCACCACACACACCACTTGGAAATTGCCGAGGGTCTCGGTGGACCCCTTAATGACTTCATTCCCCTGTTGTAATGTGCTGCAATAGACACTGTATGGTTTTTCATTGTATTTTCATTGCTTTTATTTCTTACGTATTGTATTTTATTGTGTTACAATTTGAATCAAAAATACAATATAACAAATAAAAGAAGCAATAAAAAATACAACGGATATTCTATATAAATACTTAATGGTATGGCTGTGCCATCCATCTCCTATCTTCAACCACAAATCTGCAGACACACATAAATGAAGTTCTTGTGGGCCACAGTTTGGGAACTCCTGACTTAACCCACAGGCGTGGAGTCAAGCAGTTGTTTGAAATTCACAGCCTTAGTGGATGTTTTGAGGGCTTGTAAAGAATTGCATGAAAACAGGAAGGTTATATTCTAAAATGGTATTACCATTCTAAGCCTGGCAACTTCCAGCTACATAAGTGGGAAGCCCTTTTGACACTTCTGAAAAGATGTCTGAGCATCAGCAAGTATCCAGGAAGGAGTTCTGCAGCTAGAGCTATTTCTGGAGTATTCAATGTCTTGCTTAATGCAAACTATTTAAAGCACAGATTCAGGAATAAAAACAATATCTTGTGCAGCCCTTAATGCTTTGTGGTGTTTGAAAGCTCCAGCTTATGCTCTGTTGATTTAAAAAAAACGAATATTTGTTTTCAAATGCCAGGGATTTGTAAAGCCAGAAGCTGTTATAACTATGGAAGAGACTTCCAGAGAGTTTTCTCTGCAGCGCTCTATTTTAGGATTATATTTTCAATATGTAATTATTGATCCACAAAAAGTTACCAGAAAAGCATCAATTAGTGCTGAAATAGCGTAAACGCTGCTGCTATGATTAATGCACAATTAATATTTCTTTTCAAAAAGTTGCGTAATATTTAGCACTAAAAACTCTGATACCCAAGGTTTTTCATGCATTTATAGCTCTGATTTGTGTCAGTGGGTGGGTGGGTGTATAATTTCTCACAAAATCAAAAGCTGCTTCTGAACAATGCTTTCCTTTTTATATGTAACCCGGTATTATCAAACCACCAAATGTTCTGAAATCACACCAGGCCTCAGTTGTCTTCGGAGTGATATGTTCTTGATGTATGTGGTATTTGTCCTCTGGATGAATTCCAGTTTCCCCGTGTCTCTTCCTGCCCCGTGATGATTAGAATCAACGTTTTAAAATTGGGCACTTGGTGTCGATGATCATAATATTCTTTTGATTGCATTTGTCATAAACTGATTTTAATATTGTATTTTTAAATTGCTGTAACCCAGCCTGGGAACTTGTGGTGAGTAAGAAATTGAATGTAATAACAACAGGAGCAGGAGTTATGAATACATTTTAGAGCGACATTTGATAATTGCCATCAAGTAAATGGAACAATAGCATTTATATGGTGCTTTTAGAGTGCTCAAAACACTTTGCATTGTCGTGCTGTAAGCAAGGGTGCGGGAACTATGTTTCTCCAGGGGACCACCTGTCATGCTGGCTAGGACTGATGCAATTAGGTGTCCCAACATCTGCAGAGCGACACTTGCCCCCTCCTTGTTGTAACGTGAGGAAGAGGTTGATAGCATTAAACATGCTATACGTTCTCGAAGAGTATGAACAGTTATTCCCCGCTTACCTCACCTTGTGATGAAATAAACAAACTTGGAATGTAGCTACAGATAACCAACCTCTTCTGAATTGAGATTCCTTTAAAAGAATATAGCAGGTTTGCTGCAAAAGTTTTGTTGGACTTAAGGTCCTTCGCTTGTTGTGGAACGGTGTGGGGAACCGTTGGCTCTCCGAATGCTGCCGAACTACAGCGCCCATCATCCCTATCCATTGGCCTTGTTTGTTGGGGCTGATGGGAGTTGTAGTTCAGCAGCATTGGAGGGCCCAAAGGGTTCCCACACCTGTTGTGGAATGTCTCCAAAGCAGATGGTGCATTACTGTTACTTCGCAGTAGCAAGTACTTCTGAAAATACAGGCATCACCCCCCCCCCCACTTTGTGCTGGGAAATAGATAGATAGATAGACAGATAGACAGATAGACAGATAGACAGATAGACAGATAGACAGATAGATAGATCATACAAGGAAATTGGGAGGAAGAGCTGGAGAATCCTCATGGCTTGTGAGGAGACCTTCCCTGGAGCCTGAAGAGGATGATGGTGAGGGTGGAGGAAGCCACAAAGAGACCTGAGGAGCAATAGGGCTTTGTTTAGGCTGCTCAGCCTCCCCACCTAACAGCTGAGGTATAGGGTGGCTCAGCTGCCACTGTAGCTTTCTGGTGCAGCCTCCAGCCAGCCCAAGAGCTTCAAAGCTCTAGTTGGAGAGGGAGTTGAGAGAGCGAGAGAGCTGGAGAGCTGGAGAGCAGGAAAAAGAGGCTTTTTAGAGGGTGCTCCCCAGTGCTCTAAAATTCTACACTGCAGCACAACTTCAGCACAAATGCATTGCATCGGTATTCTGCCTCTGTACATACTTGGCTGTTTGTTGAGTTTAGGAATCCTGTTTTCTACTTACTTCTTTAAGAAGAAGTTAGGCAACACTGAGCAAATTGCAGGGGTGGGGGTGGGAGGTGAAGGAAAGGCTTATTTAGCAATTTTTATGAGGAAAATTAAGACAGGGACTTAATGGCAGCCTTAACATAACCCGATAGTGATGAAAGTGTGTGCTCTTGACTGTTATAACTGGAGGCGCAAGAAGTAGTGAGTTTGAATTACAAAAAGGTGTGTTGAGGCTTCCTAAGGGTTTAATTAATTGTTAAGACACAAACACAATGCAATACAGTCCCAGCATGTGTCTCTTTGTTGTTGAGAGGGAGCACTGGTGGAGCAGAGAAACGGAACAGGTGACATAGCCCTTTCTCTATCTCCCCCCCACTCCAAATTCTCTCCCCAGCTGCTCACCTTTCCCCATCCCTTCTCCCCAATGGTCACAAGAACACCTCTGGAAGGTGGGGTGGGGAAGAAAGAAAAGAAGGCTGCAAGTTGAGAGTGAAAATGTTTTGTTGCAACAGTGTTCATTTCCCAGGCATTACATAAAAGTGACTTCGTTTTGCTTAATCCTAGGCTTCTGAACTTATTACATAGTGATTCAAACTTGAAAGATGGAATGTGCCTTCTCTGTTTTGTTGAAACTTCTATTGCAAAATAAAAAAAAATCTGACTGGATAGCTCAGTTGGAAAGAGCATGTTGCTCTTTAAAAGGTCTTGCTGTGGGGATCATCTGTAGCACAGTGTGCTTGAGCATGCTGCACGTCTCCGGAGGCTACTGAGCTCTGTCTCTCTCTCCCTCCCCTGTGTGTGTGTGTGTTACCATGCTGATTGTGAGAAGAAACAATGTGCAAAGGACTAAGAGCTTTGAAATATGTGTATTTGTGTGAGAGTTGTCAAGAGGAGCCTGTTTTAGAGCAGCTTCCCTTTGGCAAGCATGATGTTTACCACAGCTTGGAAGGACTGGACTTGAAGGAGATGACGTCATGATTTTCTGTGGCTCCGTTCTGGGACTTAGCTGGTCAGTGGCAGTCATCACATACCTGTGCCCCTTTCCTCCACAGGGGGACGTGTGAGGTGGGTCTTTTATATCACAGTCCATGTACATGAAAACGTTAAGTCCCCCCACTTTTTTTGAAGGAGGAATCATACATCTGCTTGTATGGCTCTTTACATTGAGTGGCTGCAGAACTTATCTTATATGCACTTCTGCCACATGTAAGCACCTACACTTCCCATGTAAGCACCTACAGAGTTTATGGCCATATGTCACTTCTCAATACATACATACATACATACATAATTTTATTTGTATGCTGCCTTTCCACAGTTCAAACCAGTTCAAATTTAAAAATACATAGCTACACAATGCAGTGTCGTAATTTGTTTTAATTTGTTGGAAGCTGCCCAGGGTGACTAGGCTAGCCCAGTAAAATGGGCGGCATATAGAATAACAGGAGCAGCAGCAACAACAGCGATAGTTATGAACAATAAATAAAACATTAAAAAACACACAACCAAACTGGGCAATTGCCACATAAATCACAAGTTTTAAAACATACAAAAAACCAACAGAAACAAGCCCCCCCCCGAGAAACCTCTAACAACACCCCATTCCAAGAGTCTGTTCAGTTGCCTCAGCTTTTGCAGCTAGTGTCAGTCGGGGCCCTGCCCTCACAGGCCATGAGGGAAAAGGCCTGCAGGGCAGGCAACAGGTCTTCCGGGATTCATACTCACCTGACATCGTAATGGCGTCATGTGATCCATTTTCTTTTGCCAGTGTGATTTGAAGTCCAACCATGCATGCAAAGGCACAGGGTTTTGCAGGCACTGCCGATCAGCTGCAGACCCCAACATCAAGTGTAGTGCAGGTGGGGGTGGCATGGCCAAAATAGCTTCACCTCTGGCTTAGGTTAAGTTATGCAAAGGCCTGTGCTTATAACTTGGAAACATGCCACAAACAGAAAAGCAAGTACAGTCATACCTCGGGTTACGGCCGCTTCAGGTCGCGCGCCATGCCGAACCCGGAAGTCTCGGAACGGGTTACTTCCGGGTTTTGGCGCTCGCGCAGAAACGCTAAATCACGACCCGCGCATGCGCAGATGTGGCACTGCGGGTTGCGAACGTGCCTCCCGCACGGATCACGTTCGCAACCCAAGAGTCCACTGTATTCACTGCAGGTAAGCACATTCACTTATTCTTATTATGCTAAATAAGTCACGATGACATTGTAGAAAGAGCCGCTTTCAAGAGAGGAAAAGAGTGAAGTATAAATCTTGAGAGTTTCCCCTCAGTCTAATGATATGGACCATTATTTATGGGTCATAAATATTATATGATGTGCCTTTGGCAAAACATCTCAATCTGAAAATCTACCCACAGCATTGGAGGCAGATTTTGCAGTCACTCATTTCGGTACTGAGAGGAGGTGCTCTGTCTAGAATTAACTATACCCTCGTTGTCAGGAGATGTTACACTATCAAGAGTTATGTTCCTCCTGGATCGTGCAAGTCCTAAGAGTTGTCTTTTATTCTAATCTAACATCTGACAATAACTAGAAAGGAAGATATAAACAAATGGGTGGCTCTTACTATTTTGAATAGGTTTTTATTACATGTCATACTGGCTTTAGTATCCATAACTTCTTAAAACATGTTTTTGATGCTCCTTTATTTTGCATTGCAGTAAATTTCCCTCTTTTTAAGACATAACCAGATTTGTGTGCAGCACTGCAGTGTAGAATTGTACTGTAGATCTTGTTCTGCCTAATGGAGGTACATCTTTATTGCATCGCTACTTGAGGAATCATAGACTATGCACACGTTTTCTAAAAATTGGTTCTGTTATTTCAGAAAGTGGGTAAAAAGTATTGTAAGCCATTTCAGGACAGTCTCAAGGATTGACTCCTTTCGTTGTGAATCATACACCCAGAAGATCATTAGGGCTCCCAGGGAGCACAGCAATTTTCAGGTGTTGCTGCTGTAGAACTGGTAAGTATCATTTTTGCGAAAGGACATAGCCAAAAGTTGTGTGCTGGGAATCCATGAAGAAATTATGCAGTTTCAGGAAGTTCTGTTTCACTGGGTACAACTAGTGTATACAGACATGCATATTGTCTTCTAGCACATCATTTTCTCTCTCCTGTTGTCCTCCACTTTCCCCCATGTCCTGTCCTTCCCCCATTTCCCTTACTGCCCTTGGTTGCTCTGCCTAGTGTTTGAAGCTCCCGTTGTTCTAGGCATTGTTTTGTGACAGGGAATTTCATTAGCGTGAGCGGTTTTTGAGCTCTAGGCACAGTACTACACCCTAAGATTGAAGTTCAAAACTGCAGAGTGGAAGGAAAGGAGGACCCTTTTCTGCCTCCCAACTTCCAGCTACTCTCTGAAGACTGGAGAAGATTGCCTCTTAAGAATATTAGGGGGGTGGGCAGGGGAAGGACTACTAGACCATGTGAAAAATTAATGTAATATTTTAGCTGCAGTTCATTCATTTTCAGCTTTGTATTCTTGTTATTAAAAAGCGCACCTAAACATTGCGTTGTTGTGCCCATAAGCTAGGTTTAAGGTGCCGTTTAGCTCCTAGCTTTTATATCTCAGTTTCTAACACTGGGTCTGCCCTTTCCACAGTGAGCTGTTCCAAAAGCATCTTAGAACAGACACCATTCATTATCAAATACAAAACGTGTGTGTGTGTGTGTGTTGGTGAAGAAATCAGTTTATAAAACACTTCAGTAACTTCAAAGAAGAAATCCCTATAATTTAGCAAAAATTCAGGAAACACCAGTATTACAAAACAAGTACAAAGCAAAAAAAAAAAAAGTTCACAGAGGATAAAATTCCAGCTGTTGGGGCAAGTCTTATTGTGCTTCAAGGAGCATCAGCAGCTTAGATATAGTTCAAAGTGGTGGCAGCAGTGAAAATTTGGAGGTTTTTTAGGTGCCATATTGGTGACCTCTGGCACAGACCTAGGTGAAACCTGAGGCATTTTCCTAGTTATACATGAGAAATACAGGACTCTGTGCTCTACAGGCACAGTAATCTTGAAAGCATGTCATTGTCCTTCACTTTCTCCATGAATGTTCCAGAAGAAGCTTAAATTCGTAGAGCTATTATGATCAAACTGGAAATCATTCAGATATCTCACACCTTTCTTTCTACACACCTCTACCAAATTAGATTTCCACTGGGGGCGATTACTCATCCATTACTTAGTAGGGCTGAAGCCCCTGGAAGACACACACAAATCAGCATCTGCCACCAACTGCTGCTCCAATTAATTTAATTATTTCCTTCCAATTAATTAACCTCCAGTTCCTCCTGCTGTGAAGTAATAAATCAATCTCTGCACTAGGTATCTGTGCCAGAATTTGTACACACTACTTGTTCAGAGACCACACTCTGTTAACAATAATTTTAGCCAGATTTTCAAGTTCTCCATGCCGCTAGTTGCCTCCAGAATATTGTGGTTGCCCTTGGAAGATGATTCAGAAACTTCAGCGGTTAGTGGATCAGGTTGGTCAGGGTTTCATTTAGAAGTCACAGCTGTTTTGAAACAGCTGCATTGGTTGGCAGTTAGTTTTTGGGCCCAATTTATCACCTCCATATTAGAGTTTAAAGCTCGATGCACCTTAAGAAGATCTGCCTCCTTCCATACAGACCCTCCTGCTTGCAGAGATCAGCAAAGGGTTCCATTTTGGTAGCTTCAGAAGATGGAATTCTCTGTGGCATTTCCCCAAATGTAGAACTCCTTCCCCATAGATCAACTCTATTGTCTGATATGCATTCTTTGGTTTGTTTCAAATTGTTTTGTTGGTTTTTAGAAATTTTATGATTATATGGTTGTAACCTACCCTGGGACTTTGTAGTAATCATTGGGTAAGAACTAGCTTTCAACAAGTAAAGAAGTTGGCATTTGACCAATAAAAAACAAAAAACAAAACTATAAACTGAATAGTCAAATACTGTTAAAGGCATATTGTTGTTGTTTAGTCTTAGTCGTGTTCGACTCTCCGTGACCCCACGAACCAGAGCATGCCTTGGAAACTCTCACTTTCTTCTCAAAGCTTCTCCTTTTTTATGTCCATGGAGTTTTCTTGGTAAAATACTGGAGTGGTTTGCCAGTTCCTTCTCTAGGTGGATCACATTTAGTCTAAACCAGGGGTCGGCAAGGTTTACCTTACTTGGGCCGGTTCACTCCAGTGGAGATCCCTCCGTGGGCTGGATTGCGCGTGCGTTTGAGTGTACGTGCCTGCGATTTCTGGCCTGCATCTGCACAGATGTGATTTCCGGTGCCGCGGAAGCGAGTCCCCATGCCGTGCTGTGCCGGTTTAGCGCAGCACGCGGGGACTCGCTGAGCGGGCGGCTCAGTTTGGGGGCAGCTCGTGGTTAAACCCCTGTGGGCCGCTTGTGGCCCATGGGCCTTAGGTTGCCTAATCCTAGTCTAAACTCTTGGCTATGACCTGTCAGTCTTGGGTGGCCCTGCATGGCATAGCTCATACGGTAGCTTCTTTGAGTTATTCAAGCCCCTTTACCACGACAAGGCAGTGATCCATGAAGGGGGAAAGGCATATAAAAAGCATTCATTAAAAAACCTGCCACATCCCACTGAGTCTCTTTCTCCCTATTGCATATCCAGCTTACTTGGTGGTAGTCCTAACTTCTGGGCACGATTGCTTACCCTATTTTGAAAACTGCGGCTTGTATTACTTCAGTGATAGGAGATGTCGAATGTTACGCTTCATTTCTTGAATTCACTTATTTCCCCTTTCTTTTGTAACTGGTGGGACCTGCCATTAATGGCTTTATGACATTTGGGGTGCTGTAGGAAGTAGGCTTTTGTATCGTGGCAATATTAAAATGTTCTGGGATGCTGCTTCTTTTTATAGAGAACAGCAGTAGAAGCCCTGAATGAGATGGTGTTCAGAGTACTTTGTGTTCTTCTAAAAAAGCAAAAACAAAAGTGGCATATGGTCTGCCTTCCTGCGTATGGAAAGCCGGCTTGGAAATAAGCTTTCCACCACCTCTTGGGGGGATGATGGAGTGTTCTGGATGAGGTGGTAGAGCTGACAAGTGGGTCTTGGACATGGAGAACATCCTGCTGTTGCTTCTTAAGTAAAACATTGACCATGTGCTATTATTTTCTACTGAAAACTTGGATGGAACTTCAGAATGGGAGGAAAACAGCCCTCTTGCTTTTGCCATTCTAATTTTGAATATGCAAACTTAATCACGGGGAGCCGTCTTCCATGTGCTGTTAACTGTGGAGACTAGTAGGCAAGAGGTTGCCGAAGCAAGCTCCCTTTTGTGGTTGTGCCCTGAAATCTGGAACGGTTTCCCAAAGGGGATCCACCTGGTGCCGTCATTACGGTACTCGCTCCAGGCAATGACTGGAATGCCTTTAGGTTTAGGTCAGCTTGCTCTCTTGGTGACTGATGTATTGTAGTTTTTGCCTTGTTTGTTCGGTTCTGTTTGTGTGTTGGTCTGTCAATGGTTTGGCTGCTGGATTTTTCAATTTTTTATTTTTGGTGGTAGTAGTAGTAGTGATGATCCATGGGCTCTCTTTTGTTGTAGCCTTGAATTCAGTTTTGATGGCAAGGCAGCATACAAATGTAGGGGTTCCTGATTTTAGACACTTTCCTTTTTAGGCTAGCCTGCTGTGCCTGTTACTTCCGTATTATGGCAAAAAGTTCTGAAGTCTCCTGGGTCCCTACAAAAGCTAAGGCTGCTGAACACACTATAGAAACTGTCCAAATAGGCTGCTTGGATTAGATATTGCAAGGGGAGACACACACCACGCTGTCTCTGCATGTATGCGCAGCGTACAGCATCTGCTCAACCTTCTTCAACACTTTTTAAAAAACCACATGCAAAGTCTTCAGGTGCATTTGCTTTATGTATTAAACGCCCTTGTGTTTTCCTGGCTGGCTCTAGAGCGCTTGTGGTTTGAGAATAAACTTGACCTTGTTTATTGAGAACAGTAGTATTGGAACAATAAGCCAATAACAAGGGCGTTTGTACAGCTGTTTTTTGTTTGAAGGGATGTTGAAACACATCAGCCCAAGTCTTAGTTCCTTTTATGAACTCTTTTGTTTTGACTTGGTTCACAGAACGTGAAACGGACTACATCCGGACACCACCTAGGTGCTTTTCCTGTATCTTACATGGACTCACTAGTCCATGGAAGCTTATGCTATAAATGTATTGGTCCTTAAGGGGTGTGTGTGTGTGTGTGTGTGTGTGTGTATCACATCACACCTGTTCTTCATGTGAGCCCCATGTACTGCCAGCTGCAGGACCATAATTTTGTCGTCATACCCAGAAGCTGCTCCCATTTCTAAAACCCATGTGAAATGACCTGCAACATGTTAACTTGATTGATCAGAAACAACTTGTTTTCTCTCTTTAAATCATCACCACCACCCTCTCAACCTGGCAGATGTACAGTATAGAGATGAGCATGTTTGCAGCCTAGGCCTTCTCATTTTACATTTTTTTGGGGGGAAATGTAAGAGCAATGCCTTCAGTGGAAACGTGGAATTAGGCAATAAACATGGCGGGTGTTTGCTTACATTATATTTAATTGAAAGGGATTTGCGACTGCTGGTTGCTTCATATAATGGGAGTTTCAGCAAAGAAAAAGAAGGTGGTCAAATCTGTGCACTGATTTCCTGTAATGCATGTTTGGTGGATTAATGTGACACATGAGCAGGGTTGTACCTAGAGAAAGCCTCTTTTCCTTGAGGGCATTCCAGGCCTCATCACTGAATCAGCTACTTCTACCTCCTTTGGGAAAAAATAGCTGAAAAGTTTCCATAATAAGTAGTACAATTTTATATAACTGTATATAGGGTGAAATCCAACTAAGCCATACTTACGTCAGTGGGCTTACTCCCAAGTACAACACTGGCTATTGCCATAGGCTACGTTAATGTATATCCCGCCGGGGCTTCAGTGCTACCCTGCCCCCCCCTCACTACAAAACATTTGGCTATAGGCCCCATTGGACCCTGCCCCAAATCTGCAAACAGCTTTGCATGTTTAAAGCTAAAGTTAAACTTGAATGCAGCGTGTTTACATAATCGAGTATTTAGAATCATAGAATCATAGAATCATAGAGTTGGAAGAGACCACAAGGGCCATCCAGTCCAACCCCCTGCCAAGCAGGAAACACCATCAAAGCATTCCTGACAGATGGCTGTCAAGCCTCTGCTTAAAGACCTCCAAAGAAGGAGACTCCACCACACTCCTTGGCAGCAAATTCCACTGCCGAACAGCTCTTACTGTCAGGAAGTTCTTCCTAATGTTTAGGTGGAATTTTCTTTCTTGTAGTTTGAATCCGTTGCTCCGTGTCCGCTTCTCTGGAGCAGCAGAAAACAACCTTTCTCCCTCCTCTACATGACATCCTTTGATATATTTGAACATGGCTATCATATCACCCCTTAACCTTCTCTTCTCCAGGCTAAACATACCCAGCTCCCTAAGCCGTTCCTCATAAGGCATCGTTTCCAGGCCTTTGACCATTTTGGTTGCCCTCTTCTGGACACGTTCCAGCTTATCAGTATCCTTCTTGAACTGTGGTGCCCAGAACTGGACACAATACTCCAGGTGAGGTCTGACCAGAGCAGAATACAGTGGTACTATTACTTCCCTTGATCTAGATGCTATACTCCTATTGATGCAGCCCAGAATTGCATTGGCTTTTTTAGCTGCTGCATCACACTGCTGACTCATGTCAAGTTTGTGGTCAACCAAAACTCCTAGATCCTTTTCACATGTACTGCTCTCAAGCCAGGTGTCTCCCATCCTGTATTTGTGCCTTTCATTTTTTTTGCCCAAGTGTAGTACTTTACATTTCTCCTTGTTAAAATTCATCTTGTTTGCTTTGGCCCAGTTGTCTAATCTGTTAAGGTCATTCTGAAGTGTGATCCTGTCCTCTGGGGTGTTAGCCACCCCTCCCAACTTGCTGTCATCTGCAAACTTGCTCAGGATTCCCTCAAGCCCATCATCCAAGTCATTGATAAAGATGTTGAACAAGACTGGGCCCAAGACAGAACCCTGTGGCACCCCACTGGTCACTACTCTCCAGGATGAGGAGGAGCCATTCATGAGCACCCTTTGGGTTCGGTCAGTAAGCCAGTTACAAATCCACTGAATGGTAGCATTGTCTAGCCCACATTTTACCAGCTTCTTTACAAGAATATCATGGGGCACCTTGTCAAAGGCCTTGCTGAAATCAAGATAGGCTACATCCACAGCGTTCCCTTCATCTACCAGGCTTGTAATTCTGTCAAAAAATGAGATCAGATTAGTCTGACATGACTTATTTTTCAGGAACCCATGCTGACTTTTAGTGATCACAGAGTTTCTTTCTAGGTGCTCACAGACTGTTTGCTTAATGATCTGCTCTAGAATCTTTCCTGGTATTGATGTCAGGCTGACTGGGCGGTAATTGTTTGGGTCCTCTCTTTTCCCCTTTTTGAAAATAGGGACAACATTTGCCCTCCTCCAGTCTGCTGGAACTTCGCCTGTTCTCCAGGAATTTTCAAAGATTATTGCCAGTGGTTCTGAAATCACCTCTGCCAGTTCTTTTAATACTCTTGGATGTAGTTCATCTGGCCCTGGAGACTTGAATACATCTAAACTAGCCAAGTATTCTTGTACTACCTCCTTACTTATTCTGGGCTGTGTTTCCCCTGCTGAATCATCTGCTCCATATTCTTCAGGTCGGGCGTTGTTTTCTTTCTTGGAGAAGACTGAGGCAAAGAAGGCATTGAGGAGTTCTGCCCTTTCTCTGTCCCCTGTTTGCATTTCACCATCTTCTCCTCTGAGTGACCCCACTGTTTCCTTGTTTTTCCTTTTGCTACGGACATACCCATAAAAGCCCTTTTTGTTGCTTTTAACCTCTCTGGCGAGCCTGAGTTCATTCTGTGCTTTAGCTTTTCTGACTTTGTCTCTACACGTGCTGGCTATATGTTTGAATTCCTCTCTGGAGATTTCCCCCCTTTTCCATTTTTTGTACATATCCCTTTTAAATCTTAACTCAGTCAAAAGTTCTTTAGATAGCCAGCCTGGCTTCTTTAGGCACCTTCCATGTTTCCGTCTCATTGGTATTGCCTGAAGTTGTGCTTTTAATATCTCCCTTTTAACAAACTCCCAACCATCATGAACTCCCTTCCCTTTTAGTATTACTGTCCATGGGATTTCACCCAGCGTTTCCCTAAGTTTTCTGAAGTCGGCTTTCTTAAAGTCTAGAATTTGGACCTTAGTATGCTTGGTTGCTCCTTTCCGCTGGATAATAAACTCCAGAAGAGCATGGTCACTCCCACCTAATGATCCTGCCACTTCTACCCCACTAACCAAGTCATCACTATTGGTTAGGACCAGATCTAAAATGGCTGATCCTCTTGTTGCTTCTCCCACTTTCTGGACAATGAAGTTGTCTGCAAGGCCAGTGAGGAATCTGTTCGACCTTATGCTCTTGGCTGAGTTTGACATCCAACAAATATCAGGATAGTTGAAATCCCCCATTACTACTATCTCACTTCCTTTGGAATGCTTGGCCATCTGTTCCAGGAAGGCATCATCTGTGTCCTCAGTTTGGCTTGGGGATCTATAGTAAACTCCCACAATGAGATCACTGTTGTTTTTCTCTCCCTTAATTTTGACCCAGATACTCTCAATTTGGCTTTGAAGTTTTAAATCCTGGATCTCTTCACAGGTATACATATCCCTAACATATAAAGCTACTCCTCCTCCTTTCCTGTTTGGTCTATTTCTCTTAAATAGATTGTATCCCTCTATTACTACATTCCAGTCATGAGACTCATCCCACCAGGTTTCAGTGATGCCTATTATGTCATATTTAGTTTGCTGTACCAAGAGCTCAAGTTCATCTTGTTTATTTCCCATGCTCTGTGCATTAGTATACAGACATTGAAGACCGTTGATCATTCCCCCATGTCTCTTATTTAAGGATATTTTCGTCCCACCACTAGGTCTGCATGCTGCTTGCTCCATTTGGTCCTTG
This sequence comes from Zootoca vivipara, assembly GCF_963506605.1. Classification (NCBI taxonomy): domain Eukaryota; kingdom Metazoa; phylum Chordata; class Lepidosauria; order Squamata; family Lacertidae; genus Zootoca; species Zootoca vivipara. The sequence continues at coordinate 38,820,856 of NC_083287.1, read as the reverse complement.
ACATTTGGATGATCATCTTCAGCATTTGATAGACTCCTACCTTCAGGACCACTGGGCTTGGGTGTTGTTTGATGGGTTTTGTTGGGGGAGATAGTTGCTGTTGGTTTTTTGCATATTTATTTTGGACTTTGTTGCAATTAATGTGGAAATAGTTCAGTTTGGTTTTGTAGTTTTTTGTTTTATTGTTTACGTTCATGTTGCAGTTGTATTTTTTTTTCATGTTGTAAGATGCCTTACGTGGTTTGAACTGTGGAAAGGTGGCATACAAATAAAATAATGTATGTAATCTCACAAGGGTATATGCCCTGTTGATATATCAGAGGTGAAAATACATATCATTCGAATGGAAAGTACAAAAGTTTGCACACTGGGCATCCAAGGATGTCTCTATATGTTTCCTGGACAACACAATTTTATGCTTGTATGCTGCTTAGAATCCATTCTGGCATGTAAATGGTATATAAATCAATAATAATCAACAATAACACTATGCTATCCTGTTCAGAAAAATCTAGATGTGCTGCAGTTAATTCCAGTCAAAGGCAGTAGAGATGTTGAGCAGTTGTCTCTGTGTAGGATTTCAGAGCTAGAAATAAAGGACACATTTCCTGTTTTCCTGTCTTCGTGCTTCAGCCACACAACGTTGACAGATTATGACATGTTCATAGACGATACTGCTCTTGCTTTCAAGAAAGCCATCTGTCTTTACAGCACTGTGTCTGACCTCCCCATTTCATATGTTTAAAGTTCCATTTCTTTGTACTCAGCTGAACTTTAGCAGAGCTCTCTCAGCATTTCAACAATGCGGCCGGGGAACAGCAGGAAGATATTCTTGGTATTTTATCTGCTGTAATATGTGTGCTTCCTGATGTAGCTTTTGTCACAGGCCAGTTAAATTCTTTCTGCACACATGCATTGAGTTTATTGCCCAGTGGAATAAGTTTCACTTACCGTAGTATTCTAGTTCCATTTTGGGGGGATCATAAACAACAAAGAGCTTTGTGACCCTTAAAGGCTAGCAGATGATGTTACATTTCAGCGTGAGTTACATCCTTGGTTGCTATTCTTCTGCATACTGTCTCCCTGTTGGAATACAGTGGTACCTTGGTTCTCGAACGTAATCCATTCCAGAAGTCCGTTCAACTTCTGAAACGTTAGGAAATCAAGGTGTGGCTGCTGATTGGTGCAGGCGCCCTGGAAACAATAACTGACAGCTGCATCGGACGTTCGACTTCCGCAAAGCGTTCGAAAACTGGAACACTTGATTTCGGGTTTTTGGCATTTGGGAGCCGAAATGTTCAAGTACCAAGGCATTCAAGAACCAAGGTTCCACTGTATTTCAGCCAGTGCTCAGTGCCTGAAGGGAAGAAGAATTCATGGAGTGGAAGGAAGGACCCCTTCCCCAGACCAGAGGTGGGAGCACTCACATTGCCATAGACAGGGGGAAGGGAGGTGGTGGCAGGCAGGATCCGGTGAACAGCCGTGTTGGGCATGCTCAAGCTTCAAATTGAGGGGTGAACACTTTGGTCTCCCCCACCTGCCACCTGCGGCGAGTGCCTCAATCCACCTCACGGAAGAGAAACTCTCTTCAACTCTTAAAGATTAAAGTTAAAGGCGCCAATTTAATCTTCTCTGCACAAGCAGACATAGTTTCGAAATCTGGTTCTCAAAATGCTGAATTCTGTATCCAAAGTAAAATGTTGTACTGCACTCGGAACACCCGCAGAACCCTGTGTAAACTCAATTTTAAGAAGATTTCTTTTGGCCATATCCATTCCCCACTGAACGTTTCTAATATTAGACGTTTTCTAAGCACGCTGTGAAAATTAAGTAGCACATTAACAGTTTGTTATTAACGCTCTGCAGAAATGTCAGCTTTTAATACTTCGGGAAGTGCACAAGCTGTTGGAGAGCTGGTGACCTGCTGAAGCAAAGCAGCTGTGTTTATGCAAAGACTGGTCTTAACGGATTTTGTAAGACAGCTAAGAGAAGCTAGAGAGAAAGTTGCTGTGCAAAACTAAGCTGGCATTTCTTCTGTTCTCTGTAAACAGTTGCATTCTGATCTCAGGCCCCCGCCCCATCTATTCATATAACACTTTTGGGTTGAGTGAGTGCAGGGAGTGTCTTTGGGAGAGATGATGTTATCATATTTCTTCATCAGTTCCTTCCTAATTTAGATTGTTGCAGCAATATATACTTCCATTTTACAGCTGTGCTGGTTACCCAGCAGGTATGAAGCGCTGTCCGTGTGTGCAGTGACATTTTCCCTTCGCTTTGTCCTGTGCATGTGTTTTCACTCAGAAGCAAGTCCTGTTGACTGAGTTCACTTCTCGGTATTGAGGATTGCAAGCTGTACATGCATTCCGTTTCTGCTTTGGTGCTTATAGCTAGCATAGCTGGAGTGCAATTAACAAAAGCTCAGCTTACATACTCTTTTTTTTTTAAAAAAGAAGAAGCTTGAATTGAGTGAAGAAATCAAACAGTTCCCTTTGATTTTCATAGAATCATAGAGTAAGATGGGACCCCCAAGGGTCATCTAGTCCAACCCCCTGCTATGCAACTTTTTGCATTCTGTTACTTTTTGCATTCTCATACTTCCTGACATTAAGAGCTGTTCAGCAGTGGAATTTGCTACCAAGGAGTGTGGTGGAGTCTCCTTCTTTGGAGGTCTTTAAGCAGAGGCTTGACAGGCATATGTCAAGAATGCTTTGATGGTGTTTCCTGCTTGGCAGGGGGTTGGACTGGACGGCCCTTGTGGTCTCTTCCAACTCTATGATTCTATGTGCTAATAAGTGGACTTACAAGTACTCAATAGTTTATTTTTTAATGTAAGTGATCAGAGTGCCTTGAATTCATTTGTTTAAAACCCTGGCAGGTAAAAATGTTAAAAGGCTTAATTAAAAAAAAAAGAAACGCCTGAAAATTCAGCAGAGGCCCTGTATCCCAATCTCTAACTATTCCTAGTCTAGTGTAAGAATATGCACGCCTAGGAAGTGCAGTTAATGGCAGCGACTGTACAAAGTTGGTTGGATAGATTGTTTCACTTTCCTGCCGGCAAAAACTCTTAACCTGCTGACATCTCTCCTGAGTGGCATTTCTCTGCTCCATGGTAACAATCATGAAATCATTTTCTCTGAGGCTGGAAAAAAGAGAGAGTGCTGTACTTCACAGGCACTGCAGTGTGCCAAACCAAAGAACCATTTGGGCACATGCAAAGTCCTATTGCCCTTTCTGAATGCTGAAGCTGAATTAACTCTGACAGCATGTGCTTAGCTCTTTTGGCTGTGTTTTTGTACCCTTTTCAACTGAAGAAAGGGAAATTGCAATCTTTAAGGACAAGTGGGTCTGTTTGAGACTTGGGTTGAAAGTGCTGGCTGCGGCTTTAAGAACACAATTTTTAAACACGCACACCCCACAAAAATAATAACAAAAGCATGCAAAGGAATGTGAGAGTGAAGAGACTTCCAGGTGTAGTCTCATGCTACAGAAGAGTCTTCTAGAGCAGTGGCTCCTGATCTTTTTAAACCAAGCCCCTCTTGAGAGGGCTGAAGATGACTGAGGCCCAACAGTTGCAAAATGGTGGGGCATAGATAGTCACAAAATGGAGGGAGAGTTTGACACAATGAGCCGGTAATTACTGATATCGTTTGCTAGGGGGCAGGGCTTGCAAGGTAGAAGGTACCAGGAAGACTGTGGCACTGAGGCCCACTGCCTCAGAAACGCTGTTCTAGATTGAACAAAATGGGGTGCTCTCCCCCAGGAAAGCAGCCTTCTGTTTCCTCATCTCTAAAATAGGAATCTCAAGGAATTGATTGTTGTAGTGAGGATAAGCTTTACATTGGCGGGGTGTAAGATTGCATGTCTCCTTCTCTTTGGCTTCACCTTTTAACCAGGGCTGGGGTACAAAGGTCGGAGTGCAGCTTTCCACCCCTTCTTCCTACCGCAACGCTTATGCGCCTCCCCAAAAGATTGCCCTCATAGGTTGGCAGATTGCTGCTCCGTTAGGCACAAGGGGCTGCTAGACCAGAAATTAGATACATGCATATACACATGCACACTTTTGGATCCAAGACTAGGTTTTGAAACTAGGGTTCAAAGTTGGTAACCATGGTTAAGACTAGCAAGGGGATACCAACCAGAGAAGAACGGCAGACTAAACTGATGGAGTACGCAGAGATGGCCAAACTGTCGGGAAAGATCAGAAACCAGGAAGATCAAGTATTCCTAAAAGACTGGAGTAAATTTTCAATATATTTAAAAGACCACTGTAAACAGTTAAAATCATTGGCAGGGATATAATGACACTTGTAATGTAGAATCAGTTATGGTAATTATGGATATGTAATAGATGGATAAGGGTAAAAGATGCAGAATACTTTATTTTATATATGGAACCCATGGAGGGAGGGAAGGAGGTTTGAAAGAACCTTTTATTTTAATGTTTGAAATGGCTTAAGTTAACATGTGTAAAATTATGTAAAACCAATAGAAAAAATAATTTTAAAAAAAAGACTAGCAAGGGGAGTATGCGTTGGTGAGAGAATGCAAGTTCTTTGTGGCTGGCTCCTGATATCTTTAAACACGTGTTATTGTTCTGTGCAGACTGCTTAGATACTCCAGGTTGAATTGGCATACAGAGTTGTAGTTGTTCAGGGATCAGGGCCGTCTCAAGCCGGTCGGGCGCCCTGGTGCCGAGATCGCTCCGGTGCCTCCGCCCTGGTGGGCGGGCGCAGCACGCAGCATGGCTTCGCCACGCAGCGCCCTCCTGCCAGCCTGGCACCCTGTGCCACCGAGACTACCCCTAGAGCCGGGCCTGTCAGGGATCAGGAGTAGAGTAAATGAGTCCTGAAATTTCTGTACTCAATCATTTTAAATGGCTGTGGCCCATTAAGTGATTGCTTGGGTTAGAAATTCAACAAAACTGCAGTCCCCCAGTGAGGGTGACTGTCCTCCTTCACATATCCAGACAAGGATGGGGGCAGTGAGAGGCATTAGTGAGATTTGGATGGCAGCGACTGCACCTGATATCACAACCATCCCATCCTAATGAGAGGAGCACCACTCTTGCAAGAATGCCACTGACTCCATGTGCTCCATGAGGCCCCCACCAAAAACTGGGAAATCTGTCATTTAATAAACTGTCCTCATGTTGGCTTGCAGCAGCAGCGTTACTCTTCATGTAAGCCTCTTCTCTCTCTTTCACACGCAAACAAATATTGTCTGCTTACGGCGAAATGGGTATTCATCAAAATCAAACAAACTACGATTGTGCAGTTCTTTGACTGAAATGGCAGCCTCGAATAGTAAAGGTTGAGTAAGACTTGATTAAGCAGCAGCGTTGTAGCATTCCCTCCCTAACGTGATTAAAGCAGAAACAACCAAAAACACAACCTTCCATGGGCCACATATTCCCATTATTAGTGGCAATAAAATAGCTGTTTATGGTAAAAACATTCCCAGTGCACCTAAAGTGGTCTATGAAATCTTGTTAACTCAACTTTTACTGGAAGAGGAGCTGTGGGGACAGTTTTATGTGTGCCAATGATATGCAAAGTGATTGATGCACCAGATTTATAGGGGCACATTCATTGCAAAGAGCTATAGAGAGAGATGGTGAACGTGGTGACCCAGTGAAGGGCAAGGAAGATTATTGTTCCTTGCAAACAAGTTAGAGGGTGAGGAAGGCTTCCTTGCTGTGTTGCATTTCTTTATGAAACTCCTTTGCACTATAGACTTGTTTCAGCTTCAAACTTGTTTTCCTTCCTATGATCTTAGCCAGGGGTCCCCAGACTTACCGCGCGGCGGGCCGGTGCCCGCCGCGCCGACCGCGCAGTGGGCCGGAGGGCAGGGGAGTGCGCGCGCAGCGGGCCGGAGGGCGGGGGAGTGTGCGCCCGTGCGCATGCGCACACGCACACGGGCGGGAAAAAATCGCCGAAAATCGCTTGTGCGCATGCGTATGGGCCTCCCCCGACCCGGAAGTGCACCAGAAATGACCTCTTCCGGGTCAGGAGAGGCCCATACGCATGCGCACAAAGGATTTTCGGCGATTTTTTGCCGATTTTTTAGATCGTCGCTGCGCCGCGCGCCGTGAGAGCGGGCGGCGGCAGCGGGCGGCGGGGGTCGTCGCGGGCCGGATTGGAAGGCCGATTGGGCCGCATCCGGCCCGGGGGCCGTAGTTTGGGGACCCCTGATCTTAGCTGTTGTAAGCCACTTTGCAAAGAGGAGGGCATGCCAGATTTTTATAGATTTAAGGTTGATCTAATCTGCTGCTTGGCATTTGTGTTGTATGCAAGACACTGGCCTATTCCAGTCTGTGAGCTTACAGGGCACTGAGTAAGGGGCCTGCTACTGGCTCCAGACTGGCTTATTCCTCCTACCATTCTCCTCACACGTGCCGTCCATATGGGCTGCCTTTCGCACAGCGACATGCACACTCCATACGTGCTGCCACACGTGAGCAGCAACCCGTACAGACGCCGTGCAAGCGGCAGCCCATACGGACTGTGCATGTGCAGCATCCCATACGGTTGCCGCACATGCGCAGTCCGTATGGTCTGCTGCTTGCACGGTGTCCGTACGGGTTGCCACTCGTGAGCGGCAGCACGTACGAAGTGTCCATGTGCGCCATTCTGTACGGAATGCTGCACATGCGCAGTTCGTACGGGCTGCACCGCCCTGGGTGCCAAAGACGGTTCCTCTGCCACTGCTCTAACCTAAGGAATTTGGTCTAATCATTGCAATAGAAGTTAGAAACCTGCAGCCTAGTCCACTACTAGTACTGAGCCTAGGAAAACTGCAAACCATTTGCATCTGACTGTACATGTTGGAGAGGCATTCCTATGTGACTGCGAGGTGGATAGGAATACAGTGGTACCTTGGTTTAAGAACAGTCCGGTTTAAGAATGATTCGGTTTATGAACTCCACAAAACCGGAAGTAGTGTCCCGGTTTGTGAACTTTACGTCGGTCTAAGAACAGAAGCCGAACGGTGGAAGGGCACTGGCAGCGGGAGGCCTTATTAGGGAAAGTGCGCCTCGGTTTAACAGTTTTGGTTTAAAAACGGACTTCTGGAACTGATTAAGTTCGTAAACCGAGGGACCACTGTATATGTCTGCATCTTTCTTGGGTAGAGATGCTGAAGATTGTCTTGCTTAAACTCCTCTATGGAGGCATCTATTTCTATATACAGTACATGTTTTGATGCACCTATGTCCTAGTGAATGATGTACATAAACAGTACCTTTTATATTTGATATCCCCAATTTTCTAAGCAAAAGTTAATGGAAAGATATTTTCTAGAGGTAAAAGAGATCTTTTGGCAAACTGGAAGCACAATTCCCATCGGAAGCTGAAACACATCACCAGCTCATGTGCCTGTAAACATTTGTCTCTAAAAACTATGAAGCCCATATTTTACTAACAAATTTTGAAGATGTGAAAACGATATGAAGCAAAGGTTCCTAGAGTTATATCCAGTGCCAGTCATACTTGAAGTACACTCATTGAAATTAATAGATATGAGTAACTTAGGTTTATTAATTTCAATGGATGTGCTCTAAGTAAAACTTAGTTGGATGCAATCCATACTCTTTGGTCTTCTCTCATATACTTTCAATCACTTATTGAATTATTACGCATTTTCTTCCATGTTTCTTCTTTGTGATAACTTTATATAAATCTCATAATTTAAAACTGTTCTAAAATTATTTTGATAGCTATTAATGGGATCTGCAAACACTTCAGCTGGGTTTAATTTGCTTTTCACCCACAAACTGCTTGGATAGAAATGTGTCCTTTTGCCCTTGACAATTATTTTCTAATGTAGCTTGTCTTTCTCTTTGTGACTCATGTGCACTAAAAAGTTCTGATTCTCTTGTCTTCTAGCACTGGAGAGAAACTGAGAACGGGCAGCTAACATTTTTGAAACTGGTGGGCTCTGAGTAGAACCTATGGGTGACTGAGAATGGGGCAACAGTGGAACACCCCTCTGCTCCAATGCTCATATTCATATGCTCTAAGCATCCTGCTTATTTAGAAACATCCCACCCCAATTGTGACCCAAATGGCTATCTTCTAAACCTGCAGCTAAGACTGCAAAAATTCCAGTTACCCTTTCCCCCCATCACAATAAATATTGTAGTCCGAGAAGGTAGAAACATACACACATAGTTTGAATTTTGAGATTAGTGTTCGGGTTTTCTAGTGTCAGGATTCAAGCCTTTCCAGGGTGATTCTTTGAATTCCTTATGTGCTAGATTCTCTCTTCTTGCTTTTCCAATTCTGGAAATTTAGCATTTAGCTCCGTCAGGTGACTGTCTTGCAGTTCTGTGTGTTTCTGGCTCACTTCCTGGTTTGTGTCCCTTGTAACAAATAATTTATTTACTGTGATATATAGATTTTTGTTTGTTTTCCCCACTTTCCATGTGTATGCTTTACATAAGTTGAAAGGTATGATGCTGTAAGTATAGGTGTAACTGTACAGTACTATATAATCATGTAATTGCAGGGCAGCATGGGGGGGGGAATGATATCTGAGCATGGAAATACTAGCTTCCTTTCAATTACGTGACCATTTCAGCAACTGATTTTTAGAACAATAGTGCATCTTATGACTGCTCACCATTCTACATCCAGTTTATTTCCTTTACTCTTTTATATTTGGAACCTACTCTGTCCATTGGGATCAACCCAGATATTACCAACTGAATGCAGAAAAACCCTGAATGGTTGAAGTCTCAGATCAAACAGGGTGTAAAGAAATGAAGGATGAAAACCCATTCCTTGATCTCAGGAACCATCAAGCAGAATTTGGTTATGATCAGAGGTGTGCAAATGCATTGCAAGCAACTTCCCAAACATGTAGAAGAATCTTGTAAATGTAGAAATAGAACTTGCTAGTCATCAAGATTGCAAATATTACCATTTATATTGGCTTTACATTTTTAATAAAATAAATTTCTGATGATGATGAGAAAAAAAAAGTATTGTGGGGCTTATTTTTATGTCACAGTTAGGCATGAATTTCTGACTTTTCCTCTTTGTAGACGGTGGACATACATAAAGAGAAGGTGGCCCGTAGAGAGATCGGCATTTTGACAACCAATAAGAATACATCCAGAACACACAAAATCATTGCACCAGCAAACATGGAGCGTCCTGTAAGGTATATTCGAAAACCTATAGACTACACAGTGCTGGATGACGTGGGTCATGGTGTAAAGGTAAGAACTTAGTTCTTTTCCCAGCCCTCCTCAAGTATTTGGGGTACCAAATGATATCTGAAGTTGCTCTTCTAGGTTTTCTAAAATATCTCTTTAAGTAGTTACTGCATCTGTTTGGAAGTACACCATTCTGTTGATACAGTACTGCAATAAAACTAGGAAACAGTCTTCCCTTTCCTCCTCTTTCATTGATTGTGAGGAGGAAATTGGCACGGTTTCCACTTCCAGTTTCAGTTAACCACAGTTTAGTGTTGTGTAAACCTTAAACTGTGGTTAATTTTAACTATGTTTAGTGGAAGCAAAGCTAGTCAAACTGTTCTTTACAGCTAGCTTTTTAGGGACTAACTGCAGTTTCCCCCAGTTAGGGCATATCACTTAACTAAGGTTAGACCAGGCATCCCCAAACTTCGGCCCTCCAGATGTTTTGGACTACAATTCCCATCTTCCCTGACCACTGGTCCTGTTAGCTAGGGATCATGGGAGTTGTAGGCCAAAACATCTGGAGGGCTGCAGTTTGGGGATGCCTGGGTTAGACCAAGCAACAAAAAGGGTTTGCAAACTCCTCCAACTGACTGAGGTGAAGTGGATTGTGAGGACTTGAGATTTGCTGCATCTCGTTACATCTGAACAAGGTCTATATATCACAAGGGTATAAATAAATTTATTAATCCAATTGTATTTTCAGCCAGAATGCTAGTCTTCATTTGATTTCTGAGAATAGCAGTTGCTTTTTCCTGTTTTGGTCCTTCCTGGAAGAATATATCATTAGATCTTTTCTCTAAAATAAAGGCAGTCCTTTCAGTCACATCTGTGCTGTGCCAGCCAAATGTTACTATCACTGCATTTTGAAGCTGTGATTGTTTGTGATAGTGCTATGTGTTTAGCATCTGTTTGTTAAAAGCTCTGGCAAGCTGAGAACAGACGCAGTGATGCAAAAATGGAGGAGGGAAACAAGGTAGCAGGCAGACTTCGATGGAGCTGCTCCTTTCCCTCACGAAAGCAATTTATGAAATACGTTTTCCTTGAATGCACTTAAATGCCTCTTAAATCCTCTCAAAGGTGTGTTGAAAGCAAGCAGTTGTGCAATTGTATTTAGGAGTGACCGCAAAAGGAAAGCCCTGTGTGTTTAAATTTAAATTGAAGAGAACTGACAACATAACCTGTTCTCTTCCTCTAGTGTTCTTGACATGCCTTTAGTTTGTAAGAAAAAGAAGAAATGTTGGAACACTGCTACTTTTTGTTTTGCAAGAAAGGTTTTGGCTCTTTATAAAGGTCACTGTATGTAATATTATTGTGAGTCTTGCGAAAGGGTGATCAGAACTCAGTTCCACAGTTTTCTAGTAGCGGGCTTCAAAGTGGAGACAACTCTGTGACTCCTTTCATGACACACCAGAGTGCAAAAATGCCCCCTGCCTTCCTTACTGTTTTCCATTTGCTGTGTCTACAAAATTTGTGCTTAATAATGGAGCATATTCTTTACACCAGTTTCTCTTGTTGCTGCTGCTTTGATTCCTGAACTGATGGTTTTGCAAGGTAGCCCATACCAAATTTTGGAATTTGAAAATGTTTCAGGAGCTCATTGTTTGTCTGCCAAATATAAAAATTGGTATGGCTGTGTGTGTATGTGTGTGTGTGTGTGTGTGTGTGTGTGTGTGTCTGATGGTGATGATAACACAAACACACTACTAGCACATATTGAGAACTAAAGTGAACTCAGCATGAGCTAGAAGCTTCTTAGTCCAAATCTCACCTCCTGCCATGAACTCATTGGGTGGTTTTCTGCAAGCTACTCTCTCTTGGCTCCAGGTCCCTGATCTGCAATATAGGAGTAAGACTGTGCTATCTTTTTATGGGATGCTTTAAGGATTTGTTATTTATGTATTGCCTTAATTTATATCTGACCCTCCATCACTTTCAGGAGCCCAGGGTGGGTAACAGCAATCAAGAAAGCTATAACAGTAATTAAGAATTACATCAACAGAATATTTATCATCCCTCCCAGGGAAAGGATGAATGTATTTAATTGGTGTATAAGACTATTCCAGTTGTGTTTCAGGAGCTCAATAGCTAGGGCAGTAGCCAAGGAAAACATGTCTTGGGTCACCATACAATGCAGCTTTCTCACCTGTGGAATGATGGAAAAAGCCCCCTCCCCCTTGCAGATTTTAATACTCACACAGGATCATATTGGAAGGGATGCTGTTAAGTTACCATTTTAAGTACTTTGAGGACTTGGGGAAAAGTACAGAGCTTTATTTTCCAAGCATTGTTAGAAGGAAACAACTTCCTGTGCAGAAAGCACTTCCTTGTAGAAATTGCATGTCACCCACTGGGAAACAACTCCTTAAATTATTTTATTGCAGAAGTAGCAAACACACTGCGCATCTTATGGAAAACTTGCCTACTTGCCTACCTGTGCAGACAAGAGATCTCTTTAATCTGGCATTGCAATCCAGCACTAGTTTGTGATTAAAGAATTTCCCTAGGGTTCTCTTTCATGAGATATATTTATGCAAATGTGTACAAAGCTGTGTGCCTTTTTAAATATTAATCCTAATTTTTAAAAGCACACATTGCCTGAATAGAAGATTGCTTTTTGAGATAATACTTACTTACACTAAAGTGTAATATACTTACACTAAATCCACTTAGATTATAAAAAAAGCCCTATGCTTAGACTGAGATCAGATGTGGGGAGCTTTGTCCCCTATCCTTTCCTCTTCCACCCTCCACAGATCAACCTGTCAAGCACCTGGAGTCACAATAATATCAGACGACCTGCTTGAAATCAAACTCTGTGTTCAAAGGTACTTTGTAAGACCAGTTAACTAAGACCAGTGCACTGTGATGGGCAGGCACCACTAAAGCTCTCTAAGCTAGTGGCCATCGCTACAATTTGTGGAATCAAATTGCGTAGGCTAACTGTGCCCTGATTGAAATAGTACTTCTGTTCGCCAGTTCTGAATCTCCTACCAATCAGCTTCATTAGATTACACTGGATTCTAGTCATATGAGAGGAGGAGGACGATGGAGGCTTTTTCCTCCACACCACATACTGTATTTTTCCGTGTATAACACGCCCCCGTGTATAAGACAACCCCTATTTTTTCGGAACCCAAATTAAGGAAATGGAGATTACGCAGAGTTATTAAGCTTTTGGGGGGGGGCGGGCGGGTTACCCAGGGTTGTGGAGCTTTTTTTGGCTCGCCTGCCTGACCTCCGCTGCCAATCGCCACCACAGCAGCAGCAGCTGTCAATCACCAGCAGGCCTTGCCACAGCCACCAATCACCCGCCCAGTCGCCACTGACAATCTCCTCCTCACAGCTGCCACCGGTCACCCATTCCCCTCTCTGCACTATCCGTGTATAAGACGACCCCCAATTTCAACATTTTTTAATAATCAAAAAACATGGTCTTACACACGGAATAATACGGTGTATCTTTTTATACACCTCTTTTCATGTTCTCTCTGTCCTGGGAATCCAAAATGCTGCACGCACAGCCCTAATGCATCTTCATAGCCTCCATCTGAGATAGGTCATAAATAATTTTCATTCTACAGAGGGGTAACATGTGACTAAGAAATTACTTGAGCACAGCTACCCGGTGAATTCATATCTGATCTGACTCTTCGGCTGTGCTGACACTCGCTTTCTTTTTCGCCATCCCATTTCTCCTAGCTGGGCTTTATTCCCCCCAAGGCTCTAGCGTCAGAAGCAAAAGGTCAGAAATGCAACGTTGGGTGTGCAAAGCATATTGTGAAAGGGGCAGACAGTATAAAAGTGGAACCATAACTCCGTGGTGCAGAGAACATGCTTTTCAGGTAGAAAGTCACAAGCCTGATCGTTAGAATTCCTAGTTAAATGTTGTGCAACAATACGCCCAGCCAAGACCTCTTTCTGGGAATTGGGAAAGCCTCTCTGCCTGAGCTTCAGAACTACTACCAGTCAGAAGAGAGAGTAACTGCACACAGAGAGGTTGTTGTGAACTAGGCTAGCAGAGAGCTGCTGATTATCTCTTTGTGTGAATGGTGGTGATGCAACCAGAATGACTACCATTTCCCTGGGTACATATAATTTGCAGCCCATTTGTCTTTCTTGAAGGGAATCAAAAGAGTTAGAAGGGACCTAAAACATCATCTGGTCCACTCCCTTGCCAATGATGCAGGAAATTCACAACTTCATAATGCTTTATGTGGAAGAATTAATCTCTCTGTGTGTGCTGGGGCGGGAAGATCAACTTTATTTTTTGTATGTGGTCTCATGTAATCCACCTTCACAGGCTAAGGTTCCATTTTTTTTTAAGGCACCAAGCAGGCATGGACCAAAATATTGGTCTTCTGGGGCGGGGTGGGCATTATTCACCAGCCCCACCTGCCTTCACCTGCTTCAGGTGTTTGCAGGCTGTTCTAAATGTATCGAATGGTTCTAAGTGTCAACCTGGACAGCGTTTCACAATTGCTAGAGGGATGGAAACATTTTTTAATTTTTTTAAAAAAATGCTGAATTAAGACGGACAAGACTTCCTCCTTTTGTGGAAACTTGGTCTGCTTTCTCAGTGATGGCAAACGAAAGCTATTCCCTGAACTGGCCTGCAGTTGTAGATTACAGTGAAGAAAACAAATGCTGCCAATAATTGTGCCATTATTACTTAAACCTGCCATGTGAACAGTAAGAGATTTTGCCATTAATTTCTACTTTTCTTCCTCCTTTTCTATTTGCCAACGTAAGTGGCTAAAAGCCAAGGTAAGAAGAGTTATTTCTCATTTGACCCACAATGTCCCATGACAATAGAGGCTGCTGAGCCGTTACACCTGAAAGCTAGTCCTTTTTCCTCTCCTCTTTCTCCCCTTTACTCCTCTCTTCTCTTCCCCCAACCCCATAGGTTGTTTACATGTGCTGAACCTCAGCTCCAACTGACAGTTAATATATCACTGATATATTGACAAAGTGCATTTTATCCATAGATAACATTTTAATTTTTCTCTAACATACATAGTGCTTTGCTTTGATTAGGTAGATGCTTATCTCTTACTGACTTACACCTTAGATCAGGCTTCCCAGAAACACTTGCATGCCTATGTAAATCTTGAATACAAAATAAATTCAGTGGATCTGACACGTTCACTAAAATAAAATTTGGTTCATGAGCCATTATTTATGCTTAGTGCAGCTTAGGTTTCATTCACTGTGGGTGCAAATGTGCAAAAGGAGCGGGGTGGGGGTGGGGGCTTAGAATTAAAAAGCTTAGGATTTCTCTTCTAGTGTTTAATCCTGTATGCAGCAGAAGAAGCTGTGGTTTAAAAGCTGTCTGGGAATCCTCACTTCATATATTAGTGTATTCAAGCATTGCATCGACATAACAGTTGGGGCTATTTCTGTCCAAAGAAATTAAAGCATTATTCTGGTTTTCAGCATGGAAATAACCAGCCTGCGAGAACTGGCACTCTGTCAAGAACAAATCCGCCTACACAAAAACCACCAAGTCCTCCCATGTCGGGCCGGGGAACTCTGGGGTAAGAATAAGACTTTCATTCTCCCTTTTCGGTTGACAAAGAATACAGTTTTAATTGCTTGGGTCAACAGTTTTCTAGCATTTGAGGTCTCTGTCTCCTAGTGCTTGTTTAACTTGCACTTCTGTTATAAAATACCGCGGTGGTATCCAACCGAAATCATGTTCAGAGTAGACCCATGGAATCAATGCACTCAGAAGTTTCCCTGATTTCAGTAGTATGATTTAATTGGATATCACCTTTAATATTTTGGCCTGAGAATCATTCCATGAGACTACAGTAATACCTCGGGTTACGAACGCGATCCGTTCCGGATCGCAGTTCGCAACCCGAATAGTTCGTAACCCGAACGGGACGCAACGTGCCATTTTGCGCACGCGCAAAGCATGATTTTTGTGCTTTGCGCATGCGCAGACCGGTGCGCGTGTCGCGAAAACACTTCCGGGTTTGCGCAGTTCGTAAACCAAGGTGTTCGTAACCCGAGGTATGACTGTACAGCCTACACGGAATAACTGACTCAATCCGAAAAGCGCATTTTCTTATACAGTAGTAGATTCAACAGGTTTCAATACAGCCATCTCCTTAGTGCGTGGCCTTTAGGATTGCAACCTGGGCAGGGAGGCTGGGGCCAGTGAATGATATTTGTCTGTGGCGAAGGGGGTGGGAATGGCACACCCACCCACCCAGTTGCACATACAGAAGCTTAGCAGACTTCAGTATCTGGTCTTACTTCAGCTCTGGTGTTTACAAGAGTGCAGAAGGCTAGTTCAGAGAGTGCATGTAACCCCAACATGTTGCTACCACCTCTGCCCCCAGCACCTGCTGCCTAAGCCAGCTGCCTCACTTTGCCTCATGGTAGAGCTGGCCCAGGGTAGCAGGGATGACTGCTATTTCATTCCTGTTACAGCCAAAGCGGAATATTATTTTTATTTTTATTTTTTAAGTTTCCAATGCTTGAACAGAACACCCACTCCGAAATATGTTCTGTTTATGCAGTCTGACACCTTGAGTGGATTGAATTGGTACATAGGCATTATATCAGTCCATCTGTTTTTGCCTGGTGGGTATTTTCTGTTTACAGGACTGGCTCTACCAGAGCCCTGTTAAGATCTGCAATAGCCTTGAGGCTGTGGTAAGAGGGTGAGAAACTGAAGTCCTGTTACAAGCAAGCACATTCTACTGCAAGGGCCAGAATAAGGTCTATAGCATACCAGAGCACCCCCCCTTTTTTTACAATATAAGTTGCTATATTGGTACAGTCTTAGACCATTCATTCCTAGGTCTTCAAACTATAGGTTGGGGTGCTCTGGGAAGGTAAAAATCCCTAGGGAATGGTGTGGGGATGTGCTATGATTTCTCAGACACACTAAGTAATAAACTTCAAGGAGATTAGCAGCATCTGCTTGAAAGCCCTCTCTTGGATAGGGTTGCCATATTTCAAAAAGTGAAAATCCGGACACAAAAGTTGTTGAGCTCTCTTTTTTGGGCAAAGTTGATGAGATTTTTTTTATTTTTTATTTGCAAAATCTCCGAAAAAATTGAAGTTTTTGAGGTATTTTTAAGGAAATAAAAGCGAAATCTTCTTTGCCAAACCCTTTCTTAGGCATTACAAATATTGTTGTTGTTGTTGTTTAGTCGTTCAGTCGTGTCCGACCCTTCGTGACCCCATTACAAATATAGGCTATCATAAAACATCCATATGTAAAAATTTAAAAATAGAGAAGGTAGAGGAAGTTTAAAAGCAGATTCAAAAAGTCTGAGGAAGACTGACTTGGGTAGATGTCAAATGTTGAACCTGGAAAAATGAGCAACGCTCGAGCTTTGGAATGAGGTGTATGCGTTTGCAGGAGGCATAGGTTTATTGCTAGGAATATAGAATGTTGCTAGAATAATGCACAATGCCACCATCTTTGGGAAACATGGAAAGCCAGACTAGAGAATTTATGCTCCAGTAACCAGGCATGGAATCAGTAGTAGTTTAACAGTGTTGGTGCTGACCTTTAAAGTCCTAAATGGCTTCGGTGCTGTATACCTGAAGGAGCATCTCCACCCGCATCGTTCAGCCTGGTCACTGAGATCCATGCTGAGGGCCTTCTGGCGACTCCCTCACTGTGAGAAGTGAAGCTACAGGGAACCAGACAGAGGACCTTATTGGCAGTGGCACCCACCCTGTGGAACGCCCTCCCATCAGATGTCAAGGAAATAAGCAACTATCTGACCTTTAGAAGACATCTGAAGGTAGCACTGTATGGGGAAGTTTTAAATGTTTGATGTCTTACTGTGGTTTTATAATTTGCTGGTAGTCATCCAGAGTCACCTGTGGTTTAGAGCTGGCTCTATGGTTTTCCCAATGCATAGCTGACTTGTTGATTTGGGGCGAAGTGGTTTTTAATACAGAAAAAGGAGAAATTTTCATTCATGAGCTTGCTTAATTTTCCTTAGATTAAAAAAAAAATCTAGGAAGCAAGATTACTCATAAAAGTAGAAAAGCTAGTTTTAACAGAATTTTAAACAAATTATTTAATGAAGCATGTAGCTTTTTCTTTCTTTAAAAAAAGTAGAAGTTGCCAAGTTGGACACCCAGCAGAGCAGAAACTTCCTGCTTTAGGTTGTAGGTGGAAGTTTAAGAAAACTCTGAAAATCCTAGAAGGCAATCCTTTACAGAAACTAGCCATTGGTATTAAAGGCATTATGTGCTGTAGATGACACAAGAAAGGATTAGATGAGTATATAAATCCTACGCAGAGCAGCAAGCAGTTGCTGGGAACTCGAAAAAGGAGCGTGAGGGTTATAAATCTAAGGAAATACCAATAAGTGCTGTTTAGTGCCGACAGGGTTGGAAGGAACTCTTTATTTTATTGAACTCTAATGCTAGGAAGGGAGAATTACGTGATGCCTTTGAAGGCAATGAATTGCTTGGGGGTGGAAAGTTAGGTTCAGTTGCATTGAAGGGTAAGAAATGTGGGTAGGCAAATACAGTATAATACATTGCAATAATCAGACGTAGAGGTTGCTGGAGCATAGACAACAGACCTTAGGCTATCCCTGTCCAGACAGGGGTGCGGCTAGGCCACCAGTCGAAGCCGATGGAAGGCACTCTACGCCACCGAGGCCACCTGAGCCTCAAGTGAAAGCAAAGGAGCCAGAAGTTTCCCCAAGCCATATCCCTGCTCCTTCAAAGAGACTGTAACTCCATTAAGCAGCCTCTCCCAGCCATCTGGTATAGGGAGACACCCACTAACAACGCTTTAGTCTTACCTAGATTGAGCTTCAGTTTGCTGGCCATGGGTCCTACTAGCTAGGGATGATGGGAGTTATAGTCCAACCACAGCTGGGGGACCCCTATGTTTGAGAAACACTGTTAACATGTACATTGAACTGTGCTTTCCTTAGTAAACTGTTGTTTCCTTAGTAAATTAATAAGCCTCCCTCTCTCTCCCCACCCGCTTTTGTTCTGTGTCTTGTTTCATTTTGCCAGACGGAACACACCTTATAAGACTTTGGAGCCTGTTAAGCCACCAACAGTCCCTAATGATTACATGACCAGTCCTGCAAGGCTTGGAAGCCAGCACAGTCCTGGGAGAACGGCATCCTTGAACCAGAGGCCCAGAACACACAGGTACAGTTCAAGGCTCTGCAGGTGGCTTGTTCTGAAACTTGATCCCAACCAAGCATGATAAAAGACGTTGGAGGATAAGAGATACGGAACAAAGAATTTTTAGTTTAAAGCACTTCCTGTTTCTAAAGTTTGCTTTGTTTACAACAAAAGGGTATTCAGTTGTGGTTCCAGCACAGCCCGTGGAACTCATTGATAGGTGAGCCTGGTTTTTAGAATTCACTCGTAGTCTCTTCCAGTCCACAATTAAGGAACAGCTGCTTGGGAGAAAACTGAAACAGGACTTAGATCTTGACTATCACCAGGATCCAAATAAATATTGAAGTGTTTCTGTGAGCCTTCCCCTGCCCCACCTGTTGATAACAGTATCACCCGTCCTCCTATATGCTATGTAGCAAACTATTGATAATTATTCCTAACAAGGTTTTAACAGTGAAAATACAAGGACATAATCCAGATAGCAGCTAAAATAGGACATCTCCAAAACTAAATTTTGATCCTGACCCTAATCAATACTCTGATGATCCCTTAACAGCAGAAACAGCCTTTGCAGCTGGAGTGAGTCTTACTGGACCAGTTATAAATGGGCTAGACAGAGAGCAGGTCTTGCAGGACTTGCAGCAAGGAGGGGGAAGAGTTCACTGAATTCAATGAGGCTTACTCCCAGGAAAGTAGAAGTCAGTTTAGTTGAACTCAGTGGGGCTGATGCATGCACAGATTCCGCTTAAACCCCTGAGTGTGGAAGCAGATGCAACTTGACTAGTAAATAATTTAAACTTCCCTTAAATTAGCCGAAAATATATTAAAAATATTATATGGAAGTTTATTTACGGTAATATTTTTATTAAATCTACTACTTCCTTACATTTTAAGATGCTCTACCGCCGCAGGGAGCCTCGTCAATGCCCTCTGCCGCAGGGAAGAGCGGTGCGCCCTCCGCCGCCACGGGGTGGCGTGGCACAGCAAGGCCCTCTGCCGCTGCAGGGAGGTATGGCGGGACCCTCTGCCGCCACAGATATGTATTGTGATACATCGAGATATTGTGATGTTTAGCTGGTGATATATTGTGATGTTGAAAACCAGATATCACCCAGCCCTAGAACCCAACATGTAAGTTGCTTCATCTGGAAGGATGGCAGTGTAAAAATGTAAAAGAAATGTAACACTGCTGAATAACCACCATCACTACATACCCTGAAATGTAAAGACAAGATCAAGAGCAAATCTTCTTAGAGTACTTGATCTTCAGAACCTTTCATTTTTATAAGTTAACAATTCCTCTATTTCCTAAATAGAAATTCATGTTTGCCAACCATGGTAAAGGTAAAGGGACCCCTGACCATTTGGTCCAGTTGTGGACGACTCTGGGGTTGTGGTGCTCATCTCGCTTTACTGGCTGAGGGAGCCGGCGTACAGCTTCAGGGTCATGTGACCAGCATGACTAAGCCGCTTCTGGCAAACCAGAGCAGCACACGGAAACATCGTTTACCTTCCCGTCGGAGCGGTACCTATTTATCTACTTGCACTTTGTGCTTTCAAACTGCTAGGTTGGCAGGAGCAGGGACCGAGCAATGGGAGTTCACCCCGTTGCGGGGATTCGAACCGCCAACCTTCTGATCAGCAAGCCCTAGGCTCAGTGGTTTAACCCCCCCTTTTTTTTTTTTACTTTGGGAAGGGAAGATTCTTGATGATAGATGGTTTAAGGAGGAGAAAATGGTTGTGCTGTCATACTTATAACGCTGAAATTAACGGTATAATGTAAGATCACACTTAATAAGTTTGTGTGTGTGGCTCGCACATACCAGATTTCTGTCAAGCTTCTTCTGCGAAGCAACGAGTTTAATGTGTTTTGCTGTTTCTAGGTAGAGAAAGTGTTAATTCTAAGACAACCGCAGAAATATAGGGTCTGGTGACTTCTGTTTCAGTGTATCTGAAGAAGTGTGCATGCACATGAAAGCTCATACCAATGACAAACTTAGTTGGTCTCTAAGGTGCTACTGGAAGGATTTTTTTTAAAAAAAATGTTTAGATAATTATATAGTCTCGTGGTTACTACGGTAGTAGTCAATTGAAATATGAGAAATCCCACTTCAGACTTGGGGTGTGTTGGTGTGGTAGGCAGATTACATGCTTAAATATTTCACTGTGTTGTAAAAAACAACAACCCTGCTTCTGGAAATCTAGCAGTCCATCCTGGTTGATTTTAGCTCAGCCCCTTCCCAGATTCCACTGCAGGGAATATCCATTTCCTGGTAAGGGCATTAAGATCAACAAATGGAACCCATTTAGTCTTGACACAGTCTGATAATTATTGACTTGTGGCTGATAGCTATCAGCCATAGAAGCCAGCTTTTTCGCTGCTGGCGCTGGAACACACTCTCTACTGAAATATGAGACACCATATCTGTACCTGTATTGGCATTCTGCCGGTCTTTGAAGACACACCTGTGTACACAGGCATTCCCTTCATCCTGTGACCTGTGTCTCCTGTTTTAATCGCTGCTGTGTTTTGATGCATATTTTAACGTTTGTTTAACTGGTCAGAACCACTTAGAAGTCTATTCTGACATGAAGCAGCATGTCGATTAATTATTGATTATTTTTTTTAATACTCCACCTTTTTCCCCGATGGGACTCAAAACAGCTTACAGATAAAAACAAGAATAATTAAAAACATAGGGGGGGGAAAACAATCATTAAAAAGCAATTAAACATGAATAGAATTAAAACCATAGACATATATAAAATCTGTTTAAAACATACAAATAATTGCATATTGCTAAATATAAATTACTAATAAATAATGATAGTTTGATTGGGGAGGGTTCAGACATGCCACGCTTCTCACACCTGTCGTTTGATGTAGCAACATTCCATGTGATTATTCTGGACATATAATTTGGCCACTATCTACAAATGGCATGCAAAATTTGTTCCCCCATTCTTCAGTCTACATTCCCAGACTTGTATTAGAGGTTTCTTCTGAATGAACAGAACCACCTTCTTATTCCAAATTGGCTCCCTGTGAGTGTCAATAAAACTTTGGAGAAGAATAGAACATAGCTGCTGGCTGTAGTGGAATAGAAGTTAGAGTTTTCAGCACTGTAGCTTATGCTGCATTAATGGTTAAAGACATACCAATGGTCATTGTAATGAGCGGAATGTAATTTGATTTTTTATTTTTATTTTGGAGCAGCGTAATGGAAGCTTATAAACCCAGCACTTGCTGCAGAGCTTGAAAAATGACAATAGTTCTATTTTGAGAGAGGCTGCAGTCACTTAAAACACTGTCTTATTTAAAACGGTTGTATAAATGTCTTTTTGTACATTCATTATTTGAGGCAGCGGAAATGGACTCTTCAGTGTCATGTAAGTGGTTTGTGGTACGGGATTCAGCTGCAGCCATGGCAACAGGTTCAAGATCCTTGGCATGCAGAGCACTAATTTTTGTGGGAATAATCTCTGATCGTGGTAGCAATCTCCATTTCTTTCATGTAGCTGTGTGTGTGTGTGTGTGTGTGTGTGTGTGTGTGTGTGTGAGAGAGAGAGAGAGAGAGAGAGAGAGAGAGAGAGAGAGAGAGAGAGAGACTGATTTTTTATGCTTGCTGCTTGCTGCTTGGTCTTGTGATGTTTGTGGATAATTGGAAGGAGTGGGTAGTATATGTTTAATTTGTTCCTTTGTACTATCGTCTCAATGGCTCTCAAGTTAGCCGGCAGCGTGCTTTACTTCCTTCTTTTTGTATCTGACTGGTTTGCATCCATGTGGGTCATTTTCTCCAGCTTCTGACTCACCCAAAAGCACACTGCAGCACTATTCCAATATGTAGCGAAGGTGGAGGGCCAGACTGAGACCATGCTTACCCGGATAGCATCACCATCGGCATATAGCAAAAACAACATTTCCGTACCATAAATGGAGTAATGTTACACCTTTTGGCAGCAGCAAACTTAACAAGGGCATCTGAACAGTCTCAGTTTGGTCCTAGATGCTCTCTACCCACTGCTTCTTTGCCAACTACAAATTGGACAAGGACCAAGTTACTCTGATCAAATATCAAGGTCTCAGCTTCTCCAAAGGGTCTCTGTCCCTTTCGCATCCCTATTCAGACAACTTTAAGGAGCTAAACTGGGGTCATGGATAGGTGGATGAATGCACATTATGTCACTACCAGTATAGTCTCACCCAGGGAAACCTGTCCTTAGGTGTGAATTGCTGTTGGGTTAAACACCTATAAATAAGCTCCGTTCTCCACTGTCCCCACCAGATGTGTTCAGGAGATATGTTTTCTTTCTCATTAGGTTGGCTGACAGCTTAATGAACAGTGTGTTAAACAAAATTCACCAACACTCCCAACACGTCACCTTCTTCAGGTGCTTTTTCACAACAATCCTAATGTGTAGTGTCACCCTGATATTTTGGGAACAAGGAAACCTTTTCCAGAGTACGTGGCATCAGAGTTGCAAATTGCTGGTGTTTTGACACCTTTAACATGCAATTTATCACCCTTAATTACTTTAGGGTGCCTGTAACCATTTAGGAACATTATATTAGGCTAACAGTTCTTTAGTTCTCAGAACGGTTGCTTACACTTTTTAATTAAATACTCCAATAGCTGAAACGTGTGTGTGTGTGTGTGTGAGTACGTAATGACTTAGCTAATTACATCTGTATCTGTTAGAATTTCGTGCACTCTGCTCTGCTGATATGATAATAAGAGGCAGGGTGATAGCTCTTGGCTTTGTCGTGAAATGGAGGTAATTTGTCACACTATTGACATGGATTCATTTTCAAGTATAACATGTATTAGAATAATTGTTCTTGAAAGACATCTGTTTATCTGCTTGGACCTTTTGTTATTTATTTATTTATTTATTTATTTATTTATTTGGAACAGTGGCAGTAGCGGTGGAAGTGGCAGTCGAGAAAATAGTGGAAGCAGCAGTATTGGCATTCCCATTGCCGTGCCTACACCTTCACCTCCGACTATCGGCCAAGGTATTTTCCAAGAAACTCCTTAGACAATATCCTATGTAATAGACGGGATTATTTCAGATGCCGGATGAAGTTAATAGTTTTCAGTTGTGCAAGTATGTGAAGGGACCACCAGGACCCGCTGGCTGACTAGACAGGCACAACATAGGACTCAAGTCTTCAGTAGCACAATCAAGGGCATTAGCTACTTAACGTTGGGTAGGCAAAATGCTTGCATGGAAAGGTGATCCATTTAAATGGGTCTTTACCATGCCTTTGATTTCACAGGTGTTGATTTCAGTAGGCTGCTACTGAAATGTGTCTTCAAATAAAGGCAAAATAAATACCCAGTACTAGTTATCCAGGCACTACTCATATAGTTATATTACAGTCTTCCCCAACCTGGTGCCCTCCAGATGTTGTTGTTGGACTCCCAACTCCCATCGGCCACTGCCGGCATGACCAGTAGTCAGGGATGATGGGAGTTGTGGTCTGACAACATCTGGAGGGCCACAAGTTCTCCAGCCCCCAGATTAATGACAAAAAATTACATTGCATTAATATGGTAAAGGAGAAGGGGACGACAGAGGACAAGATGGTTGGACAGTGTTCTCGAAGCTACGAACATGAGTTTGACCAAACTACGGGAGGCAGTGCAAGACAGGAGTGCCTGGCGTGCTATGGTCCATGGGGTCACGAAGAGTCGGACACGACTAAACGACTAAACAACAACAACAACAAATATGGTAAAATGCAGTTTCGTCCACAATAGGAAACTCGGCTCGTACAAATTGTGGATTTATGCAATAAACTACCTTCCTTCACAATTTAGATTAGCTTCCTCAACTATTATTCTTTCTCACGCTATCTCGGTTTGCCTAATTCAAATGATTAAGCGGGTTGAGATGGAGAATACTTTGTTCCATGTAGATTGTCCTGTCCTTCCATTGGATTTCTAGGAAGGGCTGAGAATGTGGACTATGTTAGGACCGGAAAACACAGAAAGATTATAATCAAAGAAAAGCTTTCAGATTTCCTCAGAGAAGCAGATTCAGTCGCCTATTCAGTGGGTGTAGTTTATTTTTTAAAAGAGGCCTTGAGGAAATGCTGCAGGTTTTCTTCAGTTTTCAAAGGGTACCTGAATCGTCATGTTGATTTTTTTTTTAAAAATGGGGGTACCATGATGATCCAAGCACAAGCTGGAGATGATTGAAATGTATTAGGATGCCATTCAACTAAGTTTCACTCGGAGTAAGCCAAGTCAGGCCCATGAATTTCAGTGGGTCTACTCTTAGTGAAACTTAGCTGACTACCACTCTTACTTCTCAATGGAAGCTGCTTCCTTGTGGGGAAACCATTCATCTAAGCAGAATCAGACAAATATGGAACTAAATCTAAGCTGGAATTTCGTGACTTCTGCTACTAAATTGTTCTTGGTCTTGCCATCTTGATTTACAGCATGCTTCCTCCTTTTTGGGTGTACAAACAAATTTTGAATACTTCTTTTGCATGCGCATAGGCCCTTTCCATGCAGATGTCAGACAAAATGTTAATTCAGCCTGGGGGTAAGGAATTGCAAGTCTACACAGACATGGGACCATTATCTGGGCCAAGGCTCATATTTTGTGCCCGCCATTGACTAATGACTCTCTTACTGAGTTTTGTGAGATAGATTAAAATGGCCATATAGCCTTCCCGAACCTGTAGGCCCATTTAGTGTTTGGGACTGCAGCTCCCATCGTCCTCGACCATTGGCCATGCCGTTTTGGGATGGTGGGAATTATAGTCCAGAAATATCCACAGGGCACCCAGTTGGGGAAAGCTAGATGTCACGGTGTCCACTTGGGAACTCAGCTACAGAGTGCATGTAACCATGCAGAGAGAGCCACTTGGTAGCATGATGTTAGAGGGGGTGCTTTATCCTGCCCTTACTCCCCTCTTGGTTTTCGATGAGTTCTGTCTGATGGGCATGGTAAAATATGCTTCGCCACGTGATGGAGTGGAAATGGACCTCCGCTTGGCTGAATCGGCCTCCCAGTGACTTCACAAGCAGCCAGCACCGCATTGTAAACGGGGCACCTTCATCTGCCCAGCATTTCCACCATAAGTCAAAAGGTTAAGCTCTGGATCAAGGCCTGACTTGGCAATCTATTTTAATAGCACACATATCTGCTCCTCCTCCACCTCCCGAAGCTCCACCAGCACCACCAATGCCCCCACCTTTGGTCCTGGGCAGTGTGATAGGTGAGACCTCTTGAAAGAGCTGGCATTATTGCAGTTCTTTAACAAAAATACTTAATCAACTCCCCCTTTGTTAACTAATAAATGTATACATCCTGAGTTGTGTTGTGTGCATTTGTCCTGCTACAATAATAGAAGCTTGGGGGGGTGTTAACCAATCTAACCCCAACTAATTTTTTTCTGTGGTGAAAGCCTCTGAAAGTTTAAATATATCACAGGAGCCTGCCTTTGTAGTGAGTGATACCTATTCCAAATACCCTAGTATTGTAGGCAAACTCCGGCCCTCCAGATGTTTGGGACTACAATTCCCATCATCCCTGACCCCTGGTCCTGTTAGCTAGGGATGGTGGGAATTGTAGTCCCAAACATCTGGAGGGTCGGAGTTTGCCTATGCCTGGCCTGTTATGCTGTTAGGCAGTACTTTTCCAAGGTCTCAGGCAGAGGTCCTTTCTATCCTTATTGTACAAGATCCTTTGATGAGGATGTGCCATAGATTGAACCTTGGGCCTTATGGGTGCAAATATCTGCTCTGCCATATATATATATATATCACCCAAATGTACATTGCGTACTGGGTTGAGCTACCTTCAGTCATTTTTGTGGTTTGCCTTTAAAACAAAAACCAAGAAAACCTCTGATCCTGTGGCCCACTGCTATGTGCTTAAATTTACAAAACCAGAGTGCCCAATTTGTGTTTATGTAGTACTGTATGTATATCTGTTCCAAAGCAGAAGGGCACCCGGCCTTACAAGAATCTGAACAACTAGCAGGCACTAGGTGGTGTGCCAGAAATGGGCAAGTGCCTGTGATCTGTTTTCTGCTCCCCCGAATCCACATTATACATTCAGAAAACTTGTTGATAATGTGGTATTCAGAATAATTAAATATAACCCGTTCAGTGGGGCACAGATCCTACTTCAGTCTTGTGTTCAAAAGTAACTCATGTGTAGACCATGTGTCAATTTCACACATTCTTATGTCCTTGGATATATCACATAAATATGGTATATGTGCATAAAGCTCATTGGGGTGACCCTGCCTTTTTTGATGACTTGCCCTGAAGTGGTGAGCAGTGTTACTGCATTTAGCATGCATTATAAATTAACTCAAAATTGGACCACCAGCGTGGGTCTTAGCCATAGGTAGTCTTGTGCTTTCTTGAAACCACACAGCATTTGACTCTCAAAGTGCAACTTTAAAAACTTGTTAACTTGGAATGTTTAATTTAATCCAGGGAGGGGAAGCTGCGGCCCCCTGAAAGCTTTTGGACCCAAGACCCCATCTGTTCCCACCAACAGGGCCATTGTCCAGGGATGCTGGGAGTTGCAGTTTGATAACCTCTAGAGGGCCATAGATTGAGCCTCCTTAATTTAACCAGGTGTACCTAATAAACATAATAATGGTTTTGATTGGGAGTCGATATTCAGTAGCACAATACAAGACATTGACGATTTGTGTTGCGTTAGCATTGGTCTTTAGCATGCCTTTGATTTCACAAATGTTAAAAGCTGAAATAACTACTAGTTATGCAGGCACTACTCCTACAGTTAGCCTGACAGCTTTACGGCAGCCTTTCCCAACCTGGTGCCCTCCAAATTCGATTGAACTCCAGCTCTCAGTAGCCCCAGCAAGCATGGTTGATGTTGATGGTAAGGTAAAGGTAAAGGTACCCCTGAATATTAGGTCCAGTTGTGACCGACTCTGGGGTTGCGGTGCTCATCTCGCGTTATTGGCCGAGGGAGCCGGCGTACAGCTTCCAGGTCCTGTGGCCAGCATGACAAAGCCGCTTCTGGCGAACCAGAGCAGCACAGTGAAATGCCGTTTACCTTCCCGCTGTAGCGGTACCTATTTATCTACTTGCACTTCGACGTGCTTTCGAACTGCTAGGTTGGCAGGAGCTGGGACCGAGCAA
This sequence comes from Zootoca vivipara, assembly GCF_963506605.1. Taxonomy (NCBI): domain Eukaryota; kingdom Metazoa; phylum Chordata; class Lepidosauria; order Squamata; family Lacertidae; genus Zootoca; species Zootoca vivipara. The sequence continues at coordinate 38,793,382 of NC_083287.1, read as the reverse complement.
CGGGAGCTCACCCCATTGCGGGGATTCAAACCGCTGACCTTCTGATCGGCATGCCCTAGGCTCTGTGGTTTAACCCACAGCGCCACCCGCGTTCCACACCGCCACCTGCGTCCCGTTGATGGCAGCAATGGGCAAAGACCATCAGGTTGGGAAAGGCTGCTCTGTAACAGGCAGACAGCAGGAGAATGCTTTTTGCTTTGACATGAACTTGAGAGGCTTTGACCCAGATAACATTGGTAAATGTTCTAATACTAGGTGAAATAGAGTTTGTATAACCTAATGGTATGCTTTACGGCACACATACACCTGTTCAAAGTGTTTGACTGTCTTAACTAAGAGACCACCTCCTGCTTTAGCAAACGAGAGTTATAAGTTTCACTAGTGAATGTGGACTTTTACCTTACCAAAGAGAGAAAACTTGCATAGCTAAGTAGATAACAACTGATAATCATTGTTTATAGCACTTCCCTTGGGCAAAGTTTTTACCTTCTTTATTGATCTGAAACCTGGGAGATCTCAAACACATTTTGGATTTGTACTGAGGGCTCCAATGTGTTAATGATGTAAACTCTGTGTAGGACCTCATGCCTTCTGTTTTATGCAGGAGAAGAGTTTGAGGGCTAGTCCATTGAAGACTGTTTTTCAGAACACTAGTCATACTTGTAGATGGAAGAAATTATGTCCACTATTGTCCAGATAATATAAAAAGCAATACATTTATACTTGTTGAATTCAGTGTAGGTAACAGGATTCTATCTGCAGCACATCCTGCATATTTAAATGGCTCCAGTAGCTCTGGAAGCCATAAGGATCAAGTTTAATGAAGTTTCAGAGTTTAAAAGCATTGTGCATTTTCAGAAGTTAAAACTATAAATAAAGAAGAGTGAATTTCAGCCCTGCCCCTTCAACATTAAGTAGCCTTTCAAATCTTCTGCTCCATCCATTTTCATCACCGGGGTCTTGGGGTTCCATGCGTTTGCTGTACTGTGGGCTTTGTACGTGCTCCCTCCTGGTTTTCTGCACTTTCTCCCCAAGTGTTATTATTTTTGCTTATCTCTTTTTGTTGGTTCCTTTTGGTGCCTGCTTTTCAGCTGCTCCTGGGTCAGCTCCTGGTTCCCAGTACGGCACTATGACCAGGCAGATATCCCGACACAACTCTACCACTTCTTCGGCCTCTTCTGGTGGATTTAGGCGGAATCCTTCTGTGACTGCCTCGTTTTCTGCTCAGCCTCATGTTAATGGCGGTCCTCTCTATTCTCAAAACTCAAGTAAGCTGCTGGGTTACTACAGAGCCCAGAACTCCTGGGGTCGCTTTTGTGATTTGATAGCTTTGCATTTCTCTTGATTTATCTATAATTCAGCGACTAAGGTCTGGTTCAGATGTAACAAGTCTGCACGCTCCATCATAGTCTCTCTGTTCTCTTTCATCTGTTCTGTGTTTGGCTTTGACACTTCTGTTGTGGTTTAGTAAATCACTGTTTCCTGTTCCATCTGAACCAGAAAACTGTGGTTTAATCTCTTATGATTACATATCAGGAACCGGCCATGGTTTTATTAGACCAAGATTGTTACACCTGAACTGGGCCTAGAAAATACACACAGTATATTTTGCTAGATAATAATTCGTTTGAAAGAAATGTGTTTTTAAACTAGGAGTGAATGTGACTTGTGTGTTTTTTCTTCAGCCCTGGTGTTAAAAGGACTTTCCTAAAAATCTTGTTTAGTTTCTCTCCCTTCCAGCCTTTTCCTTGTCCCCAGCTTCAGCTACAGTGTTTTTGTTCCTATTATGATCAACTATAAATTATCAGGGAGCCAGGTTAGAAATCTGACCCATAACATGGAAGAGGAGGCCTCCTTTCCCCATTCAGGCAGCCACCTTTAATGTTCCTCCCTGTTTATATGGAGATGTTACATTTGAATATGGTATAGACACTTGCGGAGGAGCTTTGCAATTTGGGTCTCTGCATATTGGATTGTATGCCCTGTAGCCGAATGCAGTGTCCCCATGTGCGTGTGGTTCACATCAGATGTTCAGGAACACTTTTGTTCCCTTCTACGCATTGTACTGCAACATGCGGTGAGGGACCTATTGTCTGATCCAGCCCATGGTGTTGAAATGGTGAATTAAATTTGCACTACTAGTTAGTTGGCTGCCTGTCCATGTTCAGAGGTAAAGTATGTGAAAATACAGAGAAACGGTCCTGTCACGTTCAGCGGGCAGCTTTCAGTAGGACAGAAATATCCTCGTGAAATGTCCTAATCATTTTAGCATTCTTGTTTTTGTATGTGTGGTTTTTTTTTTGTATTGCAAGCTTTTGTTCAAATACAGGCGCAAGGCCTATATATGAGCAGTGTGCCATGCTTTAAACAATAGCCTCTAGCCACTAATTTTAACTTGTCAGTTGTTTTCATCCTTTTCTGAAACTTAATGATTTAACATCCCAGTCTTGACAGTACTGTATAGCTTCCAGGTTTCCCAGTTCCCTAGGACTGCATTTTTCATGCCAGGCACAGACCTAATTTTGTAGCATTTTTGGGGAGAGGAGAAAGAGAATTCAGGAGGGCGGGGGGGACTGGAAGTGAGATCTCTTCAAAACAGTCCATCATGGTGTGTTTCAGTTACACGGGCACATAGGGCAGGCTAGCTTGTTTCAAAGTTAACTCGGTGCTCGGATTTAATTGTTGAAAGAGGAATGCTGAATTACAGCATTGTTTAAAATTACTGCATACTTGGAAGTCTAGAACCTGTTTCAAAGTTGCGATCCCAGTCCTACTACCATGTTGAATGTGGGGCCTTTGAGATGCTTTGAATCTAGATTGGATGAAATGCTGAAATAAAAATGTTCCCATCCCCTAAAAATTCTGGCTCCGTCCTGCTGCCCCATCTAACTCTTCTTGAGACCAACATCTTGATACACAGCTTGCTCTGGTGGGTGTGTATTCAAAGCTCATTTCAAAGATGAAAATGGCCCCTTAATTCTGCATGCAGCTCAGGCACTGACAAAGTGGGCTTTGAAGGATTAGTGCAGAGGTCGGCAACCTCCAGCCCATGGGCTGGATCCGGCCCACGGAGGCCATTTATCCGGCCCACGAGCCGCCCGGTCACCGAGCTACCCGCTCGGCAAGTCCCCCGCGTCCACAGCCAAGTGGTGCTGGAAATGGCATCTGTGCATGGCTGTTAATGAGATAGAACTTCTGTCTCCATCTGATGTAGACTCAACAGACTTTGTGGAGGCTTGCGGTCATGCACATGCAAGACTGACAACTAACACGCAGTCACACCTTGTTGGCAAGTCCTTTAAATCATCTCTTTTCTCCTTCCCATGAACCTAAGGAAGGAAGGAATGAAATTCGAGGGTCCCTCTGCAGAAGGCTCAAAACACAGGCTCATTACTATGGGCTTGCTTCACATGCCATTGTCATATTTTAAACGTGGGCCTTTGCTTGGCCTTCAGGATTCTCTGTGCTCTTTGACTGCCTTGTCAGCCGCAAGGATCCTTCCTGGTGATGCTGAACAGATGAGCACAGAATCCTTGCTGTAAGAAGCTGAAAATGAGGTAGCTTCATTCTGCACCGTTCTTGATACCCCTGAATGCAATAATAAATGAAGCCCTTTACAAATATGTCCCGTGAAGCTTGACTGATAGGCAGAGACAAATTCATTTTATTTTTTAGGGATATGCTGACATGTTTATTTGCTAGTTCACTTGAATTGTGGATTTTCTTGAATTGCAGTTCAGCAGGGGGGGAAAGCCATCTCTCCTGAAAACAAATTGCCTTCCTGAAGGGATGCGCAAAGCTGCTTCAAAATATAAAATTATAAAACAACATACAGTAGTATATTCAGTCTCACACGGAAGGGCGGGGCTCCATAGACAAATCACCTCCGTAATCATTGCCATTTTCTGGCTTGTTTATTTCAGTGCTCGCTGCAAAGCAGAGTCCCTATTGAGCTCTTTCCCATGGCATTTTTACTGTGAAAAGTGTCCTCTTGCTAAAACACAAATTTCACTTTCCCCTTATGCGCTGCCAGTTCCTGCAAGATTTTGCTGCAGGATGTCAGGACTTCTGGGTTTAAAGCAGGGGAAAGAAGAGTTTTGTTCAAATCAACAAGTGAAACTCTGAAACAGGAAGTGTGGCTTTTAGCCTCATCCCTAGTTGCCCCCCCCACCCCTTAATGGAGTTGCAAATTGGCTAAAAATGCAGTTCAGCAGTGGTTGTATTGCTGGGGAAGCAAACTTTGAAGGAGGTCCTGCTGTGTGCATTCCTGTTGTTCACTGCATACCTTGTTTTGTGGTCCATTGTTAATGACAGCTGCTTTTTGTTTTTGTTTTTCCTTTTCCTGTATCTGTGTTTACTTCCCCCATTTATGGCGTGTGTGTCGCTTCCAGTTTCTATTGCTCCACCCCCTCCCCCTATGCCTCAGTTGACTCCACAGATACCTCTCACAGGCTTCGTGGCCAGGGTGCAGGAAAACAGTAAGTTTGGCAGCTCAGCTTCTCCAAAGAGTAGAGCCGGTTCTCTTTCTCTCTCCTAGCATGCATGGCTGGCCAGTCAGGCTCTTTCCTTTGGTCTTTATTGGGTGTTTTGTTTTGTTTTGGGGTGGGGGAGTTGTTTCATTTGTTTTCTTTCCTCGGTGAGATGCTAACTCCATCTTTCATTTTAGTGCCAACATGGAACTGAAGGGGAATGCCTTCTCTTCTGATGGCGTTTTTTTTTTTTTGGCATGATGATTACTAACGACATTTTTGGAACTGTGGCTTTTCTCAAAGGGATATGTGTGCCCACCTGGTTACCCTTGACCCCAGAAGAAACTGTTTTCTTTTTAAAGAGTTCAAAATGCAGCCTGGAGACTTGGTAGGAGATTAGCTACAAGGAAAACACCACCAGGGAAGGCTGCAAAGTCATCAAGGTAGCTCCCCCTGCAAACTGTGTGCAGGGTGAAATCCCCAAACTTACATTTTTGACTTGGGAGACTCTCACAAAAAGGCATCAATGTAAGATGTGTTGGTTTAAAAAAAGCCTTTATTTTGTGACCCGCAACAACTCTGGGCAATTCTCCGCAAAAACAAAGCTCAACAACTCTGAGCCATCTCCCCCCATTTTCTTAAATTTGAGTCCCCCCAAAGGGGGCGTCTTATACATGGGGGCATCTTGTACACGGAAAAATACAGTATATCTGAGATGTGTCATCCTATGGTGGCATTAGGCAAGCGAAAACACTTCTGCTCACTGAAGGGCGGGCCTCTCCAATTTTCACCAATCCCTTCAACATATTGCAGCCCTCTGAACCATATCCCTCTCTTCCCCCCTCACCCCTAGCTTTTCTATACTGTCAACGCTTTCTGGAAATGATAAACGAAAGGTTCCACCCTGGTTGAAGGAAGTACTAATAATCTCCAGGGTTTTTATTATTATTTTAAGGAGTGAGATGCTTTGTGCATTTTTTAAAACTACTTTATACTCCAGTTTTTAAAATAAACATAAAAAGTGATCACCATATCCTACCCCACAAGAAACATTCCATACATATACAATGTTAATAATACAGTCAAACATTAAGCAAGCTGGTAAATAGTTTAGAATTAATTACATCAGCTGACACTTTGTGCATCTTGAGACATCCCTGCCCTAGTTTTGCCAATAATGCAACTGCAGGGTTGAGATTGGATGGATTACAATTTTCCTGGGCATTCCAAAGCTGAAACCAGCACATGAAGCCACAAGGGGAGCCTGTATTGGCTTACACGAAATACAGATGTGAAGAGTGCACTTCACGAAGCTGAAATTAACTGTGGCTAATGAGTTCTGCTCGGTGACATTCTAGAGATATGGAATACCAGGGCATGCATTTCATATTTCAGATCAATCCAAGCAATTAGTTTTGCATTACCCCCGCTACAACATTTTAAAAGAATGAATGAACGGAAAACGATTTGGCATTAGTGTCATTTAAAAATTTGACCACTTAAAATCTCAGTAATTAAATGAAAGGGGCATTGAGACTTCAGTTTATTATATGCCTTATTCGGTTTCTCGTCATTATGATAGCTAGAATTTGGGGTGTTTCGTTAGTGATATAACTGTATCTACTGAAAAGCTCCCCCCCCCATTGAAAGGGAGGTTCTGATTTAAAAGCACATGTCGATATTGAGGTTCTTTTGTTCAATGAAGATTTTCATTAGCTGGACAAAACCAAGAATGCTCTATTCTGAATGAGCATTGCATTTTGCTCTTAAGCTAAAGAAAATTGTGGCATGGGCATTGTTTCTCTTTAAACCCCCTGTGCCAGTTCCATATGAAATGGATCCAGTCCGGAAAATGTATGGTTTCATGTGCATGTCTGTCTCTCTCGCTAAACGGATTGGACCAATAAATTATGGGATGCAACCCATTGGGAACGTTGTCTAGGATTGGAAAAGCTGTTGTATTGCGGCAAACACATCCATTTTAGAGTGGCTTTTGCGGCAGAAGTTCCCAGAGGAACGATGGGCCCATTGTCATATAACACAGCACTGACAACAACAGGTTATGCTGCTGCTTACCTACTGAAGTCAGATTCTGAACCAGGTTTAGATTTTGGAGCCCTGCAGTTCAGATTCTGAACCGGGTTTAGATTTTGGAGCCCTGCACTTGCCCAGCCAGATGCCTTCAGGATGCCCACAAGCAAGGCATGGAAGCGGTGGTCGTCTAGCAGCTGGTATTTGGCACAGCAGCAGTCGGGCCAGAAATAATAAAAATAATAATTTATTATTTATACCCCATCCATCTGGCTGGGTTTCCACAATCTTCTCACCAGGAGCCCCAATCTTTGTGCGCTCATGCTAAGCCATGATTAAGCTTAGTGTTACGTGAGAACTGAGCCGCAGCCACTTCGTTGTGAAATTCTCTTACTCAGAATAGCATCTGTTTGTGCATAGTGGGGTAAATGATTGAGAATATGCAGGATTCTCTCCCTGCAGGGATAGTTTGCAGAACTGCGATGAGGCTCCCTGGAGAGTAGGCAGCCATTCACCCTCTTATTAGAGGACGAAAGTGCTGGAGCTCATCTTGCACGTTTACTGAGACAGGCCTCTCTTCTGGAAACTGGGATGGGTCCAGAGGAGGGTGACGGGTCTGGAAACCCAAGTCCTATGAGGAAGTTGAAAGAGCTGTGTATGTCTAGCCTGGAGAAGAGGGAAATTAGGAGGCAGATGTGTTGGCAGTCTTCAAATACCTGAAGGGCTGGAGCACAGAAGATGATCAGACTTGTTCTCTGGTGCGCTATAGGGCAGGCAGGATTAGAACCAATGGGTGGGAACTGTAGGGTAGCAGGTTTCAGCTAAAGTGTAGGGAAAACCTCCGATCGAGAAGATACTTGCTCAGCAGTGGAACACCCTGTCTTGGGAGATGGGTGCTTCACTGGAGGTATTTAAGCAGATGCTGGACAACATCCGGTAGGCATGGAATGATGCCTTGCAGATGCTGCACAAATGACCTCCAAGGTCTGCATCAGGCTCTTGATTCTAATTCTGTCCTTGATTCTGTTCTTCTTATCGACATCAGTGAATGTTAAAGTGGGATATAACCAAGCCAGGACTCTTAGCGATGGCTCTTTCTCTGTTTTTCAGGTACTTTGCTAACCCAGAGCAAAAGTAACAAAATTGTCTTGAGCCCACACACGACACGCTTGATAACGGGCTGCAATATTCAGCAGCCCTTGGAATGTGTAGCTATTGAGTGAATTCCCTTCCTCTTCTCCGCTAGCGTGCCGCTTATGATGCCTTGGAGTGTCTGCGTGGAAAACGGCACCTGCTGTTACGTGGCTGCTAGTAACCTGCAAAGCCCATCTATCATAGCATTTTAACATGCAGAGCTTTTGTTTCTAATCTGTGCATGGTATGGGTAGTGCATGCCGTTAGCTTCCGATAGAAGATGTGGGTCCCTGATCACGTGTCTACTTGCATATGCACGAAACCTGACAAGAGGTCCTCTTTTCCACTGGCTTTCCAGTTGCCGACAGTCCAACTCCACCGCCACCGCCGCCTCCCGATGAGATGCCCATGTTTGATGACTCCCCGCCGCCACCACCTCCGCCACCTGTGGATTATGAAGATGAGGAGGCTGCAGTCGTGCAGTACAATGACCCATATGCAGACGGCGATCCGGCTTGGGCACCTAAAAGCTATATTGAGAAAGGTAATGGGCGAACACGCTTGTGCCTGCAGCAGATCAGCCCCTTAACAGCAGGGCTAAAAACGAGAGGCTTAACCTCCAAATCCCAATTTTGCTGCGAACATGCCGTGTATTCCTGTACAATATCCTCCCTCTCCACCCCGTCTGCAAATCTGCAGTATGGGGGACAGTAATATTGGCCTATCCTATAGGGTTGCTTATACAAATTACTGAGATGATGTTATACCAAGGGAAGCACTGCGTAGAGCCCATTGCAGCTATCCATTTTTGAAGTCACCAGTTCCTGAACTACTGTGGTCACACACTCCCAGTCCACAAACGGCATTTCTAGCTGCTGAGGCTACCTGGGCATCCAGTGACAAAGTGGTTTCCAGAAGCAACCCCAAACTGTGTACCTGCTCCTTCAGATGAACTTCAGTCCTGTCTTGGGCAGACGACGGATAGGTTTCTTGGGTGGGGGAACCAATCACCCACAGTGTCTCCTATCTGGGGATAAAATGGTGCTCTGTGGCACCCCATAGCATACATGCCGGGGATCTGGAAAGCACTCTCCCAGTGCTGCCCTCTGGATTTGGTCATGAACTATTGCAGCACAGTGTCCCCAATTCCCTTTCCACAGAGCAGGTCCAGGAGGTTATCATGGTCAATGGTATTAAAAGCTGTAGTGAGCTCAAGAAGCTCTGCTCTCTGCAGACGTCTTCCATCAGGGCGACTAAGGGTGACTCAGTCCCATGGCCAGGCTGGAATCCAGACTGGAATAGATCTAAATAATCTGTGCTGTTTGAAATGTGTCACCAAAGCTGTGCTTAGACGCTCGTCTGAACACATTAAGGGTTAAGTGGGGAAGGAGGCAGAGGCACCCACTCTTTAGATTTTTGTCTGATTAGTGCAAAGGTTTGAAGATGTTTTCAAAGCATGTTTATCTCCACATGCTTAGAAACTTTCTTCATGATCAGAAGCCTTTGTCTATTATTTCTGAGAATTCTTGGAGAACAGGTGAGAGGAGAACAGACTGGAGGTGGCCAAATGTTGTCCCCATCTTCAAAAAGGGGGGAAAGGAAGACCCAGGTAACTGCCAACCGGTGAGCTTGACATCAATACCAGGAAAGGTCCTAGAATTCAACAGTCGGTCTGGGAGCATTTAGAAAAGGATGTTGTGATTACTAAGACCCAGCATGGGTTTCTCAAAAATTAGTCATGCCAGACCAATCTGATTTCTTTTGATGGAATTACAAACATGGTGGATCAGGGAAATTTCAGTAAGGCTTTTGACAAAGTCCATTTTACCAGTGGGGAAGCTGGTAAAATGTGGGTTGAATGAGGTAACCGTTAAGTGGATTTGACTGACCGAACCCAAAGAGTACTCATTAATGGTTCCATGTCATCCTGGAAAAAAGTGACAAGTGGGGTGCTGCAGGATTGTCCTGGGCCATTTGTTGTTTAACATCTTTATAAATGACTTGGATGAAGGAATTGAGAGGATGCTCATCAATTCTGCAGATGACACTAAACTGGGAGGGGTAGCTAATGCTGCAGAAGACAGAATCAGAATTCAAAACGACCTTAACAGATTGGAGAACTGGGCGCAAGCTAACAAAATGAAATTGTCTTGCATGTAGCTTGGTAGTTCACTTGCTATGAGACTCTTAATCTCAGGGTCATGGGTTTGAGCCCCATGTTGGGCAAAAGATTCCTGCATTGCAGGGGGTTGGACTAGATGACCCTTGTGGTCCCTTTCCAATTCTATGTCCTTTGACTTGCCACCACTTCCCAAAGCATCAAACAGGTTTTCAGTACCAGGGATTGAATTTGGGACTTAGTAGTAGAGAGAGTGATTGCATTATGATTAGAATACAGAAGCTTCGATTTAAATTTCAGGTTAGTCTTTTTCATGTTGCCATTATCGTGCGCCTGCCCTTTTTGTAATTTTGGTTTGCAAGTTAGATTAGGAAGTGGCTGAATTAGCAATATAGCCCCCACCCCAAACTCAAGCGCCTTTGTGACTCACTTACTTACAGCAAAAGTAATTTTGTCTCTCTCCCCAATTCCCAGTTGTTGCCATATATGACTACACAAAGGACAAGGATGATGAGCTGTCATTCATGGAGGGTGCAATCATTTATGTTATAAAGAAGAATGATGACGGCTGGTATGAAGGTGTTTGCAACAGAGTGACTGGCCTGTTTCCTGGAAACTATGTTGAGTCAATCATGCACTATGCGGATTAAATTCTCTCTTCAGGTCAGGTCTTATTCAATCATGCCATAATTATTTACAAAGGGTAACTAAAAGGTTAACAATTGTCTTAATGCTTTTTAAAATGTGCCCATCCTTTCAGGCCATACTGTTTAAATGGTATGATTGAATGTTCATCTGTAAGCATTTGTCTCTGCAGAGTTTGTAAAACGAGCAACTGTTTATTACTGATTATGCTTATTTACTTATGCATTGTTGATTTTTATGACCAGCCTAAATATTCTGGGGAAGTAGGGTATATAATATTTAATGACTCATGATTCAAATTGTGCCATTATTTTCTTTTTTCAGTGCAGCATGGTAAACTAACAACTATGTTAGACTAACATTAAATCTGATTGAAAAGTCTGATAGTGCTGGTCATTTACCTTTGTTTAGACTCTTGCTCATCCTCAAACTATAGTATTTGTTTAAAAGCATGCATACAAACTTATGTATTGAATTATACTTTTTTCTCTCCAAAAAATCCAAGATGCTTCCAATTTGTTGTAATCTTTTGCCTGGAGTACTCTTTCACAAAGCCTATTCCAATTAGTCCATTTGAGTCTCTAAGGTGTCCATTTGAATCAAAGATGGGTGGTCTTATGATGTATGTGTAATTTGTACCTGAGTTTTTTTTATGAGTAAATTTGCATTGAATTTTTCCATTCATAAATACGTAAGTGAACCAAAGGTCTTGTGCATTAATTTGTTGGCTTGCCTTGCAAAGCAATACTAAAACATTGACTTGAAAAAAATCCCCCGGCCCCTTTTAAGCAGAGACAATTTTGATGCAAGTGCAAAACTTAGCATCCTCTGAGATAGGAAACCAAGTTTCTACAAGCTCATGATGTGTAAAATTACACAAAACTATTTGGCTTCATTCATTGTGACAGTGATAACTGCTAGACACTTGCAACTCATGTCTTTTTTTACTCTTTTAAACAGAGGATCACAGTGCTAAAAGGCTTATAGGGCAGTTTGCAGGGCAAAGGAGTCCTGGGCCTGGGAAATTGCATTAACATCTCTTCCGATAGTTCTCGGATGCTAGACTTAGCTGGGGACTGACACGCAGCAGAAATCTGTGCCTATTCCCAGCTATCCACATATGACCAGAGCTGTCCAGGCTGATAGTGCTGATTTAGCATTAGAAGGGCAACGTCATGCCATCTAATTGCATCTTTGGCACTGCAGCTGCAACACCAGGAATCAACAATGCATTCTTCCCTCCACCCAGTAGTCTTTTACTCTGGCAGCGGAGCTTCCTTAGGGGTGATTGCCTTTACCAGCTTGGGTGACTGCGGTTATGAAATGAAGCCACTTGGCCCTGGTTATGAGGCTACCAAGTTCTCCGATCTTAACACATTCCACAACGTGCAGAGCTGTGAGGAAACTTATCACAAGTCACTGTCCTATTCGCCACCTCACTTAAAACGTGCAAGGTTGCATGTCCTGCTAAGATGACGTTGTAGCACCAAAGGGATTTGCTACTGACTTGTCCACATCACTGTATTTAAAGACGGTTGCTGCCACAGCCATCCACAAAATACAAGGAGCATGTGAGTCCAGGTGGAGGCAGATACTACAGGCGAGATGATGCTGGTCCAGGTGTCCTACTGAATGGAGCTAATCATATCAGCTCACACAGGGAAGGACATGAACAGTCACAGCCTACTTTGCTCTTCTAAGAAAGCAACACGTGCACTTTGACACCTCCATTTTGAGCACAACGTCAGGTGACTTTTTTTTGTCTCTTTTGTACAAAACTTGTATTACTTAGATAATCTAAGGCAGATTATGATTTAGTAAGGGATTTTTTTTTTACTGTATGTAGTAAAGATTTATTTGGACTGAACCGTCTTAATGGGTATTAAAATTAAATGATGAAAGAGCAGGTGTACTGGCTGTTCGAGTGGTTACAGTTGTTTTCTAGTGTGGCATTAAATACTGAAGCATCCCTTGCCGCCTTACCTTAAACAAACCTAACTATATTAAATGCTTTCTTGCCTTTTCCTAATTGTTAATCTGTTATTTCTGAGATCAGTTAGCAATCCGTAAAAACTATCTGTATTCCCTTTATAAATTGGAAATCTTAAAATTGTATATAACCTGTTTATTTACCAAAAAATGTGGTCTTTTTATAATAAACCATACTCCTTTAATATTCTTGGTACTCTGAAACTAATAGGCAATTAGATCATTCTTAGTATCTTTCTTATACTCCCAGCACACACCAAGGAGTTTGCAAAAGTGATTTTCAACACATTGATTGTATTTATTCATTGTGGCCTTGGGTGTCAATATTGAATGATGTAAACAGTGCCCATGACAAAAACAAGACCCCCCCCCCAATTAAAAATACAGGCACAAGGCATTGCTACCAGTTTAACAGATTGATCTTGTTTCATCATTTTTGTATGGCTTCCTTCAATAAAACATTTTTACTTCATAAACCTAGTTATATTTATTTCAGTGAGGAGAACTTAAATTTTGGTAACTGCACTGGAAGCAAGCCAAGATATTCCACCACGTAGCTTTAGGCACAGTCTGGTAAATATCTCCTTCATTACAACTCATTCTGGCAGCTGTGTCATTTGTCTCGGGCGATGACTATTTCTGCTAGTTGAATGAGGGCATCTCTTTCAGGGGATGGTCTGAGCTTGCTGATCTCTCTCATTGCTTTATGGCAGTAGCGCTGGGCGAGGTAGGTCGTTTGCTGCACACCATGACTCTAAAAAAGAAAAGAAAAAGACCCAAAGACTTTTAAGTAGAGAAGTTAGGAGGCCATTGCATTATTTCTTGCTTCCTCTTCTCTGTCAGATTTTGAAATTGATTCTATAACATAAATTTTAGCAAAGGTGTTTTTAGAACTGTCCCAAACCACCGTTCTACAGAGCTCAAGGGCTCAATGCTAGGGATTGAATCTGGGACCTTTTACAGCTCCAGAACCAACTGGGAGAAACCCGCTGCCAGCAAGCCTGGAGAGCCACTGTAGACAATGTTAAGTTAGATAGACCAGTGGTCAGACTTGCCATAAGGCAGCTTTTCTATGCTGCAAGCAGTTTAAAAGCTGAGGGACAAGCAAATACGCTGTCTGCCTTTGATAAATGTTTGAATGCGCTCGACTACCTCTACACTCCTCCAAGGTGGTTATCTGTACTTAAAGCTTCAAGTAATACATCTAGATTACAACAGAGCTGAGTGCACTGGAAAGGAGAAGCACAAAAACTAATTTACACTAATGCTTACTGGACGGAACGTATCATGCTCACATTTTCTGCATTAAGTGTTCAGCTTGGGTGAGCAGGTCCTGTTCTCCATAGGAGGTTAATGGTGAAAGTCTGTTCTTGCAAACAGTCACCTTATGGAAATATTTATACCCTGCTCAAGATACCTTACAACAAATATTATAACAGGGGGCTTACTAAAACTTCTGAAGTTCGTGTTTCAGTTGTTGGAGAAAACCACACATCTCATTGATAGGTGATACCCAATATAAGTTTGCTTTGTAAAATGAAGTGTTAAGAGTAAAGGCTAGAATCCTACATCAGGGCTTCAAAAATAACCATAAAACTTAATGCCAGATGAATTCCTATTAATAAATCTATTGTACTGAACGTTATTGTCTAGCAATATTAGATACATGTATGAGCTAGTGTTTATTTTAGTCTGGTCTTGTCTTACCTGTAATACATACTCCCGGGCACGTTCAGTGTCTCCTGGCAAACTGAACCGTCTCATTATCATGGCATTAATTTCTGGAAACTGAGAAGGAGAAAAACATTAACTTCCTCCAAAATGCAAGAGCTTAGCAACCAATAGGAGAGATGAACTACCTATTATCTTTTCTCACCTATAAACATCTCACAAGCATTTTTATGAAAAGGCAGGCATACAGCTTGAACAAGGTAACATGAAGTGCTTCTACCGCTACTCGTCCTTAAATTTCAATAATAGATCTCTCTCAAGTAGCCAGCAGTACAAGTTTAACTTGGGGTGAAGACAGTATATTAATCCTACCTGCTGACAAGCAAATAAGACAGGACCAGTGGCTATACCAAGCTTAAGGTCTGCCGACGTTGGCTTTCCCAGCTGATCAGAACAGGATGTAAAATCCAGAACGTCATCTATCAACTGCAAACAAACAGACACACCTTGATTCCAGTTAACAAGGATCTTAAAAAGAATTAGTTCATAACAATTATAATAGTTGTATCTAGTTTTCAATTCTTTCCTGCCTGCTGAACAGGGGACAGTCTAAGCTTGCTGATCTTACTGCTTTATGGCACTGGCCCCGGTCATTTGTTGTCTCACAAGTCTAAAAGCTAGTTTCTTCGCCTATTTATTTCCTTAGTATCCCCATATACCAGAGATGTCAGACAGGTCGATCCCCAGATGATCTTGTTCGATCACAGGATCCCTATTGATCTGTGGCAGCGTTAAGCAATGGAGTGGAAGTCTCTCCCCCCCCCCCCGGCTGCCATTGCTCTTTTCTTCCGTTGTTTGGAATGGGTATTTAGCCGCTGTGTTGTCGTTCTAGGTGAGCGATGTTTCCCCCCCACCCAAAATAAAGCTAAGCTTTCCTCCCTAAAAAAAGCTCAACCACTTTGGCTCCCCCCACTTCATGGGTAGATCACTTCCAGAATTTTTACACTGGGAATAGATCGCAGTCTCTTGGGAGTTGGACGTGCCTGCTATATACTACCTGAAATGCTATCCCGATGTTTCTTCCATATTGGAATGCAATCTCATGCACCTCTGGATCAGGGCAGCCTAGAATGGAAACCTGAAGGGGAAAAACAGAAGAATTCTGTCATTAGTATGCACTGTTTGTATATGCATCACATTAATAGTAAACAACTGAAGAGAAAAGACAGGCTTCATTAGCTGCACTGTTGACCATCCCCGGTCCCTGTTTATACATCCAGGCACGTACAAACTAGACCTATTTAAAAGAACACAAGGCCCATCTGAACTACAGCATTAAATATATATATATATATATATATATATATATATATATATATATATGAATTTAGATTGGATATATCAAATATTCATTATGGCCAAACTTCACTGCATGCACAGGGCTTGGAGTCTCCAAGATATAGAATGATGGGCTGCAAACTGATTGTTTGCTAATTACTAATGCAATGGCAGCCATGTCATATGAGGCAACTCTGCTCCCAGCAATTGCCAGCAACTCGAAAGCAATTTCTTCTCCACAAAAAGGGCAGAGTTAAATTCACAAAACACAATGTAAAAAGTGGACACGACTGTCAAATAGGTGATTGTTACATGCAAAGTATGCCTGAGGCAGCCATTTTCTGCACTGAAGTTGCTACAAGCTGGTCTTCACAGTGTGTGTGTGTGAGTGAGTGAGTGAGTGAGTGAGTGTGTGTGAGAGAGAGAGAGATGCTATAGTGATCGTGTCTGATGTCCCTTGGGAAGCAGCATATTCAGAAGAAGAGGAGTTTGGATTTGATATCCCGCTTTATCACTACCCGAAGGAGTCTCAAAGCAGCTAACAATCTCCTTTCCGCTCCTCCCCCACAACAAACACTCTGTGAGGTGAGTGGGACTGAGAGACTTCAGAGAAGTGTGACTAGCCCAAGGTCACCCAGCAGCTGCATGTGGAGGAGTGGAGACGCAAACCCGGTTCACCAGATTACAAGTCTACCACTCTTAACCACTACACCACACTGGCAGACAGGTACACCATGTTAAATCCCACCCCTAATGCAAACAGTTGCATGAATTAACACATCTAGGACAAAGCACTAGACTAGGGTTGCACTATACAATTAAAGCAGTATTGGACCACTTTGAACAGTCATAGCTTCCCCCAAAGAATCCTGGGAACAAGGTTTCACTGTTACATCATTGGGAACTGCAGCTCTTGTGATGGGGACGGAGTACAGGGGCACTGTGACACTTGGCAGCATCATTTTCAATCAATCCCTTTCTTACTAATTCCCAATACCTGAACTTTTTCACAGCTGCTGCACAAGAGCTGATGTTTTCAATGAACTATCCACCACTCAATATCATGGTTATTCACTCCTTTGGGTACAGACCTCATCGATGCAGATAGGTGAAGTCAGGATTTTGTTCCAATGTGCATCACACTATACACTTAAACAACCCTAGAGGTCTGCTAATAGCAATAAGAATGAATAATACTAGGGAATTCTGCATCCTAGCTCAAGTGTCTCTAGTACAGTTTAAGCAACAGCACAAGTGAGTATCTGAAACCAATATGGAAATCAGCCATTGTGACAAAGGAAGAGCCAAACCAGGATTAAAAATGCAGCTTTATACCCATTGAAGTTTTGGCAATATATTATTTGGACGTTTTAAGCTGCAGTCCTAACCCCACCCACTTGGGAATAAGCCCCTCTGAATTCAACAGGACTCCTGTCTACTCAGAACTGCACTTTAAGTAAGGAAGTCTTCCAAAATAGATGCATAGAAAGAAAGATGCAACAAGGAATGGCATTACAACAAGGAATGGCAAAGTACAGCAGCCACCAATGACCAATGGCACTAGCCATCAAGACATAGTTTTTTTAAAAAAAATATCCTCCTTTGACTCATTTCCTAACATTGTGAGACTGAGATGAGCAAAGAGTGCTGAGTTACTGATGTGCTTCACTCCTTCCAGCATGAGACACACTGGAGAGGCTTCCAGGATTTGGGGCCCCTTAAGCCTGAAGAGCTAGTAAGAGAAAGCAGTGAAAAGGCTGCGAAACCCCCCAAGTTTCCCACTGATGCGTCATGGTATATGAACAACAAGAAAGACGGAACGTACATACTGCTTTACAGCTGTTTGCTATAAGACTCGCAGTCTTCTTAAAGGTCTTTTCGAGGTAGTGAGCAAATCTCTCATTTTCGTTTTCTTTGGAACCCAACTGAAGAAATTCGCCTAAAAAAAGATGAAGAGTCCAACACTGTTATTCAACTGCTGCCTAGACAAAACGTCTCAGTTGCTTCTAGAGATGTTGTTTAAATGCCTTACCGTGCACCAGATCCTCAATCACACGCGTTATCACAGAAACAATGGTTGCGCTTCCAATACGTGCTAATGCTAAAGAGGCCGCAGAAAGGATGAAATCCCCAGCTAGGACTGCCTGGAAAAGAATAATTTGCTTTAAAAGAGAAACAGCATACACACAATAATGAAACTGTTGCCCCCCCCATCTTTAATGCAGCAGGAGGGTGGGGGAAAGAGAGAGGCGTTTTCAATTTACAGTCATTTTTGTGTGATTTATTTTTTCTCTCCAGATTTATTCAAAGGTATTCCCTTTACAGATACCTGAAGGAGAGTGAAGTCTTACCCTGGCACCAAAAAGATGTCAATGTCAGTGCCAAGCAGGCCTCAATAGCGAGAGCATTTCACAGGTGTGGGGGCCACCACTGAAAAGCCTCTCCATGTTGCTGCCACCTCTGAGCCTCTCTTGGCACTAGACAACTCTTGTAATATCCATCTATATTCTTGATGGGAGAAGCAGTCAGTCAGATGTTTTGGTCCCAAGCCATATAAGGCTATATAAAAGGGGAGGGGAACCTTTTCTGGGTAGTGGGCCAGATTGTTATCCCTGACAGGGCTGCCCCTGTCAATCACTATGATGGCAAGTGATGTGCTTTGAAGTCCCAATTGTTGGGACCTTCAATGCTGTTTAAAAGACTTCTGCTATTGGAAAGGGCTTTCAGACTACACTCCTGTTTGATCCTCTGGAAGCTCAAATGGGAGCGGGTGCGGGGAGGGGAACTGTCTTGACAATCCTTTGAAAAGGCAGCTGTTTTTCCTCAGGTGATCAGGAGGACAGAGAAAAAAAACTGGCCTTCTGGAGGACCGGCTACTCGCAAGGAATCCCCTGCATAGCTGATCCTTTTAAAAGGTAGCTGCTTCCCAAAGGGATGCTTTCTTTGGCTGCCCATGCCTGTTCCCAGGACGGGAATGGACAGGCACACAGTGATACTAAGTTCCTTGGAGGCTGCTGCACGCTGCTTTTTCAACTTCCAATTTCAAAAGTTCAAAGAGCAATGCTAGGCAAAGGAAGCGGTTTCGGCAGACTCTTGCCACCCATCAGCAGAGGAACAATCAGGAGCCTACTTGAAGCTTCTGATAGTTCCTTTTAAACCATGCCCTTATCTGTCCTAATAAGGTGAGGGTGCCTTCCCCCAAAGAGTCTGGCAGGCTGACGAAGCCTGAGGGGAAGCCTGATGTATCAAGATTGGTCAGCAGGCCAGAGGTTCCCCACTGCTGCTTCATAGGTTAAAACTAGCACTTTGAATTGGGTCCAAAAAAGGTGTAAGCAGCAGCTGCAGTTGTACCGATACTGGTGTAATATGGTCCACCTCATCAGCAGCCTGGCAACTGCCATCTGCACATAGCTGCCAAGTTATCCCTTTTTTAAAGGGAAATTCCCTTATGCTGAATAGGCTTCCTCGTGAGAAAAGGGAAAACTTGGCAGCTATGCCTCTGCACCATCTGCGGTTTCCAAACAGCCTTCAAGGGCAACCCTGTGCCCAGTGCTTTGTGGCAATTAACCTAGAGATTACCACAGCATAGGTCACTGGAGCCAAGCTATTCCTGTCTAGATATGGGTATAGATGGGCCACCAGTAGAAGGTACCTCACGCCACAATGGCTGCTCAAGGGACAGAATAGATCCTCCAAGCCAGGAGTCTGCTATTATGCTTGCTAGCAGTGTAAAGAGAGGTCAGCTCAGCTGCTACATATGATGATTTTATTATTTATTTGAAAAGCCATCCTGCCCTTTCTCCCAAAGGAGCCCAGAGCAGCAGACAAAAAAACCAATACAAGCATTTAATCAAAAAGAAACAATAAAATATCCCCAACAGCTAAATAATTCCAAGGCTGCCATGAACAATAACTTTCAGCCATCATATTTATTACTTGAAATGCCAAGTACAGCTTTTAATTGTTCAGACCAAGATTATTTTCCACGGCTGCTTTCGCTTACGGAGGTTGAAGGACAGGGCTAAGTCCATATCCTTCTCATGCCTCCAAACCAGCTGAGTTGCATGCAGATGAGGAGGCCCAGCCCAGCCAGATCAACAGGTGTGCTTACCAAGTCAATGGGCCTGAAAGAGCATCAGTGTCAGTTACGCCCATGAAGCGCCATTGCTGGATTAGAGCAAATTGGAACCAGCAGGTGCACCATTAAGATGTGCTCCTTTATTTCCCACTGGATATCAGGGAAGATTGTGACACAAACACAGCAAGATCTCGGCTCAAAGAACCCCTTTCATTAACCTAAACTCTGCTCCAGCTGACACACACATATCTGAACTGCCCTTCCTGCTCTGTTATCTTGTCTCATCTCCCCACTACTACTGCAATTCGGACCCATATTCTAGCTCACATGTTCTTTCAAGAATTCAAGGAAAGTGGAAGAGGTGAGTGGGCAGCAGGGCTGTAACAAACTGGGGCCAAAAGACAAAGGGTGGGGAGGACATTCTGCAGAAGAAAGTGCTGGATCAGGCATGGTCAATGTGGTGCCCTCCAGATGTTGGTGGACCACAGTTTCCATCACCCTTGATCACTGGTCATCTTTTCTGGCCACTGGGAGTTACAGTCCAACAACATCTGGAGGGCACTGTGTTGGCCACCCCTGGATAAATTGGTTTTTTTCTAATCACTCCACCCACAAGATAAGGAAAGGGGAAGCAACACTCTAAGAATTCAAGGTATTTGCCTAGACGGGTTATCTTATCAGCTTCTCTTCAGATAATTTCCTGTTTTTCCAGCCTTCTGCTAAACCTGCTTCTTGGGACTAATTCAAAGATTCCATTTTCAGGAAAGTATGATGGGGCACCTCTTACACACACCCACCCGAATAAGTGTCAAAAGGTCCAGGGAGAATATCTCAAACTGTGCTGTAAAATATTTAAGCTTGGTTAGAACTACTGCTGTGTTTGTCTCAGAGAATGATCATATCCACATTATTGCTTGGGCTCTACCCAGTACACTGTTTCTAGTGTATCTGAAGAAGTGTGCATGCACACGAAAGCTCATACCAAAATATAAACTTAGTTGGTCTTTAAGGTGCTACTGAAGGAATTTTTTTATTTTGCTTCGACTCAGACCAACACGGCTACCTACCTGTACCCAGTAAAAGTTAAGCATTTTGACGTCCCATTGATCTCAATGAGATAGTGAGAGGCATGTGCTTAAATATCTCCAATTGGAATGAATGGGAGCAAACAGGCTTAAAGTGCTTAACTCTGTAGAAAGTTAAAAGCTCTGAATGTGACCTTTTATATGATCAGCTTTTGTTGGCAAATTATGAAGCAGGCCTTCGGGTGCAAGGAACACTTTTGCCACTTCATTTTAGGAAGTGCTCAACTTTTGGCTAGACTATGCTGTATGCAGAACAAGCGTATTTAATTTTGCATGTCAAATGTTCTGTGCAATTCAAAAGCATGCAAGCAATTAACAAACTGTTGCAAATAAAAAACACGCGTAATTATTTAATCTTAAAAGCAATAGGTAAAACCTGCCTCGTTTGCTTTAGTCATTCTCACAGCCTGTATACTTTACCTACAGCTTCCCATGTAAACATGCCTCCAAATCCAAAAAATAAATAAATCACTGCATTACTACAAACACACTCACCTTCCTTTCCCCCCAAATTTGATTGACTGTTTGTTTTCCTCTCCGTGAATTTGCATCATCAATAACATCATCGTGAAGGAGAGTAGCTGTATGGATCATTTCTGCAATTACTGCTATAGAACGCTGGCTTGCCTGTACTTCCCTAAAATCGGAGTGAAAGAGACAGCGGAAGCTGAGCAAACCAAGCACGCTAGGACCCCTTCACCAGCTCAGGAAAATGCAGTTTTGGATAGCAATGACTTGTTCTGCATTTGTGACAAATAGTTTGAAATTCAGTGTCTCTGTAGTTCACTTCCTCATCCAAACTTAATCCAATTCTTCTCCAGCGGCATCAGGCAGTTGGTTTTTATAAACAGGTATGGGGAAGTCAAAAGTTATTATGATTACCATCATCATCATCATCATCAGACCACCTTCCTTACAGACTGTCTTGGGTGTTAAGATCAGCAGAGGGGCCCCTGCCCAAAGAATTCTTTTGGGGGGGGGTGGCCCAGGAGAGCATTCCTTCCCTATAGAAGGGCACCTGGGTAATAAATTTAATAATAATTTACAGAAGTACACAGCGGTGCAGGAAAAACGCATGAAGAGAAATTATTCCCTCTTATATGGAACGCAAGAACTTGGTTAGCTAATGAAGCAAACTTGAAATTATTTATTCGTAAAACACAGGAAATCAGTTTTTCACAGAAGGTTGGGCTGGCCACTAAACTAGCTTTTAAAAGGGATTATACATGCCAGCCTTCCTCAACCTGGTGCCCTCCAGATATTTTTAATGACCACTTCCATTAGCCTCAGCTAGCATGGCCATTTCGGCTGGGGCTGGGGGTTGCAGTCCAAACCTTTGGAGAGCACCAGGCTGGGGAAGACTGAGACAGAATATATTGTTGAATATTAGCGATTGAAGCAAAAAATGGAGCTCTCATTGTTCCATGGCAATATGCCTCCAGGTGACAGGAGCAAAGAGGCAGCTATCTCCATCAACCTCTGCTAAAAGTTTCCCTGCAGAAACAGAACCCCGTGCCAGATTATCTAAAAACCCACTTCGAACATTTTGTCAGTGAAATTTAAAACACTTGGCCAGTGAATTTCCCAGAGCACCAACGGCATCACTAAGGGGACAAGATATTAGCTTGTCCTACTGAACACCCCCCCCCCAACAAAAAACCAAACCAAACAAAAAACAAAAACAAAGCAAATACCTTTCTATAGCCAAAAGCTATAAAGTGGGCATCAAGTCAGCCTGTGGCTGCGATCCTTACCCCACTTACCTGCTGAATTCTACAGGACTTACTCCCAAGTTGACATGGTTAGGACAGCACTGGAAGGGCTAAGTTTTATTCAGAGAGGACCCGTTGAAACTAATGAACATGATTAAGTTGGGTCTATTACTTACAGTAGGTTCACTCCGAGCAATACCACCGTACATCCCACACTTCCTTTCCTTGCCATCCAGCCACTTTAGACTCACCTGGAGCTGTGCCTGCTGCTCCTTCCCTTGCTTTTTATACCAGTTTCCTAATGCGTCACATATGAGTGTGCCAAAAAACACTGGGAGCAACTGCTCTGCCACACTACAATTTGGTGCAAAGGTTCCCATATACTATGCTCAATGCTGCGGACACTTTGTGCCAACAACTCCAGATATTTATATATTGGGCTAATGAAATTCTGGCCTTTTCCTGGCTTGTTTTTAGAATGAAATTGAGGGGCAGAAGGGCGACAATGGCATCCTTTGCAATGCTGTGTACAGTTTGGGAAAGATATTGAAAAATGCATAAATTATGCAGTTGCAAACATGCTGCTTAACTCCTGCTGTTATTGCTAGCAAGTGAATTTTTTTTTTTGAGACAAGGAAGCTGGATTTGAAATTGTAAGAGTTTAAAAATAAAGGTTAGGTAATTACCCGGAGTTATTATGATGAATATTGCACGCTCTAGCCATTAGCACCACAATCATTGGTCGAAAAGCCTTCCCTTTGCCATCAAAGTAATATTCACACATTTCTTTCAGTTCTGTAGTAGATACCCATAATTCCTGTAAACAAACAAAAATGCAGTTTTAAAGTTGAGCAGTAAGACTAGAAATAGGTTGATGCAATGTTATGTTATGCCTCTTTGGAAGAGAGATCCATTACAGCCCTTCACCAAAGAGCCCTTACCTTTTTAATATCTTCATAGAGATTATTCAAGTCTTTCCTTCCCAGTTTAAAAGGATCCTTATATTTTTCATCACTAACTGCTGTACCACAGCTGTGCAATTGCAGCGTTGTGTGGTGAAACCTGGCGATAGTATTATTTGAAAGAATTTAGAAAGCTAAAATACAGGTTGGATTTGTGTTTCAT
This sequence comes from Zootoca vivipara, assembly GCF_963506605.1. Lineage (NCBI taxonomy): Eukaryota > Metazoa > Chordata > Lepidosauria > Squamata > Lacertidae > Zootoca > Zootoca vivipara. Next base: position 38,769,986 of record NC_083287.1, on the reverse strand, counting down.
TTTACAGAGCATACAAAATACTGGCCTGATTTGCATGCTGTGCTAAGCCAAAGCTAAAGCAGAATTTATTAAACAAACCATGCTTAAAATCACAAGAGTTTGGTTTCTTTCTCTCCCCGCCCCCGGCCCACTTCTCACCTACTTTGTACTTACCACCCTATATCCCAAAAGCCTTTGCAGCACCTTGTACTGGTGTTCATGTCTCCATGCCCCTTCCTACTGGACAGCTGCAAGAGCAGAGGTAGGGAAATTGTCCCCGAGTTCTGTGCCTGCTCTCATCCATAACAGATTCCCACCCAAAGTTCTCAGTGGTTTCTTAAACCTTTCTTAAACTTTTATTCCTGCACCTGCCAGTTCACCTCAACGACACTGTTACGTTACCCCATCACTCCTCTCCTTAGATGGTACTTAAATTAGTCACTGAACTTAATGGGGTTCACTTCTGAGTAGACAAATGCTGTAATGTGGATATAGGAGAGGGCAGGAAAGAAAATGGTGTTTTGAAATGGGGGGGGATAATCCCCTAATTGGCTGCTGGTGAGGAGAGAGCGCAAGATAAATTTGTTGAGGGCGGATTGGCATACTGTATGTATTTTAACAAGCTGAAGTTTTCGCTGAAATATTTTTTCTTACTTTCAGAACATTTCTACAAGCTCCTTTAGACAGCTGTAACCTGTAAAATGCTATCAACAGGCTTTCGAACAGTAAAAATTTGAGCTTCGCAGCAAAGGTGGGGCAGGACAAAACAGAGGTCTCATTTAAGATTTCATCTGCACTATGTGCTAGAGCTATGGCGTGATAGGTTTTTTTTGTGTGTGTACACATAATTACAATAAAAATAGCACAGCACCAGCCCTTTCATTAAAAGCAGTCAGTTTCCAAACATCTAGTTTGGTGGTCAAAAGATACGGATTTATTGTCTTGCTTTATTACACCCTACACCATAATTGGTAATTATAGACCAATGAATATTTGCTGCAATCAAGGCACTCAATATGTAATTGAATATCTGGTACCACTCTAGTTCATTTTGTTTATGTGGAACTTGTGCACACAAGCCTATTTGAGCTTATAGTACAGGAGCAGTGGACCCATGTTGCACCCACACACTAATCTTGTGGCAAATGCGGAAGAATTCTTGCAGCAGCTTGTTCCCAATAATTCAAACAGTATTCAGAAGAGGACAGCTGGGCAATAAATCTCAGGAACATGAATACAGCTTGTACTCTGTCACCCAGAAGTGAAGCCATGTTTGGAGCACACAACTAGGTATGCAGAAAGACTTGCTGCGCACTTAAGAAATGTGGTGTCTTCGGAAAGATGTGTTTCAGAATGAGGTGAATACGAATACTGCAAGTGGCGCATTTAGTGGGGGCCTTCCCTTCAATATGTGACGCTGGGATAAGAATCCCTACCAATCAGTAGCTGAGCCAGGGAAACTTCCTTCTTTTGATTCTTAAGTGACACATTTTACCTCAATCTATGTATTGTTTCAACTTAAGGAGCATGCTACTGGCCTGACATTCCTACTGCACTTATTTACTACATCTTGCCACTGGTTCTTCAGCTTCCACTTAAAAACAGGAGTAAAGTTGCTTGGTGAAGCTTTTATATGTTCAAAGACAAGGTGGGTTGCTATCCTAGCAGGCTTGTGCAGGAGGTCCTTTTAATAGAATATGCTCCAAGATCCAGCCCAAAGACGTTACAACATGCAAGGAGGAATTCGAAATCAAATCAGTGTTATGAAATAGAAGACGAGCACTTAAACTATTAGTGTTGTCGTATAACACAAAGGGGAAGAGAGAATAGCTTGATCCCATACCAGTTAGTTTATTGAATGTATAAATTGCTTCCCTGAACCTGCTTTGGTTCTATAGTATCAATTTACGGCATTATATAGATCATGATAGCACCCATAACTGTAGGACTTCTAAAAATATTCACCCAGGTTACCTAAAACACACTCCTATATATGGTGCAATACAATGACAAGGTCTTCAACTTACCTGCAAAATATACTACGAATTTTTAAAATGGATAGAGCTGAACTTCTCCCAAGAAAATCAGGTCTCTGTCAAAAGGAAAAAAAGAAATGAAACAGAAGTGAGCATTCATTTACAAGCCACATTTCACATAACTTATATTTTAGCTGAGTATTTATATTCTGCCTTCTAGTGTAAATACACTACTTAGGACATCTTAAAAAGGTAAAGGGACCCCTGACCATTAGGTCCAGTCGTGACCGACTCTGGGGTTGCGCGCTCATCTCGCATTATTGGCCGAGGGAGCCGGCGTACAGCTTCCAGGTCATGTGGCCAGCATGACAAAGCCGCTTCTGGCAAACCAGAGCAGCACATGGAAACGCCGTTTACCTTCCCGCTGTAGCGGTTCCTATTTATCTACTTGCATTTTGACGTGCTTTCGAACTGCTAGGTTGGCAGGAGCTGGGACCAAGCAACGGGAGCTCACCCCGTCACAGGGATTCAAACCGCCGACCTTCTGATCAGCAAGCCCTAGGCTCAGTGGTTTAACCACAGCGCCACCTGGGTCCCTTTAGGACATCTTACAGCATTCTAAATTATAATTTCATTAAAACAATGCAGAACAATTCCAAAAAGACAGTGCCAACAGTTAAAAGAATTGTAAGACCATTGTCTTAACTTGCAAGAGCCTGTTGGAAGAAAATGGTTTTAACTGAACTGCAAGGTGTTCCATAGTCTGGGTGCAACCACTGAGAAGGCCCCTTCTCTTGTCCCACTCAGCTGTGCTTCCACCCTTGCGGTTGTGGATTCAGAAAAGACCCTCTCCTTCTGATTTTAGGATTGAGGTTGTTTCAGCCCCAAGACCTCTAATCGTTTGTTTTACCAGATAAAATGCCAGTGAGCAGAGTTTCTTACCCATTTAAAGTTTGAGAAAAGGTTGAGACAATCTTAGGGAGTATCCAGGACAGTATGGGAGGAAACAATCCCAGGACTTACCGTAAGTCATTTAGGGCTTTAAAGATAATGACCAAACACTTTGAAATATGCCTGAAAGCAAGCAGTGGTACTACAGTGGTACCTCGGTTAAAGTACACAATTGGTTCCGGAAGTCTGTACTTAACCTGAAGCGTACTTAACCTGAAGTATGAGTGTAATTGGTTCTGGAAGTCCGTACTTAACCTGAAGCGAACTGTCCCATTGAAAGTAATGGAAAGTGGATTAATCCTTTACAGACGGGTCCGCGGAGTACTTAAACTGAAAGTACTCAAACCGAAGCGTACTTGAACCGAGATATGACTGTACTGCAACTGTCACAGGATAGGTGCAATGTGATTATGTGGGTGAGAACCCGCCAACATGTTTGTAGCTGCATTCTGGGTGAACAGAAGCTTCTGAAGCAAAGATTGTTGAAAGTTAGCCCCATATAGAGTGAGTTGCATTAATTCAACCTACATGCAACCAAGGCAAGTGATAATGTTGTCTTGTTTCCAAGGCTGCATTAATACGTGCCGTGCAAACAAGACAGCAATAGTTACTAGCCTGTCTGCCCATACATGTTATATATACCTCAAAACCTAAAACAGAAAACTACATACAAACTAACCTTATTGAACTCTATTACACCTTAATTCTTACAACATTTCCTCCTGTAGGGAAAGTGTTATAAAACAAAACCATAAAGTTTTGCAATTCCTTCCCTAAACTACTTTAAACTAGTTTAAGTCCACACCTCTTTTTTCTGATGCAAAGTGGTATCTTATGAAACTAATCTGAAAGCTGTTACACAAGCTCTGAGGTGGCCCAAGCCTTCTCCAGACAAGTGCATGGGATCATCCAGAGCAGGGTGGTTCAATTAATGGCCCTCATGGCCTTTTTTGGCGACCCTCAGCAACATTTTATGCCCACCCCAGCTCTCATGCTGCCTTCCTAAAGCCAGATAAGTGAGGCGCCAGGCTTTGGGAAGGAGGTGTGAGGGCTCTGATAGGGTCCTAGAGTCCTCCTTCCACCTTCCCAAAGCCTAGTTAGCACATTCCCATCTTTGGGAAGGAGGTAGGAAGGTTATAGGACCCTGCCAGAGCCTCACAACTGCTTCCCAAAGCCGGATGCCTTGCTTAGCTGGCTTTGGGAGGGCAGTGCAAAGGCTAGGGGGGAATGTGTGTCAAACCGCAGCCTCGCTCCCCACCCTACCAAGGTAGCATGCGACCTGCAGGTTCTGTGTCAAAGGACCCACTTGGTATGAACAGTTGGGCCGCCCTGATCTAGAGCAGGCCTTTTTCCACACTGAGGTGCTAGAACATCCTTCCAGCTTTGCTGTCAGCCTTTGGTATCAAGCAGCTTCATTTCAGAGGGCACTTGGGATTCTGAGCTGCTGTATTGGGGGTGGCTTTTTCTTCTGTATTATTGTTAATTTGCTGTTTGTGGCTTGTTTAGATTTATACCTTTAATTAATATATTTAGCTCTTTTATGTTACTAGCTGCTGCCAAGTTCCTTTGCAGAAAAGGCAGGATATTCATGTTAACAATTTTTTAAAAGTACAGTAGAGGCATGTTCTTGTGTACTCAAGGTTAAGTTAAAAAATTATCTAAAGCAGCCATTAGAATTGGCTTTGGGAGCCTCAGGGCCTCCAAATATTGAAGACTACAACCCCATCATTCCTGACATGTTGTATGGGGGCTAAAGAGACTTGGAGGCCAAACACATCTGGAGGGCCACAGGTCCCCCATCCCTGCTTTAGAACCATGGGCTCCCCAAAGATTCTTTTAAGGTAGATGCTTGGAGATCTTGGGAACAACCACTTAGAACCATTCTGCACAATCCTAAAAGCCATCTCCTATTCATAACATCAGCAACATAACTGACATTCAGCCAGGGGTTCATCTGTTTGAACCAAACAGGAAACTATGAAGTATAAGAGTAAAACTAAGAGCATGAAGTTCACAGCCTGTACGACAATAAAGGAGAATATGTTGAAAATGGTCTACAGGTGGCACCTAACACCTGAGAAATTAAATAAGATTTACAAGACGGGTTCCAATAGATGCTGGAAGTGTCAGGAGAAGATTGGCACTTTCATGCACTGCTGGTGGCATTGCAAAAAGATACAAGAGTTCTGGAACAAAATTTATGAAAAATTAAAAAGCATTTTACAAATAACATTTGGGGGAAAACCAGAATTATTTTTATTGAGCATGTTACCAGAAAATATACCAAAGGACAGGAAGAATATAATATTGTATGCAGGAGCGGCAGCAAGGATCGTAATAGCCCAGAAATGGAAAGGAACGGAGGTGCCAACTGTCCAAGATTGGTTAATCAAATTAGTAGAATATATGAATTTAGATAAGATGACGGCGGCCATAAGAAACACAACAAAAAAGAGAGTACAAAAGGAGTGGAAGTTAGTGGAAGAACATTTGAAGAAAGAAGGTATAAATAATAGATTAGTAGTTTGTCTAAATTGATTTAAATATCGTTTAAAGGGAAGATAAAGGAAAAGTAAGCTGAGAAGGATTCACCCGTGAAAAGCGGGGAAAATAAAATAAAGAAAACAGGGTATAATTAGAAATGGTTAGAAACGATATAACACCAATCGGAAGTATTTTTAATTTTTATTCTTTTTTGTATCTTTATTCTTATCTCTATTTATCAGGTTTTTTGTTTTTGTTTTTTCTTTTTCAATTCTATTTTGTGTTTGAATTTATATACCGTATATATTTATATATGTGTGTGTGTGTATGATTTGAAATTTTGCCTCTTTTTTCTGTCTTTCTAAATCCACTTTATGTTATTTTGTGTTTATGTTGTGTATGATGATTTCTTATGTAATGTTTTTAAAAGAGTGAAATAATAAAACAGGAAACTATGACTGAATGCAAATGAAGTGCCAAAGTGGTGTAATGTAAAGGACCCCTGGATGGTTAAGTCCAGTCAAAGGGGACTATGGGGTGCAGCACTCATCTCACTTTTCAGGTTGAGGGAGCCAGCGTTTGTCCTCAGACAGCTTTCCAGGCCATGTGGGTAGCATGACTAAACGCTTCTGGCGCAAAATGGTGTATAAGGAGAGGAGGAGGAGAAATGCTTGCCCCGAACATTCATTTTCATGGTTTATGAAGGCACAATCATCTGAATAGAGCAAATGAACTGTATGTCCCTGTACTTTCTCTCACGCTCCAAGCCCATTCAATGGATGAGTACTGACTTGTTCACTGTTGTTCCTTCTCACAACTCAAAATCTATCACTCACACTCTGCTACCAATATTCTGAAGGGCTTTATAATGCATCTTGCATAAAAGCACAGCAAATTGTGGGGCAATATTTTCACTCCCTGTCCCCACTGCACAACTTCTTGAATATTGCACACAGGCAGCCAAATATTACACAGGTAAAAGGCTTCTATTCCAAGACCGCCATCTGAAAGGGATTTTACATTGATGATGAATGGCCCAGCTGTTCTATGTATCCATGTTATCTGCACTGAGCTTTAGCCTACTGGCTCTTATTCATCCCACTGCTGGATCAGACACCCCATTGAAACACTGGTATTTGGGAAAACAGATTACCTGCATGCCATCAGTTTACTGATGGCACCAAGCTCTAAATCAGGCATCCCCAAACTGCGGCCCTCCAGATGTTTTGGCCTACAATCCCCATGTTCCCTAGCTAACAGGACAAGTGGTCGGGGAAGATGGGAACTGTATTCCAAAACATCTGGAGGGCTGAAGTTTGGGTATGCCTGCTCTAAAGCCTCAGATTCCTACCTAGAAATTTCACATGGACAGTTATCAGGAGTGAGCTTTGAGCTCACACACTCTTCCTTCCCTCTCCCTTCCATGTGACCAAGAACAGTGCAGAAGCTTTAATCACTACTTTTGATTAACTTCTGTTTGTTGTGTTGCCTGGAATTGCAAATTATGGTTAACATAACTATGGTTTAACTACGGTTGGTTTCGAAAAGCCTACTTCAATCCATAGTTACTGAAGCTAGCTTGTTTACAGTTAAGGTTAAACACAGTTCTGGGTCAAAATGACACGTCACCCTGGGAACCTGTTGAAGGTCATGGTAAAATCAGTATTTATTTATTTTTTAAAATCAACAAGGTTACTAATTTTGCTATCTTGTCTTTGAAGTCTCACCTGAAAGTGTGGAACCTCATGCTCGCAAGGAAGGCTAATTACAGCCTTACAAAGAAAACCAAGAGTTGCCTTCCCAAATCTGGTGCCTGGCAAGTATCATGAACATCCCAGTCAGCTATGCTGCTTCTCTCTAAACAAAATTAAGAGCAAAAGAAGAGCTTGCTGGATCAGGCCAAAGGCCAATCTAGTCTTGCATCCTGTTCTCACAGTGGCCAAGCAGACAAGTGGCATTCAGAGGCATGCTGCTTTCAACAGCAGAGGAAATACTGTAGTAATCAAGCTGGTAGTCAGTGATAGCCTTAGCCTCCATTATTTTGTCACTGAATTGTAGAGTTGGAAGGGAGTTATCTAGTTCAACCCTTTGCAATGGAGGAATCTCAACTAAAGCATCCATGACAGATGGCCATCCAACCTCTTTTAAATCTTTTAAAGCCATCCAAGCTGGTGGCTATCTCAACAGCATAAATGAATGAAATAAAAGTATTCCTCAGAATTGTAGAACCATAGAGTTGGAAGGGGCCATGAGGATCATTGTGGTCTAGATTCATCTCTAGACCAACCCCTTGCAATCCAGGAATCTTTTGCCCAATGTGGCGCTCGAACCCACAACCCTGAGATTAAGAGTCTCATGCTCTGCAGACTGAGCTATCCCCTCAGGTTTGTGATCGGTTTTTTTAACTCCCTACCCCTACCATTTCTCTTTTTTAAAAAACAGCCCCATCTCTTTCCCAAGGTTTTGTGTACATGAAAATCCCATGCTGCCTCAACCCAAAATGTCCATCTTGTCAAGCATCAGTGACCAAAGTAGCCCAGAGCATAGAGGGCAAGAAAGCTACCCCATTGCCTTAAATGTCTAGAGCTGTGGTTCGGGGCAATTTGATTTTTAAGGGGGGCAATTCGAGAATGAGTTATTTACGGTGAATGGCCTTTTAGGCTTCCTCCATGTGAACAGTTCACTTTTTGAATAATAAGAATTACCGTACATGTCAGGGGGGGGGATCAGGATTTTAGAGATGCTTAGGTGGGGCATGGCCAAAAAAATGTTGGGCACCACTGCTCTAGAGAGAGGGGGATAGCCCTGAATATGCAAATGCAGTTTAGCCTCGCGTGGACAGTAGCCACGGACAGAAGCATCCTCCGCGGATTTGCCAAATCCCCTTGCAAAGCCCTCCAAGCCGGTGGCCATCATCCCAGTGCCTTCTCGCAGCAAATGCAGCAGGAAGTCCTTTTCCTCAGTCCTGAATTTACTGCGCATCATTTTATGGAGTGTGAGGAGGGGTGGAAAAAAACACACACCACCACCAAAACCACCCCAATATTCTCCCTTTATTCCCCCGTCATTTTATGAACCCTGAAGCATCTTCTCTTCCCTCCCTGAGCTTGAAAACGAAACAGCCCGGAGATCCCGCTAGCATTTCCTCACATTCATTCCGACGTGACCTCCATTCGCCCCGGCGCGCCGCCCGACTTACCGCCGCCTCCGCCTTCCACGCGGGCGCCGCCGGCCCCACAGCCCGCCGCTGCCTTCCGCCGCCGTTAGCCGAGGAGCCCAAGGCCCGCCCGGAACCGGCGAGCCACGCCGCACGGGAAGAGCCGGCGCAGCGACAGCAGCAGCGGTGCCACCAGCCCAAGGCCATGGCCGCGTCGTCCTCGGCGCCAGGCCTGCTTCTCCCGCCGCTGCTCAAGGGCCGCCTCCCCTCGCCGAGCAGCTGAGGCAACCCGGACGCGGAAACACCCGGCCTAGGCAGCGCGGCGGGAGATGGGCGAGAGAGGAAGGCTGCCCACGCCGCCCTCAGGCGCCGCCTCGGCCTGCAGCCCCGGAGCAACGAGGGGGACGCTCCTGAGGGAGTGGCCGGCGGGGCGGAGGGAGGAGGGCCGCGCCCGCTGTCTTCCTGCGGCGGGAGAAGCGGGAAGGAGCCTGGCTTAGAGGGGGGAAAGGGAGGAGGAAGGCCGCCTTGCTTCCCACGTCTCTCTCCAGAAGAGCCGCCTCTGGGTTTTGCTGCGTTTCCTCCTGCGCCTTTAAGCAGGTGCGGCCCAGGCAGAGGTCCCACAGGTGAAGTTGTTCTCCTCGGGCGCCTGGGCTTTGGTGGCAGGAGGTGGTCCGCTCTCTGCGTTTCTTCTGCCTGGTTATGCAAGGAGCATCATGGGTGCAGAGGAGGGTTACAGGCATCCCTTCCTTTAAAGGTTCTTCCTTTGTGGCCATTGCCTTGTTCCTTGTATCTGAGGACAAGTAGGGACTTTTATTCCATATTTATTTTCCCACAGGTGAAGTGGCCCTCGGATGCTTGTGCTTTGGTGGCAGGAGGTGCTGATTCGCTCACTGGGTTTCCCCTGCCTCGTTGTGCAAAGAGCATCATGGGTGCAGAGTAATAATAATAATAATAATAATAATTTATACCCTGCCCATATGGCTGGGTTTCCCCAGTCACTCTGGGCAGCTTCCAACAGGATATTAAAAACAAAAAAACATTAAACATTAAAAACTTCCCTAAACAGGGCTGCCTTCAGATGTCTTCTAAAAGTCAGATAGTTGTTTATTTCCTTGACATCTGGTGGGAGGGCGTTCCACAGGGCAGGTGCCACTACCGAGAAGACCCTCTGCCTGGTTCCCTGTAACCTCACTTCTCGCAGGGAGGGAACCGCCAGAAGGCCCTCAGCGCTGGACCTCAGTGTCCAGGCTGAACGATGGAGGTGGAGACGCTCCTTCAGGTATACTGGGATGAGGCTGTTTAGGGCTTTAAAGGTCAGCACCAACACTTTGAATTGTGTTTTGGAGAGTTACTGGCATCCTTACTTTAAAGGTTCTTCCTTTGTGACCCATTGTCGTCTTCTTATATTTGGGGACAAGTAGGGACTTTAATTCCATATTCATTTCCTTCATGGATGTTCTGCCTTTCCTCCAAGGCAGCATGCATATATGGCTCTCGTCCTACTTCATTTTGTTCTCATGACGACTCTTGTGAGTTGAGTTAGACTGAGAGAAAATGGAATACCTCAAGGTCATCCAGTCAAGCTTCATAGCAGAATGGGGATTTGAACTCGGGCCTTCCCACTCCCAAGTCTAGCAGAAGTTGCTGGTGGATAGTTGCCTCTATGATCTTGAGAACAAAGAAAGACTTTAAAAAAGAAAATTCCCAGGGTCATCCTTTGCCAAATAATGTGAAATAATTTTCAATGGCTTTTTAAAATACTGTATATATATATAAAGGGAAGCGTTGAAGAGCTATTTTTCTGAATGTGAAAGCTTTTGTGCTAGAACTGTGGCTTCATTGTAATTGTATCTCTCTTTTTTTAGTTCCGTAGAAAGTTGAGACCTCATTAAGAAAAGTTCTAGGACTCAGTATGTCAAGGTATGGTGTAGCTCTGGAGTTTCCCATTTGGTTAATGCTGGTGTGTCAGTCTGGATGCTGCCTCGTGGACTCTATAACCGCTGCACGTGGTTTTAGCCATGTGCATGATTACATCAACAAATCGAACTGGGATCAAGACTATTGTGAAAGAAAAAGGAAAGTATCTCATTTTGGTGGCTGGAGACTTTCCACAGAAAAATTCACAGGTACTTTTCAACTAGTGGTATACTAATATAATATTTCGCATACAGCATATTAAAAAGAAAAACTGGGCAGAATTACTTGTAAAGGTCACCTTATCTGGAGGAACATATTGCCTGATTACATAATAGCTGAACACCAGAGAGAATTAGCTGTGCTTAAGTTTCACTGGAACCAGAAAAATTTATTTTCGGGACCAATTGATTTAAATGTGATTTAAACATGGGTCCCAAAAACTCAGGTGGGCATAGTCTGCCATTTATTGTGGTCTCAGCCAACCTCCCGAATCTTCCAGCAACTGGAGAGAGGATTTTATTTAATTTGCTGAGTACAGAGGAGATACGAAACACTTTCTTTTCTTACTTTTTCCAATGCAAGCTTTGGGGAAGGATACTGCCAGGTGTTCTGCTTAGCAGATGACTGGGACACTTGTTAGTGGCAAATGAGTTTGCAGCCACTGCTGCATTTAAGTGTGAGTCACTTTCCCTGGGTTCGGATCAACAGCTGTACTTTTTAATATATATTTCTAGTAGCAGTAATTCAATAGCTAAAACTCTGTTGGTTTTCATTGTCAAACTCCACATCATTAGATGCAGTTCACAAACAGGAATCTGTTGTTTTTAGTCAAATGACTAATACAGCTAGCCCTCTGGAATGGTATGTAAAAACATTTTGCTTGTTCCTTTTAGCCACACTTCCCATTGATCGTATTCAAGAGAATTATGTTCGTGAAGTGCGAGATGTCATTTTTTCATTTGTCTACCCTACACCATTTAAATCGAGAGTTCTGCTTGTAGCTGTCTCAAAGGTTAGGCTTCATTTTATTTATTTGCAACTCCTCTAACTGTGTGATACAAGGTTGCTGATTTGCAACTTTTAGAAAATATTAGGAGTCTATTGAGTACACAAAATATAAGCTGCATAGCATATTGAATAGAAATATATTGCGGCCCAGTTTGCATTGGCCGTATTGAACTTCTTCATTCGGCATTCAACTCCTTGCCAGAAAACTTTCTAGAACATTTGTGGAGATCCCTTAAAATTCCCCCACCTCTGCGCTGGTGGAACTCAGTGCATACAACGTAGGTGTGGAAGTAATTATTCTTTATCTTATAGAAGAGATCACACACCACCCTCTTTTGTTCTTTCTCACCTCCCTTTTCACTTCAGATCTATGCCCCAAGGCTTCAAACTGAGTAATTTGTTTAGTTTACTCAAGTCCAAAGCTCCAATAACACACGGAAGATTTGTACTGCATGTACAGTGGTGCCTCGCTTAACGAATGCCCTGCTTAATGAAATTTCCGCTTAACGAAAGGATTTTTCGAGCGGAGGTTGCCTCGCTAGATGAATTCGTTTTATGAAAAATTTGTCTAGCGAATCGCGTTTTCCCATAGGAATGCATTGAAATTCAATTAATGCGTTTCTATGGGCAAAAAAAAATCCAAAAAAAATCAATGCATTCCTATGGGATTTGCTAGACAAATTTTTCGTTATAAGAAAAGACCCGTGGAACGAATTAAGTTCATCTAGCGAGGCACCACTGTACTATACTCCAGGGGTTCATGTGTTATTCCTGCCTCCTTCCCTTCTCATACAACAGGCATGTCCAACTCCTAAGAGACTGCAATCTACTCCCACTGTATAAAAAAGTGGCAGTTTTATACCCATTGGATTGACCAAAGTTGTTGAGCTTTTGGGGGGGAGGAAGACCCAAAGTAGTTGAGCTTTTTTTTTTTTGAGGGAGGAAAAATTATTTTTTATGTATTTTTATTTTCTTTCTTTTTTGGGAAGATTGATCAGGATCACGCGATCAACCAAGAGCACACCGCAATCGACTGGTAGATTACAAACAGCCTGTTGGACATGCCTGTCATACAAGCACTGCACCTCTCTTCCTTCTTGTTTAGCACTACACCTGCATTGGAGTTTTCACCACAGTTAGCACCAAACCAGTTTGCAACCACAGGTGAAAAAAAAGATGTGTAAACTCTGATTTTTGAAAAGGTGTGATGCTAATCAGCATTGTTTCCAAAATAAAAGGGGAGGGGGAAAGGTCTGTATTAGAGGGGAAGAGGGGTGTGTGTGAGCCCAGTGAGTGCGCTCCCAATCTCCTTAATTTTTATGGGGCCTGATTTACATATTCCACAAGCTGTTGACAGAAAGGATGCTTTTTTTAAAAAAAACAAACAAACTATAATGACAACTAGGAGTAAAATAAAAAGGCTACACTACTGGTAGAGTACAGAGAGGAGATGCCACATGGCTCTTGGGCAACTGTTGTGCTGAAAATGTGACATGAACTTCCATTTGAGTCTCAGTGCATCACTTTTTTGTGTATTAAGTGATTTACAATTCTCATCCCATTAAGCCCACACAGTAATCCTATGATTGAAGCTGAGGACACTGAACTTTAGCACTGGAGGTGCTCCAGCTTCTCACATAATTGCAAACCTATTGCAGTGACTAAATACAGTGCCCAACTGTTGCTAGCCTTGCCCTAAACAATAGATGGATTCAGCTCATCTGTGTTATTGATAAATAGAATCTGTGTTATGAGAGGAGGGAGGAGTAGCAGCTGGACAAATCACTAATTAAGTGGCATTTCCAACTATAAGGAATGTCTTTTGAATTCTAAGTGATTTCTGTGTTGTCATTCTCCCTCCAGGAAGTCTTGGAAGATATTTTGGACCTGGATGTGTCCATCTCAGACTCGGAGGACTTTATACAGCTTGTCTCTGGTGCAAAAATTGCCTTGGGATCTCTGCCTCTGGCCCACAGATATGGTGGCCATCAGGTCAATAATAATACTTGCTCTGTCTTACCTGAGCTTTAGCTCCTCTGCCTTGACTTACCATCTGCAAATATTTCAGGAAATCCATCTCTGATTCCTATTATTGCCATACTTCTCTGTCATGATAGAACAGAACAAATTATAACTTGGCTAACACTGCTCCAATCTGTTGCTATGTCTCTGAAACATGCTTGTAGGAAATTTGTAGGACTTGTTTTTCTAACATGTTGAATCTCACCATCACCAGAAGATTTAGGAATGATTTTTCTAGTTATAAATCTGCTGTAAATAATACCAAATAGTGACTTGGTTTTTTTTAATTTCTTCTTTCCTTGTTAGTTTGGTAGCTGGGCAGGTCAGCTGGGTGACGGAAGAGCCCATTTGATTGGTGTTTATACAAACAGGTACTGCATTCTTCTTTTTGACTAGTCGGTCTCTAAATGATATACTTTCAGAAAGTACATTAAGAAATATTACTACTGATAATTAAAATACTTGGGCTGGAATAACTTACTGACCAAACACAAATGCTGTGGTTTGCTGTTTGTTCTGATTTAAAGCTAAGGAGCAGGTTTTGTGGCTGTCAAATCCCTGGCTCCAAATGAATTGGGTGCTGGTCTCCCACAGATATGCACTTTACACCCACCCTCATCAGCTGGCATCACCATCCATCAAAGTGATTGGCAGGTGATTTTTTATTATTTTTAGTGTAACCAAATTTGTTGAGCTTTGTTGAGGCGAATTCCAGGACATGTCATGGAAAATCAGGGTGTATGGCAGCCCTACCCAGCCCCTGATTTATAGTGTTCATGGCTATGGGAAGATTTAAACCTGGAACTTCTGGGCTCACATCCTTTCCTACTGCACTGTATCAGTTCTCAGTATTACTAATGTCAATGGTTTTTTGCAGGTTTGGTGACAGTTGGGAACTGCAGCTGAAAGGTTCAGGAAGGACTCCGTACTCTAGGTTTGTCGTGTGTTTTGTGTATTATTCTGTATTCACCCTTGATAGCTCTTGGTCTTGTTTCTGTTTAATTTAATTCTGAAATTGAAACCTTTCATTTCAATGACTTTGGCCAGCTTAAAAAAACATCCCAACCTCAAAGCACAAGATTATCTGTCTGAATGAAATTGTAGCATGTAGCACCCCTTTGTTCAAGTCATCAGGAGCAAAAGAATTTTGCCTTATGTTTTGACGATCACTGCCGTAACCTATTTATTTATTTAAGAAGGACCAGGTAAATTAATGGGGCCTACGTCAATTAGTCAGCATTAACCATGATAGCTAGAAGCAGAAGAGCTGCATATCTCTTAACATTAACAACTGGGAGGTACCATCATACCAGTTTGGGGGAGCTCTTACTGTCTTGCATTGCCCGGGAATTAGGGGAAATCACATTAATGCTGAGCAGAGAACTATAGGAGTCCTGAGGATTTGTGGAGGTATGCAGGTTCTTTATAGTCTAGATATGTAAGTGGGGTAGGGCCAGGGGAAGGTGTAATGTAACATCTGATTTCATTTGAACATGTTTCTAAGGGTGATACTAGTTGCACACTTGCTATCCTTTTAAGAGCTGAAACTGCTATTCTCTGCTAGAAATAAGCATAGCTGCCAAGTTCTCCCTTTTTTTAAAGGGAAATTCCCTTATGCTGAATAGGCTTCCTCGCGAGAAAAGGGAAAACTTGGCAGCTATGAATAAGGACTCACATGCAGCTTTTAAATTCCTGCTTTATATGATGCCTACGCCTGGGAAGAGTTTCCCAAACGTTTTTTGCTGGAACAAGTTTACCCTAGCATGGCAAAATTAAAACACCAGGAGCTGGAAGATAGTTCAGATGATAAGGACCACTTACCAGTAAGTGGCGGTTGCAGCCCAGCGTGGGCCTCAGTGGTGCCAAAGCGTTCATTGATTTCAGGTACACACCCAATGCCTATGCCAAGACCTACTTACATTTGTAATCAATAAAGTTGTGGCCTATTTAATTCCAAAGCGATTGTCCTGTGATTCTTTCCTCTTCTCACGTTAGCTTATAAAACCTAGCTTATAAAAAGAACTACCATGCTTCCTTCTCTGCAAGCTCCCTGTTCTGTTTTGTGCCACACGCTGTCTTCTAAATTGTGCAAAGCAGGGTAATTTTTGGGTGAATTGGACTTTCAGCTGTTTGATTTTACCGGCCTGCATTTCCTGAGCATTGCTCAGATTCACTCAGGGCCTACGGTGCCAAACATTACCGTACATCAAACTAAGGATAGATAAATTGATGCCATCTTTGCAAGTTTTCCCTTTTCTGGAATTTCACATTAATCTACAAACTTTTTTTTAAAAAAGGTTCTCTCAAAATCCATTTATAAACATGTATTTCCTATTTTTCCCACTTAAGAGGAGATATTTATCCCAGTATTTAACTGGCTTTCTACATAGAATTACATAGAATCATGGAGTAGGAAGGGTCATCTAGTCCAACCCCCTGCAATTCAGGAATCTTCTGCCCAACATAGGGCTCGTACTCACAACCTTGTTTTAAACTGTTTAATAGATAACATGTGCTTTCATTTTCTTAATACGCTTTTCTTGTTTGGTGGTTGTAATAGTTTTATTTGTTTTATAAGAGTATACTTGATTGTTGTGATCCACTCTGGGACCTTGCAGTGGAGGACGGGTAATAAATCTAATAAGTAAATATTATTTGCAAATATGTGATTTGATGTGCTTAAACTTTCATGAAATGCATCACAGCATTAGGAGAAATGTGTAGTCTGTGGATAGCTGATCCACACATTAATCTGAGAGATGTTGATCATATCTTCCCTGCCCACTCAAGCATGTTCTTTTTTCTTTTTCTAATTCAAAAGGAAAGGGTAGCGTTTATATTCCTAGTTTTCCTCTCCATAGGAATGGGGACGGCAGAGCTGTGCTCCACTCTTCTGTTCGAGAATTCTTAGGAAGTGAGGCTATGCATTATCTTGGAATTCCTACAAGCAGAGCAGCTAGGTACTGTATCCATGTTTGTACTTTCTTTAGAATCTGATCTGATGTTTACTTGATTCCACTGACATCAGGAGGAGACCACTCATGTACTTTTTACAGTAAGTGTCTTGTGGGATTTTTGGCTTGTGCCCAAGAAATCCAATCTGCCTTCTGCTCAGTCTTTGTAAATATGAAGAAGATTTTGTTTGTATGAGTGTTATGCTCACCGGCCAGGTACAGTGTGTGATGTAATTTCTGATAGAGCGCAACACCTCCCCTTATTCATTTACTGTACTTCCATTTTGTGACCATAGTTTAGTTTAGTTTTTACACTTTTCACAAAATTAAGAAGAGTTAGCAAACAGCAGCTGCACACTACCTGATTGCAACTCCCTCTAATATTGCATTTCTACCATGTGAGATGCCTTGCTATTGTTGCCAAATTGTTAAGTGTGTGATATTGCTGACATTCGGTGTGTGATATTGCTGACATTCGGTGGGCATTCTGTGTGTGGTTATCTGATTGCCTGTGCAGGTTTTTGGCTTGCTGAGAACATGCAGAACACTCTCTCCAACGCCAATCAGGAAACAACATTTTGCTTGTAGAAGAGACCCTTTACAAATGACCTCTTGGAAACCCTGCTTAATTGCTTCAGCAAAAGGTCTTGCAAACTCAGTGACTGATGCAAAACCCATGAGCCTGTCTAGATGAGCATGAAATCTCGTAGCAATGTTACAACCATCCTTGGATGCTGCTTTGACAGGCTCTTTGATTCAAAGACAATAGCCAGCGTGAACTTGGTGTACCAAGTGCGCTGAGTTCAGGAGATTGCTTGGCCTTCGTGCTTAGCCTGCTGTTTTTGAAGCTCTCGGTGTGCTGGTAGGGCCGTGTGGGGGAAGGAGGAGGGCAGTACTCCAGAAAGCTTTCCAGACTTCTTTTCATACATATTTAACTCAAATAACCCCAGCTGATCACTTAGATTGCTGGCAATAGGAAGCCGTCATATCTCAGCTCTTACGATTAATTGACAAAGTTCTTGCTGAGTCTTGGCAGAAGTGTGGGAAAGAGCATGTAATTTATCCCTGGAGATGGGCCCACTCTAATAGCTCTGTGTTCCTGTGTTGCCAACAGGAAGCTCCATTCACAGAGTGATGGTAGAATGGAAAACATTCTTATGTGGAACCTTCATGCTTTGAAGATTTGGGTTTCTGGAACAGAGCACAGGAAGTCAGTGGCACATGGTGTTGGGTGATGAATGTTAATGTTGTGCTCCAGACCGATCATAGGGTGCTTAAGCACTGCAAATGTAGGGAGCTGGGAGCAAGGAATATGTTTTCCCCAAAACTTTAGCATTTGTTTTTAGGCATTTGTGGTGACATCTGCCTCTATCTGCACCTGTTCTTAGAGACGTATGAACTGGTGCATCTACCAGTGTGCTTCTACGACCAGAGAATTGGTTTTGAAAGGTCCCGAACTTGAAATCCCATCTTCCTTATAGCTTCACTTGGACGCCTTAGGCCAGGGGTGCCCCAACTTTTTTCAAAGAGGGCTAGATTGGATGAAGTGAACATGCCGGAGTTGCTGAGCTTTTTTTAAAGGATTTTATCCCCAGGACATATATTGCCATGGGGGCTGGATTAAGTCGACCGGCGGACCAGATTAGGCCCCCGCAACGGACTTTGGACATGCCTGCCTTAGGCAGACAATCAAACTGGTAAATTGGGATTAATCACAAAGAAAGGCTTGCAAAGCAATTGAAGTACAAAAATGGCAATAATAATCACAAGTGCAGGTAGTAACATCTTCTTTTAGTTTGCTCCTTGTACTTCTGCCATATGTTGCCAAACAACTTTTATTTGAATGGCCTGGATTGAAGACATGCATAACAGCTTGATAAGCAAAAAAATGACAATGTTGAAGTGCTTTCTGCATAGTCACAGAAGTACAGGGTTCTTTGTGCCACCACATTTCCACCATCCTGTCCCTCCTGTGTGTAGGCTTGTATGAAGAAATGAAAACACAGATTCAGCCACTGGCACCTCCAGGCGGGGCTGGAGTGTTCCCTGTTTGAAACCCTGAAGAGCTGCTCCCATTCAGTGTAGGCCAGGCATCCCCAAACTTCGGCCCTCCAGATGTTTTGGACTACAATTCCCATCATCCCTTACCACTGGTCCTCTTAGCTAGGGATCATGGGAGTTGTAGGCCAAAACATCTGGAGGGCCACAGTTTGGGGATGCCTGGTGTAGGCAATGCTAGCTAGATTGACCAATGGTCTGACTCAGTTTAAAACTGCTTCTTACGTCAAGCAACTTTAAGGTGTTTCATACTAACGGCTCATTTTCTCTTTTTCCACAGCTTAGTTGTGAGTGACGACGACGTGTGGAGGGATCGGTTCTACAATGGGAATGTTAAGAAAGAAAGAGGTAACTCCTGCATTTCAGATTATTATTTGGAATACTGTCATTGTATCAAACTCATTTATAAGAAAATACAAAACACAGTTATATAGGAAAAAGAAAAAGAATGAAGAAAGAATAACCAAGAAGACCCTTTTTCACATTTATGTTGTACAATTCATATCATTTATCCGCGCATAGCAAGACAGATTCCCCCAGCTCTCATCTGGGTGTTTACTTCTTCTCCTAGTCTCCCACCCTGAGAGATACCTCCTACCCTGTCTTCCCACCTCCAACTGTCTTGTTCCTGTGTGTACCCTCCTTAATACACAATAAAGGAATCTAGTTATAAGCTAACAATTATCTGTAAAACCATTTATTCTAAATATTTAACATATGCACTCCAGAATTATCACTGCTGGATTTAAAATACAGTCTCCCCCCCCCCCTTCAGCAAGATGGCACTTTATCTAGATTTCTCTCCCAAGCCAAGCTCAAAGATTATAACCACTCAGACAGCACAATAGGACTCTCACAGTAATTTTCTAAAATTCTTTCAGTAGCACCTTAAAGACCAACTAAATTTTTATTTTTGTATGAGCTTTCGTGTGCATGCACACTTCTTCAGATACACGTGTGCATGCACACGAAAGCTCATACAAAAATAAAAACTTAGTTGGTCTTTAAGGTGCTACTGAAAGAATTTTTTTATTTTGCTTCGACTCAGACCTGTAACTAGTAATTTTCTAATAATACAAATTAATATTCATCCAGTTTCTATGTCCAGTTTCTTATAAATCCTTTTAACAACAGTTCCAACAGATCTCGGCCAAGCCACGATCCAAAATTCTTGTCTGTTTTAGACTGTTTTGTTTGCTGACTACTACTTCTTTGTATGCTACTGTCCTCTTATATTTGTCAGCTTTGAAAGTCATCACTTGGCAAAGCCATAGTTAAGATTAACCACAGTATTGAGTTCAGATGTATTGCTAACCTTTGATTAATCAAAAGTTAAAAGAGACAGCATGCATTTGCTCCATCCAATGAAGTGAGTGGGCGAATCTACAAACACAGATGTTCTGAGTGCAAATGGAAGCACATCTAGGGCTCTGGAACAGAGTGCATTTTTATTTATTGACATGCATATACTTGTATTTCAGGTGCATATACTTGTATTTCAGGTGCTATAGTTCTGCGTGTTGCCAAATCATGGTTTCGAATAGGATCATTAGAAATTTTAGCTCATTCTGGAGAACTGGATTTGTTAAGGTTAGAATTAAAGTATTTATTTATTGGATCAGTTTTCACTTCTGGATAATTTAATAAAATTGTGGGGTTCTAAAAGGCTACATATGCACAGGGACCTTTCAGCCTTCCCCTTCTTAACACAGGCTTGTGCATCTCCTGAAAATCTTGCCCAAAAGATTAGGGGACTCTGTAGGGAGGCATTCTATGATGTACAGGGGACTGCCACCATATGGGAATATTAGAATACACACTCACTTGCATGGGGCAGTGCATGAATCATAGAATCATAGAGTTGGAAGAGACCACAATGGCCATCCAGTCCAACTTAGCACTCACACACAGGCCTCTTTGGATCCTGACCAATATAAATATTGAAAAGAATTTCAGAGTTTTAGATACCAGTTCTTTGGCACACACACACAGGTGTGTACATGCATCCTGTTTTTAGGCAAGCAGGCGTTGAATAGATTTGCAGCCCTCCAAAGTACTAATTTATGGATGCTGGTAACATACAATTCTATTTTAAATTGTGGAATGCCTTTCACTATACAGTGTTATTGTAAAAAATGTGTATGGCAAATATTTTTCCCTGTATAAAGGCCATTGCATATACTTGATACTTGATACTATGTTTTCCATGAGTCAGTGTTGAAATAAGCATTTACAACTACAGTACTGCAAATTCTTGTATGGCCTGTGAAGTCACTGATATTATTGGGTTTTTTATGAAATACTAAAGGGCTCACATTCATCCATTGGGTTGGTTTTTTTGTGTTTTTAAATAGTACAGGCGTCCCCCTTCCTCCCCCAACTCAGTGCTATTTCAGTTGTGCTTTACAGCTCCTCTCAGTTTCCAAAGTCTTTTGTCATGCTGCAGTTCAAAAACATCCAAGTCCGGAACATCCATAGCCAAGTGGAACAGATTGAGCACTTGGATCCTGACCCAAAACAATTTGTTCAATTGTATATGAATTTTTGCATGGATTCAAACATAGAAGGCTAGAAAATTTCCAAGAGCCAGCCTCAGATTTTCAGGTGCCAGTCTTGTACAAGGAGTAGGAAAATGTAAAATATTTAGTTGATATTTCAATAGCATAAAATGTAGTGCTAGCAGGCACCTGGGTGTTAACTCTCAAAAGTCTCCAAAACCACACTGCTGTTCCATCCCAATAAGATATAAAATCTTACTTGAGGGAACCACATGTGGCTGAAAACTTAGTATGGACTTGCAATCTGGCTATAGAAAAATAATGCTTCTTATTAAAGGGTGTATATTTCCTACAACCCAATTTAACTTTTGTAGGTAGGCGTAGGCACCTTAAGCAATATTTCCAGGTATCAGATATTTCCAGGTATCAGATATATAACAGAGTAATTCCTTCACTGTTGTTTCAAAATCGTCTCTGATGGAAGAAACTTTTCATTTGTAATTTAGGATGCTGCTAGACCATATCATAGATAAGCACTTTCCATCAATAGACATGAATGATTCAAACAGATATCTGGTAAGTCTTTGTGCTTCTGTGGACACAGCAATGGCAACAACAAAAGAACAATATGTAATTATGATTTATTGACAAATCCAAACTTGCCTTCAAATTAAAAAGGCAACAGAACTTCCCATTAATCTATGTTTAATATGTATTTAGCAATAACATATAAAGAATGCAGAAGTGACATCATCTCTATCCAGGAGGTTCACAGTTTATGGGCCAAACTAGACATGATGTGGGGAAAGCATGATCAGTTTCTTCTTGTTTATTTTTTATTAGAAAACCCCCAGTTAGCCCTTTGAAGAATGTGGAAGTAGCACTGGGGGAAGATTGTTTAACTTTGTCTTGGGCACTGTTTTCTCAGGGCTCACCCACATTCTATTTGTTCTGTTCCCGCTACCCTACCCCAATTTGTCCTGTGATTTCTAGCCACAGAAAACCTGGCTGACAATTGTTCCAATTCAGCAGTAAACAGCAGGTCTTTCCAAGGAAATATGCGGGACAAAAGGAAAACCTATTGGACCTGAGCCTAGAAATCATGAGAGCTCCTCCTTCCCCCATGAAAAGCAAAAACCTTGCTCTTAGTTTTCCTGGGACTGCAGAACTGATGGGCAACACAGCTCCATGATGTGTCTAAACCACTCTTGAAAAATATATTTGTATGTTTCCCCATCTTGGGCCCTGCACAATTTTCTTAAAACAACTTTCATGGTAAAATTGTTTTTGATTGCAGGCCTTCTTCTCTAGAGTAGTGTCTGAGACTGCAGGTCTGATTGCCTTGTGGATGTCAGTAGGCTTTGCTCATGGTGAGATATGTTTTTGGTACTGTGTTGTTGCTTTGTGAGTGAAGGGTATGAAATATTTAGATTCTTTTAGAAAATACAAATGGGGTGTAGTCTTTCCCAGCCCCCCCAAACCTACACAGTGAGCCTCTTTATAATGAGTCAGATCATTGGTCCAGTACTGTCTACACTGACTAGCAGTTGCTCTCCAGGACTTCAACAAAGGTCTCTCCTAGCCTTATCTGGAGAAACCAGGGATTAAACCTGAGATCTTTTACATGCACAGTCTCAGCCCTTTCTTACAACCTGGCGCCTGGCCGGCTCTTCATTCCTGGAGAGAGAGAGAGAGAGTGTGTGTTTAGTTGTTTTCCGCCATTTTGGGACACACATTGGGAGGGTGTCAAAATGGTTGACTAATTATGTGAATAAACCAGATTTGCATGGAATAAAACTAAATTAAGAAAAACATTGGATTGGCTCCAACATAAGCTAGTTGCAGGTAGGGGTCCATTGAAATTAGTGGGATTTAAGTTCGTATTGACTTATCTTTTCACATTGATTTCAAAGGGGCTCTAACTTTAAGCTGTTTACAGTTAAGGAAAATACAACATTGTCCTTTTCTAGCAAGGTTGGGAAAAAATATCTATTGGAAAAAAGGGATACCGGTAGTATCTCAGTTAAGGTGCATTGCAAAAAACATACTGCTCATTCCATGTAGAACTATATAAGAAGAATAAGAATAATTTCTTTTTTATTTGCCCCTGCATCTGACTGGGTTGCCCCAGCCACTCTGGGCAGTTTAACTGTAATAGTAAACTACCTCTTAACTATGGAATGGAGGAATGAACCTGGTTTCTAGACTTCTAATTCCTGGAGAAATCTGTCAGATAGTAACACATATTTCATTTATATGAAATCAGCATTTTCTGGGGTATGACACCATGCTGTTTAGATGGCAGTGTTGGTCAGTTTTGGGACTGATTTTATTATGGATGCATGCTTTTCATTTGTGTGTGTGTAGTTTTAGATAGATATTGTTCTTTATTTTGTATTCTTTTTATATTGCATATTGTGTTGTAAGCTGCCTTATGTTCCAATCTGGAGGAAAAGCATACCTGAAATAAATAAATGTTGTTTAATTTTTAGGTGTGTGCAATACAGATAATTTCAGCCTGTTAGCCATAACTATAGATTATGGTCCATTTGGTTTTATGGACTCTTATGACCCAGGTATGTATAGCCTAAGTGAATGCAGTATTGTTTTGGGGATATAAAGTATTAAATAATTTAAAAATTGCAGAATTTGACTAGATCTGTATGCATTCACAGTAAAAGGATTTAATAGGATTGGAAGAAGTGGAGGAGAAAGGTCTAGGAGATGGTTTGCTGGTCTTTGACCGTATTAAAGTTTTACTTACTTACTTACTTACTTACTAGGAGATGGGAGTTAAGAACTGCTATTGTGAAGGATCTCTGTTTTGTTTTTCTGCATTTGAAATAAGAAAATAACTCATTGCCATCTTTAAACTTGCATGCTGACAACGTATCCTTTCCTTTGGCAAATATCAGACCTTGGCTAATCCAGTGCAAACTAATATCCTGGTGTTTAGAGACTTCTGTGCAAAATATTTTGGTGCCTACAGCACTTTTTGTTAGTTGGCATCAATACGAAATACGAGTTTACTCAAATATGTTAAGGTTGGTTGTTTACTCTGAATACTTTTTTTCAGATTTCGTCCCAAACACATCTGATGATGAAAGACTGTATAAAATAGGAAACCAGGCAAACGTCGGACTGTTTAATCTGAACAAGCTGTTACAGGCTCTAAACCCTTTATTGGCTCCCAGACAAAAGCAGCTGTAAGTAATCCTTAAAAGTGTTTTCATGCTTAAAAGAGCTCGTGAGATGAGACATTCTTTAATGACCATATGTGCTAAACAAAAAAGGAGGGCTTTTGGGAAGTTGGGAGTTTGTTTTTTAAACCAAATTATTATTATTATTATTTAGACCATGGTTGGCTTGCAAAAAAGAAAAGGAAAATAAAAAATGGCCTTTATGATGGGTGGTAAACGGTTTCAACATCACGGAGATTTTTTCATAAACTGGGCCCCAGTATTGCTGCTGTCTGCCAAACTGGGAAGAAACATCAGAAAGCCAGGCAAGTCCAGGAGGCAGTTTTCATGCTAAAGGTTGTTGGCTGTGGTTTTGAGAGCCAAATGGAAAAGATGTCTTTTGATCACTAGTATTGTTATACATTATGTGGCTGAAATGATGCATTGGTTTTTCTAAGAAGAAAAGCCCAAGTGACCTCATTACAATGAGATGTCACTCCCTGGAGTGATATGCAGTCAACATGTTAATACTCCCCTACCCCTTTTTTAAAAAATTGATTTTTCAAGTAACAAAACATACCCATGCAGTCCTATAAGTGATATGATTCAAACTAATGTAGAAAAGCAGTACCAGGTCTTACATTTACTGACTTACATGTGCTAAATCTTGCAATGTAACAGCTTCACTGATTATATAATAGTGGCAACAACAAATTAAATGTGAACTGAATCTCATGTATTGTTTGGAAAATATGCAAAGACAAAAAAGCGCAATTCAGTTGCAAAGTAATGTGTTCCCCTTCAGAATAACAATATAACATTTCTGATTTCTTTAAAAGAATTGCAAAACAGAATTATAATCCAAGAGTTTTATACAAATCTAATTATTTTGCTGCAGCATTTCACGTTTTCTCTTAATAGGGCTTCTCAGATACTTGGGGAATACCCAGAACAGTATTATAAACGGTATGTAATTGTTGGAACCCATATTTTAAAAAGATGTCAGCATCTTAATTTTCAAAAACTCTCTAGTTTTGTAATATTAATGCATTCATTTCCTTAACTCGCAGCTTCACAGAACTATTCAAAGCTAAATTAGGTTTCCTAGGCGACAATGAGGACGATAACTATTTGATTGCATTCCTTCTAAAAGTGAGTTTCTTTCCTTGGTTAAATATTTGAGTTGCCCTTTGACAGAAGAACTAAAGGTGAAACTGACAGAAGTCTTTTAATGTTTATTAGCTCATGGAAGATACAAAAGCGGATTTTACAATGACTTTTCGGGAGCTCAGTGAGATTTCAGAAGACCAGCTGCAGAGCATCAGCATTCCTAAGGTATTTGAGGATACATGTGAACGGTCCTTAAACTTGAATACATCATAATGACATTAAGAGAAAATGCTCATTATTCTTTTAAGATTAAATTGTGAAAGTACTGTAGGATTGGTTGGAGAATGAAATTGAAATAATGTGCAGGACTGGGTGAAAATGACTGGTCCTGTTCGTTTGTTTTGGGAAGAAAAGGATAGCTGAGCTTAGTAAAACAGCTGCATGTTCCACTGTGGACATTTTTTCAGCCTCTGTTTCCATGGCAGCGCATCATGCAGGAATCTGATAGGTAAGCCAAATGGTGGGCGATGGACGGACCATTTTTTTGCAATGACAGCTATTACAAAGATTTTGAAGGGTTTGAGAACTTATTTTTGTTAACTCACCTTGATCCCATATTTTGGTAGTCTGTTTCTATTAATAGGTTTGGAATAGATTGGTCCCACAAGGTATTGAGCCTTCACCTTGCCTTGATTCTACTTGCCCAGTGCAAAGTTATTTGTACATTCACCTCCATGCTAGATGGACTCTACGAAGGAATGCACAATCTCACCATTAGCAAGAACAGAGTAGTCCCTCAGTATTGAGGAGCTTGAACTGTGGGCTGTTGGGGCACATATTGTCCCAGCACTTGAGTTTCTGTGGCTCAACAGAGTGTAAAGGTTCATATAAGTCAGGAATTACGTCTCTGCAACCTGGGAATGTGCCTAAACCTCAACACAGGGCCTGACATGTTCACCAGAAGCATAAAGAATATTTTGTTTACGTGTTGTTTGAGCAATTGAGGGAAGTCACTATCATTGGTGGTGTTAAGGATGGAGCACTGGATACAATAAAAATCCTAGGCCTGAGGATCACTCCCAGATGATAAGCTGTGTGATGGCAGATGTAATATCCTGCATGGTTAAAAGATGACCTGTTCCCAAACAAGGATTTTATATAAATTGAGAGAAAAATAAACATAGCTTATTCCGTTTTTTGTGGAAAGAATTCGCCAGTGGCAAGTTATGTTCCCTTACAGATAGTTCTTACTTATTTACAGAGAGGATCAATGGCCCAAATCCAGCACAGATATTGCAAGAATCATAAATCAATCCATCTTCCTTGCAAGAAGTTTTGCTTCCTCCCAAACCAGCATATTTGCCATTCATATACACTATCCCTAAACGACTAAACAAACAATACACTATCCCAAAACAATAGTCTTGTATGCCTTCATTTAATTTATAGGCAGGTTTCCAAAATATTTAAATTACTTATTCTGGGGAACTATTTTTTGCTAGTGTGTGATTTTTGCCTAGTGAAATGATTTCCATAATTTATAATACACACAGAAACCAAAGTCCCTGGCCTAAGGAACAGATTTTACCTTAGCTTGGTGCAGTACTGTTGTAGATCATCAGAAATATTTTTGGAGAATATATCACTGCTATATGCTACCCAAACTGCTGCATGTTATCCATATATTGGGAAGTGATGTGTGTATTATTATTATTATTATTATTATTGATGTTAAGTACCGATCAATTATTTCCATGTAGGAATTTTGGGCTCTGCAAGATGTGGCTAAACACAAGCTCTTTTCCAGCTGGGTTGTGTTGTACCTCTTGAGGTTAAAAAGGTAAAGAAATGCAATTGCGGACACGTGCAGGTGGAGGGAATTTCAATTTTCACTGGACCTCTCCCTCCCCCTCCCAGATACCTTATCAGGATCGGAACAGTTGTGCTGCTAACTCAGCACTCATCTTTCTATAATGGCTAGATATTACCATTGAAGAAAAAATAATCCTAAAATCTGTTTCTCCTCTGTGAAAATAATGCTGTATTTTTAAAGTGAGTGTGTAAAACTGAAAAATATATGTATCAGGTCTCTTTATATTAGATGATCATACTCATTATTGACAGGTTGGTCCTTTGATTTCTCCCAACCCTGGCAAAAAAAATCACTAACCCAATTAATGCAAGCAGAGGAAATTCAATTAAGCAAACTTAGTAGTTATATGAGAATGTTGAAGAGCTAGGATGGGAGGTGGGGAATTGCAAAAAAGTAATATCAGTGGGGCCAATCTTTCCCTTGTCTCACTGTGTTCTTGAAGTTCTTGGTTGAGCTTGCAATACCTCCTGTCTGAAATCATGGTAGTTTTGTAGCATTGTCAGTGAACTGTGCTAGACTGACCAATCGCCTAACTGTGTATATGGCAACTTAGGGTTTTTCTGATAATATTCTTTGGTCTACCCATACCAGTAATCAAATCCATATAAAAAGATCTGTAGGAAAGGCATCCCTCATGATTCCCCTCCTCCCCACCTCCCAGATTTACAAATTTGAGCATTTTCCTTCCCAACAATTGATACATATTTTTGGAGTTGCCTTTCAGTGGGCAGTGCATGTTCAAGACTATGCATTGTGTATTAAGTGTTTTATGTGTTACTTTGAGACTTCCGTATGAAATAGACTGAATATTTAAACCAGTAGATTCCATAGGCATATTCAGTGCTTTTTTCCTGGGGGTATGCATACTCCTAAACATTTTGTGAATTTTTGTACTTTTGTCCATTTACTGTATTTATTTTTTCCAATTTGAACTATAAAATGGTGGGTTTCTTGAGTTAAAATGAGAGTACCCCTAAATATTTTTTTAGAAAAAAGCATATTCCATGATCATCAGATTCTGGTCATGAAGAATATAAACTGTTGTGAAACCTGCATAATTCATTTTTCCATACTTTATTATTGATGCATTTTTGTGAATACTTTATTAATGTTGTCTTGGAAAAATAGCAAGTAGCGTATCAGTTAAATGCAGAATTGCAGACAGAGGCTGTGGTTCAGACGTAACAATCTTAATAAACCATGGTTTATTAAGATCAGAGCCTTATCAAGTATCCTAGTTAGTAAGTCAAGTTTTAGCCACAGTTTTCCAATGCTGAATGTGATTGTATGTTAAAAATTAATAAAATATTATATGGCAAAAAAGAGATAAAGGTAAAAAAGAAAGAAAGAAACAATAATGGAAGCACTAAGGCTGCTGAACAAGGGGAAAGATAAAGGAGAAGTGCATGGGCCTAATGCTTATTCTCAATACATTTGAACCAGCCCAGAGCAAGAGGCACAAACTAATCTTCATGATCCTGTTTTGTGTGTACAATATAGGAACTTGGGTGATTCTGATTCCAAGCGAAGCAAAAGAATGATGAGTGAGTCAATAATTTATTTTCTTCTCAACAATTAAGTCACATACCCTTCCTGTAGGCCAGATATTTCTTTCAATAATTGTTTAACTGATGTGACATTACATTGGGTTTCCAAGCACCTTAATGTAGACTCTTGTGATTTCCATTCCCTGAGGGCAAACACCCCCCCCCCACTCCTGAGTTCCCACACACTTTACACCCATGTAGAATATGCTATGTGTGCAGTAGATATCAGGCTGGGACCTAGTGTGCCAACATATCACATATACCATATACTTGTTTCCCTAGAGCTAACTCTGCTGGGGTGGTACTTGAAAACCAGTAGCCCCTTCCTCTAGGTTCTCTTGAGACAGAAATAATTGCCAGTTTGGGGAAAGTGATCAATTTTACAAGAAACCTGCCTCTGTGGCACACCAGTGTAGAACAGGTGTGAGGCACCTTTTGCCTTCCAGATGATGTTGGATTACAACTCCCATGAGCCCCAGCAAGCACGGCTAATGGTCAGGTATGATGACTAGCAAACATGGTGGTCCAAAGACTCCCCACACATTCTTCATCCTGCTGTGTTCACAACCTTACTGCCACCAGTTTGGTTTTCTAGGCTTAGTGATTTGCTTATAAAAAACTAATCTAGCAAGACTAGACTACAGAGCTCTGCCTGAGATCTTAGAGAGCACTGCTGGATGAGGTACACTGGACTGGATGGAACAGCGATCTCACTCGGTACAGGACTCCTTATAATGTTGTCATTGGAGCTCCTAAGCCTAAATAACTCCAGATTTTTTGCACTAATTATTTCCCATGTGCTAAGGTGGTAAACATAAGGGTTTGTTTGTTTGTTTATTATTTACTTATTTGAGCAGCACTTGACAATTAAAGTCTCGGTCTGTTTACAAGAATCTCCACTGATCCCACAATTCAGTGTAAACCTCTTTGTAGATGAGCATTTATTGTTCTGGTAGGTAAGATTTGGTGGTTTCATTTTCAAATGCTGTCTGACTTCTAAACCTAATCAGTTTGAGACAAGTTGAAGAAAAAAAATAGGGCGGTTTCAGAGCCCCTCACCCCATCCAGGAGCTGTAACAAATCCTTGGTTGTGATTATGTTCCTTCCAAACATTTGTTACATACACCGTGAACATTCCTGCGTGCCTTACTCGATAAGTTTTAATTTAAAGGGGTTTGAAAGTGGCCACCTTCAAACTTCTCTTTTTTTGATAAGTTTCTAGCGGTGGAAAACAAAAGGTGCATTCTTCTGCTTAAGTTAAGAAGGGGAAACCTGTGCTGCTTTTAAAAAGTAAAAGTGTATATAAAATTGTATAACCTAGAAATAAGGATTGACGATGAAAGAAGCCTATAATAAATTGTCACCTTTTAAATATTTCAGATTCAGGAAAACTTGGGAACACTCTTTTCCTGCACTAGTACAGCTGTAAGTTGTTGTGCTGTAATAATACAGGCAACATCACACTTAATTCTAGGCACTCTGAGAGTAGCAGGGTGGTGAAGGAGTTGTAAGCATGAATTTTTCATCCTGTTTTAATGTCCATTTCTTTCAGATCCTTAATTACTTCCTTATATCAGTACTAAGAAAAGATGTGGATGTCAGTATAATAAATCTCAAGAGAAAAGCCCCTGCTGATTTTTTTTGTATGTGCAAATAGGGTCTTCTTTTTGGCTACAGATATAAATCCTAGGTACGTGCTCAGAAACTGGATGGCCGAGTCAGCTGCGCAAAAGGCAGAAAGGAATGACTTTTCTGAGGTATCTTGCTAACTTGCTTTAACTTTTTATGCTCAAGAGACGAAAGATACATTTATCAAGGAATAGAAGCATAAATGCCAAGCATAAACTCTACAAACCGTTGAGTGAAAAAAACGCTTAATTGTAACCTGTATGGAAGAGTGTATATAATCATAGAATTGTACTGTTGGGATACCAGGGTTTGTTCTGTAGTTTTGTCTCTGTATAATGCTTTTGTTTTAAAATTCTTTTACTTTCAGGTCCACCTCTTG
This sequence comes from Zootoca vivipara, assembly GCF_963506605.1. Classification (NCBI taxonomy): domain Eukaryota; kingdom Metazoa; phylum Chordata; class Lepidosauria; order Squamata; family Lacertidae; genus Zootoca; species Zootoca vivipara. The sequence goes on along the minus strand of NC_083287.1, from coordinate 38,739,265 downwards.
CAGCAGGTTTTGCAACACCCCTTTCAGAGGCAGGCAGTGGCTGAGAGAGCTGGTTATGCACAACACCCCCCTGCATGGGCTAAAGACATTAAAGTCAGTTGTTCATCTTGATGAAAAGAAACTGAGATCAAGATTAAATGAAGGGATATAGCCTTCAAGTAACACCAAACGACAATAAAAGGACACATTTAGAATTTTAGTCAAATCATGCCCTCTGCTCCTATTCCTGTTGTGTCATTCAGTGGCTCAATTCTCCTCTTCCTCTTGCAAGATCATCCTTGTCCTGTTTCGGCTACACCCCTGGTATGCCCGATTACTGAACCATGTTTCCCAACCACATCTATGTAAAATTAGCTGCCTTCTGCATTTCCTGGTCAGAAGATCAGTGGCCCCTCCAATTCCTGCACTCTCCATTTCTCACACTTGAACTTGGTAATGTCAAGGATTTAATTTGGTCTGCATTTTAAATGAATTGATCTGATGCACCCTTCCCAGGCTAATACATGGATTTAAACAGCCCCCACCCACCCAATGTGCTGCCAAATCTCTACTACAGTTCTTAGCTCAAAAAATAGTACCAAACTGTGTAAAAAAAATGTGTATTACTGGGTAAAAAGCATAAAACATGCCAATTTTCATGCAGTTAAAATCAATAGATTGATACAGAAACAAGGTGGAACATAATTCTGAATCATTTCATGCAGAACTGGCATAGACAGGAAGAAGACAGATTCATCCATTCTTATCTGGAATTATTGGAAGCAGAGTTAAACACTTGCTCCCCTTCCCTCCTGCTTGCCATTTTAATTTCCTTGTAACCAACTCCCTTTGCTCTTGCTGTGCCACAATCATAGGAATTGTTTGTGACTGTCCGCGATTCAGCTTTGTATAAGAGGCACCCCAAATTCTGTAGTCTCCAAGGCAAGAGAGTCTGCCTCTTGAGGATCCCATAAATAACCTTGGCACATGATAACTGGATCTAGAAACCAGGATTCTAAATCGTTAGAACAACAAAATCTCAACCGATCTGAGAAACACACAAAGTTGACAAAGCATAAGGCAGTATGGGCAAATAGTTGAACTGCACCAAGCACCGCTTTTCTCATGTCAAGAACAGCTTTTGATCTAAGTATCATTTATAGCCAAGGTTCTTCCTAGTGTCTCTGCAGCTGTGTTAAAATATCTGGTTTGCAAGCTAGTTCTGCTGGTAAGCCATTTGAGGATTGGCCATTGACAACTCTCCAAGGGTAGGATTTAGTTTCCATGCTGTCTGTTTCTGTTTCCCGATTTTAGGCGTAACTGTTGTGCTCCTGAACTGAATGTTTAGAGAATGAAAGCACTCGCCATTTCAAAGAATGTTTTGCGTATGCGTGCGCTACATGCTTCAAAACAGTGTTGCTTGTTCATTAACTTTGACACTTTTATGAGGCACTGAAGAGGATTTTATTCAGGAGCTGGCAGTCAAAACAAGTTCTGTCAAAACGAACACTGGAAGATTAGGGTGAATCATAAAAGATGAAAGATGCGTAAGAAGTCATAAATGACTTAACGTATTCCGATCATCATAAAGTCTTTAGGAGACAAATATTTTTAGGCATCACTTAAAAGACAATTGCTAACTTGGTTGCTGTGGGAAGAAGAACTGAAACTTGCGTATCTTTGGCCTTGCATTATATTGGATAAATAACCAGAGACATAGCCTGCAGATACGACAGCTGAAAGCAGCATTTTGGTTGGGATTTCTCACTTCAAAACAATTGAGGAAACAGGTGTGGCACAGTGCAGGACAACCTGTGAATAATAAAGCCTCAAGTGGAAGAGTTCAGTGTTTTCCAAATGGTTGGTTCTTGCTGTATCTAATAGTAAAGGTAAAGGGAACCCTGACCATTAGGTCCAGTCGTGACCGACTCTGGGGTTGCAGCGCTCATCTCGCGTTATTGGCCGAGGGGTTGTGGCGCTCATCTCGCGTTATTGGCCGAGGGAGCCGGCGTACAGCTTCCAGGTCATGTGGCCAGCATGACAAAGCCGCTTCTGGCGAACCAAAGCAGCGCACAGAAACGCCGTTTACCTTCTCGCTTGGAGTGGTACCTATTTATCTACTTGCACTTTGATGTGCTTTCAAACTGCTAGGTTGCCAGGAGCTGGGACCGAGCAACAGGAGCTCACTCCATCGCAGGGATTCGAACCACCGACCTTCTGATCGGCAAGCCCTAGGCTCTGTGGTTTAACCCACAGCGCCACCTGCATCCCCATATCTAATAGTACAGTCATACCTCGGTTTAAGTACGCCTTGGTTTGAGTATTTTCAGTTTAAGTACTCAACGGACCGTCTGGAACGGATTAATCCACTTTCCATTACTTTCAATGGGAAAGTTCGCTTCAGGTTAAGTACAGACTTCCGGAACCAATTGTGTTTGTAAACCGAGGTACCACTGTACTAGTTCTTTAAAAAGTATGGGGATGGTGGGTGGAATTGTTGAGACTGTTATCACTGCAACTGTTGTAGTGCTGTTTTCAGAGTCCTTATTTTTGCAAATCAGGTCATGCCTGTCCATACATTTGCCATACATTTACAGCGTAAGAACAGATTGTGCAATATACATGAACACATGCCCAGGGGAAATCCAATTAAATAGGCTCTTAAACCTTCAATTGATTAATATTAGTCAGCCTTTAATTTGCTATAAGGTTCTTTCCTCTTTTTTGCTAGATCAAAATCTCCTTGGGAATCTGCCTCTCCCTTGGGACACTTCCCATGCTTCTAGTTGTGCTCTTCAGCATCAAACCAGGAACATGGGAAGCCACCATCTCGGAACAAGTTGCAGGGGCGGGTGGGTGGGGGGAAATGCATTGCTTCGTAATATGTTGGGATGCCTTTCTCTAGCACATATTCCTTTGGACCACCAGGAAGAGCTGTAGACAAATTCTCTGGGCAACCCTCTCCCTGATCCAACTAAAACCGCACACTAATCTTCATTTAAACTGCTTGTTTCATGATGTCTCACCCCTCTTCTTTTGCAGTGCTTTCATTAAATCAGACATTAAATCCCCTCCTTGTTCACTTGCATCCCCCCTTGGAGGAAGCCCACTCTGCCTAGGCCCTCCTGCCTGCCCAGCACTTTGTTCTTGTCTTTTAGGAGGAGGTGGAGGTTTCTTTCTGATAGGCGGAGGCATCGTGGGGGCAGAGACTGCAGGAGGTGGTGGTGGCAGTTCTGGAGTGCCAGTGCCCACAGCAAAGGAAGGTGGTGGGGCTGGAATGAAATCAGGAGGATCTTCATAGTATTCAGGCGGTGGCGGCGGCGGCAAGTCCTCCAAATCAGTGGGTAGCAGTATTGATTCAGGGGGTGGTGGAAATTCGTCTGGATCTGATGTGGCAATTGTGTTTCTTCTCTCCATATTTTGGGGCAGGTTCAACGAACCAGTAAAAGCAGAAGATCGTCTTTGAGGAGGGGGTGGTGGGTGTAGCCCACCAGGTTTACGGAGGTGTTTTGGTTGTGGCATGGGAGATGGTGGCGCTCGTCTGGTGTCAGTGGTGCTGTCCGGTTTCGTAACCTTTTAAAATAAAGGAAGCCATTTGCAAAATGAGAGGTGAATAGTAAAAGAAAGATTGCAGGTCTAGCAGGAATTATGTCTTCCTTGGTATCAGGGCAGCAGGGAGAATATATAACACTGGGATTTCCATTTGTGCCCATTTAGCAGTAAAAATAGATGCATTCCAAAACTACAAGGATTGGTTTTTGCAAAACCGGACAATCTGAACGACTCCCTCCTGTCTATGGACATTTAAGTTTACTTACAATCTCAGTTCCTCAAATTATATTACCATTTCCTGATACCCATTTGATGTAGGGAGATTTAGCATAGGTAACATCTGTTGTGAATGTGAAGCTACAAGGAGTCTAAACAGAAGGACAACCTTCTGGCAGCCTGATAGAAAATCCAGTCTTTTCTCAACTGTTCCAGGACTAGGAATCAGTTGCCAATTTTCATTTCAATGGTCTAAACATTTGAAGCGGAAGAGAAGCTAAGCAGATTGGCAGCTGAATCTTACCTGAACATTTAGTGTCCACAACAGTGGAGCAGCGGCTGTGTGACACAGACAAGCCTGCCTTTCAACATTTTGCCACTGATCATCACCACCACCTCCAGCCTCTGCTGCCTGAGGCAGCTGTGTCACTCTGCCAAATGGTAGGGCTGGCCCTGCATTGACCTGGCATTGCACACGGTTTTATTTCCTTGGCTTGCAAACACAGTGCAGTGCTCACATAGTGTGAATACAGCTACTTTAGCCCTTGCAACTGATATATTGCTCAGTGCTTACTGCATTCTCTTTAGCCTTTGGGAAATGGGTGCGCTAAAAAGGCCTGTACACAGAGTAGTTAATACCTACCGTATCTCCTCTGGTCTTCGCTTACATAGTCTCCTGGAGGCTGGTGACTGGAGCTTAACATTGAATGCATTTTGCTAAGAACTGAGAGCAAGCTGGCTACTATACATTTTTCTGCCCTTTTGTACCAATCATAGCCACTTTCCCTCCACATTCTCTTATAATGAAAGATGACTGGAGTGTCTTAACCTCTAGCTGCACACTGTACACAAACTGAACAGAAAGATAAAATGTTTGATCTCTTCCAAAGCATTCGTCACACAAGTTAAATCAATGTGTCATTCATTTAACTAGCAGTTTGTTAGGTAAATGTTTGCACTGGCAGAGTATTAGGTGAGCTTGCCTTCACCATGTGGCTGCTAGGCTATGTTCTTAAGATGAATAGAATCCAGTTGGCAGTGTAATGCACGTGCTTTCCTTTCATTTGCAGCTGGCAGCTGGTAGCTGTTAAGAGAGTTATGTTTGCATGGTAACCTTTCTAAGCACTTCCTGCTTCTAGTCATCTGTAGAACAGTTTCTAGGCAGATTAAAAAAAAACAACCCTCAAGTCTCCCTTACTTTGAGCATATATGCACAAAATGGATAAGTGGAATGAATTGTTTCAGTTCAGTAAGTAACCAAGGCAGGCTATTTAAGGAACAAAACTAGGGTGCCCCAAAGTTTATATTTTGCACATCTCCAGTTCCTAATTCATTTACAGGTACTTTGGCACAGGTGCTACAAGCCTGAGTGTGACCTGCACCCAAATGGAGAGCAGGGGTTCCTAAACTGGGGTCTGTGGACCACCAATGCTCCATGAGCTTCATTTAGGACTTAGGTGGTCTAAAGTAGATGTGGTTGAAGATGGGAAATGACATTTCCATTGCACTAAATATTCATATTGAATTTTAATAGTATTCCTATTGCTTTTTATTTCCTACATGCCAACTTATTTATTTGATTTCAAGATGGACAAAATAAGTATCTGAAGAAGTGTGCATGCACATGAAAGCTCATACCAGTGACAAAGTTAGTTGGTCTCTAAGGTGCTACTGGAAGGAATTTTTTTTATTTTTTGTTTCGACTACGTCAGACCAACATGGCTACCTACCTGTAAAAAGAAGTACAGCACCTTTCGTGCGTTACGAGGGCTGTGGGTGGCTGCAGCCAATGTGCCTAGATTTCTAGTCAAGCTGGAAGAAAGCATGGACCTTGCATGGACCTCCAGGCTTCCTGCCTACAGATGCATTTATGTTAATGCTGAATTTATGATGATACGTTTAATTTGTACCTTTGGCATCTCAGCAGGTTTCCCAGGCTCTGAAGAATTTGCAGCAGTGAGGGTCGTGCTTTGGGGGACCTGTCCATTGGCATGAGTACTACCTATGAAACATAGTTAAAAAAAAAGAAAGAACAGGCTTGCAAAACCAAATTCGAGTGATTAAAGCAAAAATCATTCTTATTTTGAATCATGATTGAAATAATAAACTAATCTCCGTATGATACTAAAGCACCCTGTGAATAGTTTTGTATGTTGTTGATGCTTCTCTAAGGAGCTGCAGACGTGCCGTATTCCTGACAGACTAAGGGAACAAAGCCAAGAAGAAATCTCTCTGGCTTGAACTGTACTGTACTGCAGAGGATTATGTGAACTTTTTCTGTTGGCCAGGGCCGTCATATCTTACTCTCCAGTTTAGGATATGCAGCAGCTTTTCTCCCCCCCCCCCAAAAAAGTAGTTCTTGCACTTCTAGTTTCCCTTTTTAGAAAACGTTGAACTGGCAAAACAAGAATATGTTTCAATGAGAATTCTTCAACCTTGGGAGCCCAGCAGTTGTTGAACTCTTAACACTTATCAACCCCAGCCAGCTTAGCCAATTGTCAGGGATCCTGGGAGTTTTAGTGCAACAACTTCTGAAGACCCAAAGTTGAAGGCCAAGTTAGGCTTTAACTAAAATACAATCCAGAAAAAACTATAGTACACCTGTGTCCAAATGTTAAGAACATGGGAAGCTGCCTTATACAGAGTCAGACCTACTGCTCCATCTAGCTCAGTATTGTCTACACTGAAGGCTCATCTACTTTTCCGCTTCTCCAGTGATTTCAAGGCATGAGCCCAAGAGGTTTTTCTCTTGTCCCACCCTTTTCCCTAGGAAAACCCGCTGCTTACCGCTGAATCAGAACAAATGTCAATCTGCAGAAAACCCAACATGCAGGATGCTCTTCCATAACTAATGTACGCGCGCACACAATTTAACATTTACCATATATCACATACCTTTTGAAGATGATATCGCAGCAGTGGAGGATTGAACATTCCCTAGTTTGGTCAGCCGAGAAGCCAAGCCAGCCTTCTGCACTGCGCGAGTGTAGTTATCATACAACGTCTTCCCATACTGAGAAAATAAGCACATGCTTTATCCTATATGCAGAAAATTACCACCAATACCCCTTCAAAGGAATAAAAGCACACTTTCCTGCTTCCTGATGTTTTGACTAATACAACCAGCCCTCCACAGAAATGCTCCCCAGTGAATGGTACTAGGTCTGCCTACAGCACCTAGTATAAATGTCAGTACTATAAAACTACAGGTGCAAGGATTTGTTTAAACACATCAGAGCAGATGGGTGTCTAGAATCCAATACATTTGTAAAGTCATTTCCATTTGTTGGGTTCAGAGGTCACCTACAGCCCATTCCATTAAGTATTTGGCAAGAGGCAATTTAAACCTTGAATCCCTAGGTTTACAATGGCTTAAATTCACACGCTGGATGAACTCGCTTGTGGACCTAGCCCATCCTATTTTATCTGCTTATGTAAGAATTCCAACGACACTCTTCTGATGCTTCATTCAGGGTGGTTTACCACACTGATCGGCGGAGGCTGGTGCATTAGGCCAACCAGGACTTGCCCCTACCACACGAAAATGTCTTGCTATTACACTTCTGCACCTTACCAGAAATGTGGTGAAACTGGGGTGGTAACATCTGACATGATCATACAGAAGACTGGCTTGCTGGGTGGTTGCACATCATGGTGAGTTACCAGCTAGCAAATTATCACCTGAATTCACCCACTGGCAGTGCAGTCCATGCATGAGCTGATGGATGCTGCAAATGGGAAGAGCCACCTGATGCACAGGTATCAACTACCGTATGTGTGAGCACATTACAATCTTTGTCTTGTTTTCCTTACTGCAGTTAGAACAGCTTATTCATAATTTTTCAGATGGGTCTCAGGCTGATGATGAGACTTCTCCAGGCTCCCACAACCTAATTACATTTGCATCTGTATTATCTCACATTTCCACAAATATATTTCCATCGTGTGCCCATATTTTACTTGGAAAGGAACAAATTATTTTTGTCCATTGTGAAAATCAACAAATTATGCAGCTGTTTTGGGTGTGTGTTTTTAAAAAACGACTGCACATCTTGCACTTCATACCTTTGCAATTCTTATGCCAGTTACCCACTGATGTAGAGTCTGCCGGTCATCACAGCACAAGTATCTGATATACTGAGACTCCTTCTGTATTTGGGGATGCTAGCAATAATAATAATAATAATAATAATAATAATAATAATAATAATAATTTTTATCATTAAAATAGATTGAAATTAAAATAAGTGGAAACAAAGGTCTTACATTAGCAGGAAACAAATCAGACATACATCTGTGAACAAGTCACAAAATGCTTCATAACAAAATGCTACTGATTATAAACACATTTGTAAGGAGACATTTGTTGGGTGGAAGCTTAGCTTGAAACAGCCTACTTCCAACATGACTTCCAGCCAAGTAAATGTGAGGCAGTTCTGAGCTTAGCATTCAGTGTGTAAATTGGGGTCTCCATTGAGGATTGTCATGTGGCAGTTGTATAAGCTGGAAGATTAACGTATCTGCAGTTTCAAAGAAGCAAGCAAATTTTTGAGCAGCATATGAAGTAGTCTCTGCTCCACATCCCCTCGTTTAGAATTTCTGCCTCTCTGTTTAGGATCTGGTGTCAGCTTGCATACATATTTTCACTGGTCCCAGTATTTTTTCTGCATACATTAAAAAACCAACAACAAATCCATCCCTGCCCCTCACCGCTTCGCTACTATGTGTGTTAATTTTTGAGGTTGTCATGCATTAACTTCAAAGTATAACCTTGTTAGTGCTTAATGGAAAATCTGCTTAGTGCTTAATGGAAAATGCTTAATGGAAAATCTGCATAAAATGTAGACTATAAAAAGACATCTGATCATGAAGTCCAATGTGTTCCGAGTTCCGTATTTAATTCATTTACTATTTAGCTAATTCATGTGCCACCCTTTAACAAAAAATATCCCATGATGAGTTTCATGACAAACTTGTTCCACCTAATCACTGGTACATGGGGGCAAAGGTAAAACACACAAAACTTTCAGCCAATTCGGCCCTTGACACCTATTCCTTTTATAACATATGGCAAATGTTTACTGAATACATAAATTGTTAAGACTGTGGCAGGAATCCACCCAACACTCAAGCAAAAATGTGGTGTGATCTTTTAGATTAATCAAGTGAAACCTTATTACATAGCATGACAAAAGTCTGTAATTTTATCAGGACAAATTATTTGTTGTTTACTGTTGCAACAATTGTTTTTTCAAAATGTAACTTCTGCACCATGAAAAATGTAGGGCAACTAAAATGTTCACATGCTAAATACCGGTAGAATGTTCAGTTCAATGCATTCAATGAGTACTTCCACCTTGCCGACAAAGGTCCCTATAGTTAAAGCTATGGTTTTCCCAGTAGTGATGTATGGAAGTGAGAGCTGGACCATAAAGAAGGCTGATCGCCAAAGAATTGATGCTTTTGAATTATGGTGCTGGAGGAGACTCTTGAGAGTCCCATGGACTGCAAGAAGATCAAACCTATCCATTCTGAAGGAAATCAGCCCTGAGTGCTCACTGGAAGGACAGATCCTGAAGCTGAGGCTCCAATACTCTGGCCACCTCATGAGAAGAGAAGACTCCCTGGAAAAGCCCCTGATGCTGGGAAAGATGGAGGGCACAAGGAGAAGGGGACGACAGAGGACGAGATGGTTGGACAGTGTTTTCGAAGCTATCAACATGGGTCTGACCAAACTGCGGGAGGCGGTGGAAGACAGGAGTGCCTGGCGTGCTTTGGTCCATGGGGTCACGAAGAGTCAGACACAACTAAACGACTAAACAACAACAACTTCCATTCTAGAAATGATTCTTCCGTCTTCTATTAGGCCTGAGAACTAGGAATTTTGATGCACTGCAAGTATCAGTTAAATCCAGCAGGTGGCATCAGATACTTTTCAATTTTTAAAGATCTCTTTTAACCAAACAAACATTACCATGACCTTTGCCGGTCTTCCTTAATATTCCAAAAAATATACTTCATTATTTTTAAGAGGCTCCATAAGGAAGCAATGCAGATTTTCTGAAGTGTTTTAAAATTCAAATATCTTCACTTGAAACTCCCCTCATGAAGCAGCTTTTTTTCTTTAAATAAATAAAAAGGCTGGCAGGGTTTTTGACACCCGAGCTTGTGTGTAATATTTAGTTATACCCTCCAGTTCCTTTCTCGTCTTCTCTCTGAAGCATTCTTATTAGTTATTAGTTGCCAATTACAACATGAGACAGGGCTCCACTGTCTTAAGTGCTACAACTCAGTGGCTACATGGCTTAGCGTGAAAGCTTGAGTGTGTGAGAGCTCCTGCCCCCTCATGTTCTCCAGTTGTTTTGACCTAAGCCATAGTTTGGCTTAGCATGTCCTCCAAACTTGGGCTTGTGGTTTGTCTCCTTCAGACAAACCACGAGCAGTAAAACAGGCTTCCTCGACCTCTGCTCTCCTGATGTTCTGAGTATACAATTCCCATCATCACTGACCACTGGTCCTGCTAGCTAGGGATCATGGGAGTTGTAGGCCAAAAACATCTGGAGGGCCGAGGTTGAGGAAGCCTGCCCAAGAACAAAACCTTGGTTGAAGCAAGACAAACCATGAGACCAAGTTCAGGTGACGTGCTTGGCTAAACCACAGCATATCTCTCAGAGGCTCTGCAGCAGTACCACCAAGATGTGGCTGGGATCTCCTCTCTGAGAAACCACATATGTGTCTCATGTGTATTCACCCTTAGCCATATGTACGAACTGGATTATTGTATGGAAGGGAGCGCTTTAGGAGAAGTAGCTATTTCCATTATAGCCATTAAACTTTTACATTTCAGAGCAGAAGCCTGCAAACTCTTTGGTGCCTCTAGAAACATTCTTATTTAGACAAACTTGCCCAGATGCTTAGAACGTTGGGGTAATTTTAATCTTTTTCGTTATTTTTGCTTTTGCATGTTGAAAGTATGGTTGTGTCCGTCCCCCCCTTTGATTTTACTGTTTTATCTTTTGTAAACCACTTTGAGGTGGTGGTGGTGGTGGTGTTTTCCACAATCGAGCCGTGCATGCTGTTTGTGAAACAAATAAATAATAAATACAAACTACTGTCCTGGTTAGAAGCACATGGTGGGCATGACCTCCCATTAACTTGGTGCATTAAGTTGGAAGAGTTCTCATTGTTTGAATGTGTGATTATATTATCACCAGTCAAATACCTCAGTTTGTTTCTTTGCATCACATCAACCAGTTTGCGAGGGGGAAGCAGGCTGGGATGCAACAAGACGAACTCCGGATTTTGGCTTTGTGCAGTTTTTGAGTTTATTACACTACGGAATATATGTACCAGATCACATGGACTAGCCCTAGAAGGCCAACATTAAAGAACATGGCAACACAATTCTCAAAAGCACCATCTGAAAGATGTCTCTAAAGGTTATTACGAAAGCCCAGCTGGATAGGCTGCAGTGGCAGGTACTAAGCGTGGAAATAGGGTATGATGATGCTATTGTGCCAGTTTGTTCCCAGGGCACCAATTCTTTCACCCTAGATTAATTCCACATTATGCACCATTACTCTCAGGTTACTCATGCAAAACCTGCGCCAATAAAGCATAATTAAATTCTCCTGGTATCAGACACAACAGACTGACTAAACGAGCCAATTTACATTTAGATTACCTTGCTACTGTCAACTGTGAATATATTTTCTATTTTTTTTAAAAAACTTGGGGCTAAGATTTTATGCTAGTGACTCTTTGAATCTCCAAAAGTAATGCCATAGTGCCCATAACCTGAACTCAACAGCAAATGCTCCTGAAAAGGCGCTACCACGCCATAAGTTTTAGCAGGCTTTTTGACTGAACATGGGGTTTGCAAATACCGAGTTGTTTGTTGGCAAAAAAGACAGGCTGCAAACGTACTTGAAAGTTCCACCATCGCAACAAGGCCAAGGCCCATACATAGCCAATCCTCAAAGCTCTGTGTCTGGCATGCATAACTGTTCATTTGAAATCAGTGCAATTTGGCATTTATCATTCAAATATTTCAACAGTTCTGGAGTCTGCCTGGCTTTCTAGCCAAACTAGACATGATGTAGGATATTCAGTTCAAAAGATCCTCTGCATTTTAAAAAGGTGTTAATAGCAGCTGGGAGCCTGGGAAACCAAAGAAACTTGGGGTGTAATGTGAAGTGTATCATGAGGAAAAATTTTATACTTCAATAATTCAAATCAGGATCATGGAGCTTGGGGAAGGACTTAGCATTCCCACCATGCCATTTTTCCAATCGACGTTCATCTAAAACTCCATTTCACACTGTCATACCTAATTTGTGTTGCAATCCTGGAAGCCAAGACCCAAGGTCTGGGGCAAGTACTGTTTGATTAGAAAACCCCAGCAGAGATTTAAAATCACAAAACATGAAGCAAAGAAAAGCATGGAAATATAAGCTGTAAAAACTTTAAAATGTGCTCTTCTGTTGAGTCCCCAAATGCCCCCTTTTAAAAGCTCTTTCCAAGCTAATCCACACCCCCACAGCACAGACATAGACCACACCTTTGGTAAGTCATAAAATGGTTTACCTACAAAAATCTTCAAAAGATGCATAGGCAGCCAAACCGTTATTTTATTACAAAAGGTAAAAGTTTCTAAACTATTGGTAAAGAAAAAACACTAGTTTCAGACTCCGATCTGGTCGGAAACAAAAGAGGCTGGTTAAAGCCATGCGGAGCTCCTTACATATTGAGTCATATGGAAAAGAGGAATATAATAAAGGCTTGGTGACCTATTTCCTCTCAAGGTGGGAAGTGGCATAGGCTAAGCCCGACAGGACAGCTTACTCTATGGTTTAAGTCCTTCATGTGCTGATTGGATTCAAACAGGCTAGAGTTATATATGGTTGGAACCCTGCTATTTCCCTCTCTTACCTTTGCCCTCTAAAGATTGTTTATATCCAGAAACTCTAGAAATCTCACTTCTCATTTCTAGGCTCTAGCTATAAGAGTTTTACAGAACAACAGGATTGTACTACAAATGTGACACATGTTTGCAACAGCCACTCCAGAATGCATGATCTTTTGTACCTACCTTTAAGACAAAGCAGTGGTCTGTAGGTGCCTTATACTTTGCTTTGTGTTGAACACCGTAATAAACATTTACATTCTCAAACTGTATGAAGCAAGCCAAATCCCGAGATGTCTACAAAATTAAAGCCAAACACACCATAAATTATTATAAGTAAAGGTAAAAGGTAAAAATTATATGAAATTGCATTATGACACTAAACACGGTCATCAGGTTACTCTGATCCTGTTTCTTAATGCAAAGACTTTTAAGTGTAACAACAACAGAGAGAATATCAGACTTAAGATTCTCCTGAGCTTTCAAGTTAAAAATGAGTAGCTGCACTAAGATTCACATCAGAAACTGGTTTGTGTACTGATTTTCTGCGTAGCCTTTTTGTTTATTTCCTAATTCAGTACCACGAACTTTCCTAAGTAGATTTCTTACCCACATATTCTAACACAATTTGACTTTAGTTTCCTTTGCAGAAGGGTACGCAAGTTACTGTGATCCCCTGGAACCAATGTACCCTTAGATGTTTCTATTATGGCTGTGTAAACACAACACCTTTAAAACACATTCAAAGCACATTCTTCTGCTCAAATATTTAAGGGCACAGTCTGTATTGAGGCAACTCCGAGTGCTGAAATTTTGCACCCCTAATAATTTTGCACCAAGGGCTACTGCCCCTGTGGCCTCCCCAATGCTACAACACTGGGTGGATCATCACTTTGAGGGGTAAAATACAATGCCCACATGTGCAAGAAAACCACATATATAATTCATGTTCACTGGAAAATGCCAGCAAGGGTTCAAGCATCTTTATAAAATAATGAATTTTTCTCCAGTCGTGTTCAAGGTTTATTTGTATACAAGTGCAAAGCTGATCTGTGATTCTGCTCCAGGCTGCATCAAAACGGCAAATCTCCCTCTCGCCTCTAGTAGCCTTTTGTCTAGTGCTGTGAAATAGCCCTTGCTTGTTCTTAACGGTTGCTATGGCAATGAAGTTTTTCTTACTAGTGCAGTAGTGCACCTAATTTCTGAGCTAAGGAACTGTGAGTAAACGACATAACACAGGCATTCATGTGATGCTTCTTTAATGGAAATGGAACACAGTCTCAGAATTCTTCCTGAGTTTGGCTACGCTTTAAGAAGCCAGCCGATGACAAACTAGATGCAGCGTTAAATAGGTATTTGCATTTAACATGCACATTTATAAAGACTGCAAATGGAAGCTTTGCTGGGGGGGGGCAGGTCTCAAAAGCCATGGCAACTGCAGCGAGAGTACCTCCTCTGAAGTTATTTGCAATTTTCTCAACTCCACAGCAAGGAAGCAAGGGTTAAACTCAGCCTCCACGCCCGATGATAACTATCACAACCACACCTGTGCTTTCTATTTGTGTTTTAATACTGTTAACCCCCCAATCGTCCACTCCAAACAGCTTCCTCCCAAATCAGCTTTTCCTGGACTGAGGATGGGGGAAAGGTGTGTTAGGAGTTCAGTTATGCATCGCTGCAGGTAACCGGTTATTAGGACCCAAAAGAAAAGCATGCTTGTAGACCTTAAGGACACAAAGGTAGGAAGGGTGGGGCAAATTGCCAGTGGGTGGGATTTCAGCGCCATGCACTGTTCATGACACCTCCCATAACCGAATTAAGCGGAGCCCTGTAAAAAGGGAAAATAATGAATTCGCATCTTTACAGGTCCCAGACTGTAACATGCTCTGTGATGTTTTAAGTGAAGAATATATGCACACATGTTACTGGCAGAACAGAGATAAGTCCCTCCAGCAGTGGACTGCTGTTCACTTTCCTTGTGTATTTCTGCATGGCAATTCAAGGTGAATTTTCTGACGTGATACTGCCAGACTGTGCCCATTCACTTCAACAAAATGGGCATGAAAAGAATGGAAATGCCATAGTACAATACTGGATGGCACTCTCAGACTTGGATCCACCACAGGCCTTCTGCTCAAGTGAGGACCTCCCCCCACCCCCTCACCAATTTAAGCTCATTTCCACCCTCCCTCTAGCTATAGTCCCCTTTACTATCCCTTATGCATTTGCGGGAGGGGGCACATGGGTGGCAACTGTAGGAAATTCAAGTTTGTTAGCAATATACCAAAATCATAGATTCAGAGAATCCCTTTGCCTCTGTGAGGGGAAAAAACCAAACCAAAAGGACAGAGAAAAGAGATTCCTTGTTTCCCCTCAAAAGCTACATCCTATTATCCAGACAAAGAACAATCTTTGGTAGAAAATGCATGGCATATATGTGGAAGGAAGGAAGGAAGGAAGGAAGGCTATCAAAGCCAAATTTGATACTTTCTCTTTCTCTAACTTTCTCTTTAGCCTGCCTTGAACAATGGCAAGACTCTTCTGCTTGCCTTGTGCCAATGGAAAACCCTGAATGTTTGCAAACTGTCAAGATACGTTTCATAGGGAACTAGACAAAAAGCAATGGCACCTTTTTACTTTGAATGGACAACTGCAGGTTTGGCCTTTTTTGTTTCCTTTCATGTCTGGGTTTTAAAGCAACGAAGCGTTTTTTTAAATCTAACTAGAAAAACAAACCTGGAGGGAGTGGGGGGGGCAGCTCCAAAGGAGCTCAGCAACTCTATTCTAATATTTGCACAAGTGCTGCAGCCCAAAGAAGGACCCCTCCCAGGTGCACCAGGTGCTGCCCTTGGAATGTCACCTCAGGATTTCTTTACTTTCACCTTCATGAATTGCTTTATTGCCTGAAAGGGTTTCTTTGACTTGCCTGACCTTGGTCTTTCCTTTGGGTACGTAATAAATTCCAGAAGCTCGCAGGAGAAAATAACGTCTCTTCCAGGACTTCTTCCCGTCTTCTTTTAAATAAAGGGCCCCTTCAACTTCTGGTACAATGACAGGTGTGCCACAGAAGCTTTCCTGTGGAGTGAAAATGGGGTTAGACAAAACAAAAGCGGAACGCAGGAAGCGTCAGAGCCAGCTAGCTCAGTTCTGCCTGTACAGGCTGGCGGCCACTTTTCGGGGCTTCCAGACTGGAGTCCTTCGTAGCCCCACCTAAAGATGCCAGGGGCTGAACCTAGTTATACATGCAAACCATGTGCTTGGACTACTGCAATGCGCTCTACGTGGGGCTACCTTTGAAGGTGACCTGGAAACTGCAATTAATCCAGACTGTGGCAGCTAGACTGGTGACGGAGCGGCCGCCAAGACCACATAACACCAGTCCTAAGAGATCTACATTGGCTCCCAGTACATTTCCGAGTACAATTCAAAGTGTTGGTGCTGACCTTTAAATCCCTAAATGGCCTCGGTCCTATATACCTGAAGGAGCGTCTCCACCCCCATTGTTCAGCCCGGACACTGAGGTCCAGTACCGAGGGCCTTCTGGCGCCTCCTTCTGTGGGATGCAAAGGGTTAAGTGCAGTCAAGTCACAACAATCCCTAGATAGTCCACTTGGAGGACTGAGGAGGAGGATATGACTAAGCGTAGTTTCCTCTTCCTTCACATGCAAATGAGTTGAGGAAGTGGCAGATAAATCCTGAAGGAAACAGCCATTTTCCCTCTCTTGGACCAGACCTCTTGGACTACACACATCTTAGTGAGTCTCTCCCTCAAGGCCTCCAGCCTAGAGAGAGAGATGAGATGGAGTCTCACTTCTTATAAGTGAACTTCACAATGTATATATTACCTTTTAACTAAGCAAGTCTACCTCTTGAGTGTGCTGTACCTCGAGATGCTTGTAAGTAAACATCTTTTATACTTTTAAGAGCATTGTGTTGTGTCTTTTCTTTTAAGAGGGAAAAAGGGGAAATACCAGGAAAATACACTTTATTTTAGTGGCTTAAATCAAGCCTGCGCAAACGTTCTTCTGCTGTGTATTTTGCAAAAGGGGAATGTTTTACTCTGCTAAAGTTTTGTGCTTGCTAGCGCAAGCGGGGATAGGATATATTAAACAATATCTCCTCATCCACATTCCTGAACATTCCCACATAGGGTTATTGCGGCCCAGAGTTGCGTATTTTGTGTATTTTTGAAGGATTGATTTGGATTGTGATTTTGAACTCTGTAGGATTTTTCCAGTTAGGATTTCCTGGTTGAGCACATGGTCTCTTTGTTCTGCAGTGTGCTTGGGGGATTAACTACCCCTCCCCTCCCTCAGAGTTTACAGCACTGAGAAAGCTCAGAGGTAGTGAAGATATTTTTGAGATTTTGAATTTGATTTTTGAAAGATTTTTGAATTTTGGAAATTTTTGAAGTTTTAAGATGGCAAGCTCCAGTTTTGATAGTGAGGCAAGACCAAGTTTTATGCTGCTGGATGACAATAATTTTGTGCAGTGGAAGCAGCGCGTTTTAGTTTATCTTGCTGCTAGGCGTGTTCTGCAGGCCATTAAGGAAGAAAAGCCTACAGGAACCGATGCAGAAGCTTTAGCTAAGATAGAAGCTTGGAGTATTAAAAATGATGAAGCCAAGCACATAATTTTGAGCAGTTTGAGGAATGAGCATCTATCAATGATAAATTTTGAAGATGATGCATCTAAGATCCTAGAGGACATTGAACGCATTTATGCACAATCTACAGAGAGTTCCTATAGATACTTGTTGGATAAGTTACTCAAGTTGAAGATGAATTCTAGAGAAGAGTTTACAGAGCATTTTAAGAATTTTTCTGAGATTGTTCAAAGAATTGCCCTTACTCCCAGAGCCTTTGATGATGTGACTAAAGTAACGTTTATGCTTGCATCATTGGGACCTACGTTTGCTCCATTTAAAAGTATAATGGATCACACAAAGGATTTAACTTTTAATGAGCTTATCAACCATTTAAGAGAGGAATGCAGAGATAGCCTTGATTCTCAAGAAAGGAATCCAAGGAGGAAGGATAGCAGCTATGCATCCAAGCATTTTGGAAAGTCCAGACAGACATCTAGAGAAATAATTTGTTTTAAATGCAATGGGAAAAACCACATAGCAAGGAACTGCAAGAGTCAAAATGGGGATAAAGTTGAATCCCACCCCTCAAAACCACAAGGTGTTAAGAAGGGGAGTCATGAGCAAACCATGTTGATGCAGGAGAGGAGTTTAGCTGTCCAGGATTGTGAAAATAAGCGCAATAAGTGGATTCTTGACAGTGGAGCGAGTTCTCATTTCTGTTATGAAAAGGAGTATTTTAATGAGATTAATGGGGATGAAACCTCTGAAATTGAGATTGCTGATGGCAACATTGTAAAGGCAATTGGTTCAGGAACTGTGAATTTGAAATTCAACGTAGATCATGAAACAATTAATACTAAGATAACTGAAGTTAAGTTTGCACCAAAGCTTAATTGCAACTTACTCAGCGTGTCCAGTTTGGACAGGAAAGGTTTTAAAATTACATTTGAAAAAGGACAATGTATTGTGACTAAGCATGATGAAGTTTATGTTCAAGGCACACTAAAGGATGGTGTATATGAGCTTAATGTTTCAGAGAACCAGCAGAACCAGTCTGCAAAGGTGGCGCAACCAAGTCAAAAGGACGAAGGAAGTCTGGAACTCTGGCACAAGAGACTTGGACACAGAGACACCAACGTTATTCTGGAACTACAGAAAGGTGATCTTGTGAGAGGTCTGCAGGTAAAGCAAAGCAACACAAATACACCAACATCAAAATGTATAACTTGTGTTAGTGAGAAAGCAACTAAACCTTCTTTCCCACGTTGTGCAGAGAAGAGAAGCACTAAAGTATTGGACATTGTCCATACAGATCTATGTGGACCAATGAATGTGTCTTCTCTAGGAGGTAATAAATATATTTTGATATTTTTGGACGATTTCTCGAGATTCTGCGTAGCCTACTTTATCAAGGAGAAGAGTGAGACAGTGGAATTGTTCAGGGACTATCTTAACATGGTCAAGAACAAGTTCCAGCGAGCCCCTTCCATTTTAATGTCCGATAATGGTGGGGAATTTTGTTCACATGAGATGCAGGCCGTCATGGCTAGAGAAGGCATATCACACGTGACCACAGTTGCCTACACACCCCAACAAAACTCAATTGCAGAGAGGAAATTTAGATCCATTTTGGAAATGACAAGGTGCATGCTAAAGGAAGCTAACTTGTCACACAGGCTGTGGGGTGAAGCGGCTCGTTGCTCAGTCTATCTTCAGAACAGACTGCCCACAAAAGGCGCAGAGCGCACACCATTTGAACTTTGGCATGGAAAAGCCCCAAATTTGTCACATATACGTGTATTTGGAAGTTTGTGCTACTATCATGTGCCCAAGGAGCACAGACACAAACTTGATTCCAGAGCGAAGGCAGGGATCCTAGTTGGGTACGCTTCTGGAGGAAAAGGATATAGAGTCTTGGATCCGCAAACTGGCAAGACAAGTTCGCAGCATGTAATTTACTTCGATGAGCAAGGCAAAGTTGATACAAAGGACACTGCCATTGATTGTTCCAAGGAGCCACAGGATGAGGAATTTGTGATTTTTCCTTTTGAACCAATACAAAGTACTAATCCAACTTCTAGTGTCGTAGCACCCCCTATAGGTGACACCCGAGAAGACGTGGAGGTCCAGGCCCCTGGCAGCACCAGAGACGAAGATGATGACGAGCAGCTGTATGGGGATATGCCACTGCTGGAGGAGGATGAGGAAGCTGATGCGGTCGAAAGACCAGAGGTCAGACGCTCATCCAGAACCAACAGAGGTGTTCCACCATTACGGCTGTCCTACCTTACAAGGTCGGCGTCTCCACAGGAACCTTCCAAATGGGAAGAGATAGAGAGGATGCCACCAGATGAAGCCAGTCTCTGGAGGAAAGCTGCTCAGGAGGAGATAGATGCACTTCATCGGAACAGGACCTGGACACTCACAGAACTACCTCCTGGTAAGGAAGCAATTGGAAGTAAATGGGTGTTCAAGGTTAAAAAGGGTTCAGAAGGGGAGGTGCAACGCTACAAAGCTAGGCTTGTGGCACAAGGTTTTTCCCAGAAGTATGGAGAGGATTACGATCAAGTGTTTGCACCGACAGTTCGATACAGCAGTGTCAGACTACTTTTAAGTATTGCAGCATCTAAGCAAATGTCAGTTTACCATATTGACATTGCGACAGCCTTTCTTCACGGCGAAATTTCTGAGCAGATTTATATGAAGCAGCCCAAAGGTTTCATTAAACCAAATGAGGCACATCTAGTGTGCAAGCTGCAGAAAGGACTTTATGGTTTGAAGCAAGCAGCGAGGGCTTGGAACCAGAAACTCCATGAGATGCTGGTGCAGCTTGGGTACAAGCAAGGGACTGCTGATAAGTGCTTGTACACCAAACAAAGGAATGGACAGTTTTCGTACATTTTAGCCTTTGTTGACGACCTTTTAATTTCTACGTCAAATGAGAAAGACTATAAAGACATAGTCAAACACCTCAACAGGGAAGTAGAGGTCAAGGAACTTGGAAAAGTGAAATACTACTTGGGAATTCAAGTTGAGAGAGAAGAGGATGGATCGTTCTTACTCAGCCAAAGGCAAAAGATAACTGAACTGATTGAAAGCATGCAGATGCAGGACGCACACCCAGTTGCGACACCGATGGCCACAGACTTCTTGAAGAATCAACAAGGTTCGAAGTTGCTGCCAAACAACACGCAATACAGGTCAGCGGTCGGCAAACTTTTGTATTTGGTTACCACATGCAGACCTGACCTGGCAAGTGCAGTGGGGATCCTAAGTAGGAAAGTAAGTTGTCCCACTGAGCATGATTGGGCTGGAGTTAAGAGGGTTGTTCGTTATCTAAAGGGAACCATGGACTGTAAATTAAAACTGCCAGCTGTCAGAGACCCTAAACTGCTTGGGTACACTGATGCGGATTGGGCTGGGGACAATAAGGATTATAAATCCACAAGTGGCTATGTTTTTATGTATGGGGACGGAGCTATTGCATGGGGCAGCTATAAACAGAAATGTGTAGCTTTATCGTCCACAGAATCTGAGTACATTGCGGCTTCGGAAGCTTGCAGAGAGATCCCCTGGCTGGATCAGCTCCTGAAGGACTTTGGCGTGCCAAGAACGGGACCTGTCAGCTTGATGGAGGACAATCAGAGCAGTATGAAGCTGACACAAAGTGAAAAGTTCCTTGCACGCACCAAACACATTGGGGTCAGGTACCACTACATACGCCAGGTGATCGAGGATGGACTTGTTGAAATGTGTTACTGCAACACTGACCAGATGACTGCAGATGTCCTAACAAAGCCCCTGCCAAGAGAGAAGTTCCAGGATCTTCGTGGCAAGCTGGGACTCTTGGGTGGTTGATTAAAGTTATTTATGTATGTTTTTGTGTATGTTGTGAATTGCCTGAGAAGGGGTTTGTGGGATGCAAAGGGTTAAGTGCAGTCAAGTCACAACAATCCCTAGATAGTCCACTTGGAGGACTGAGGAGGAGGATATGACTAAGCGTAGTTTCCTCTTCCTTCACATGCAAATGAGTTGAGGAAGTGGCAGATAAATCCTGAAGGAAACAGCCATTTTCCCTCTCTTGGACCAGACCTCTTGGACTACACACATCTTAGTGAGTCTCTCCCTCAAGGCCTCCAGCCTAGAGAGAGAGATGAGATGGAGTCTCACTTCTTATAAGTGAACTTCACAATGTATATATTACCTTTTAACTAAGCAAGTCTACCTCTTGAGTGTGCTGTACCTCGAGATGCTTGTAAGTAAACATCTTTTATACTTTTAAGAGCATTGTGTTGTGTCTTTTCTTTTAAGAGGGAAAAAGGGGAAATACCAGGAAAATACACTTTATTTTAGTGGCTTAAATCAAGCCTGCGCAAACGTTCTTCTGCTGTGTATTTTGCAAAAGGGGAATGTTTTACTCTGCTAAAGTTTTGTGCTTGCTAGCGCAAGCGGGGATAGGATATATTAAACAATATCTCCTCATCCACATTCCTGAACATTCCCACACCTTCCCTCACTGCGAGAAGCATAGCTACAGGGAACCAGGCAGAGGGCCTTCTCGGTAGTGGCGCCTGCTCTGTTGAACGCCCTTCCATCGGAGGTCAGGGAGATAAACAACTACCTGACATTTAGAAAACACCTAAAGGCAGCCCTAAAGGC